>NC_090921.1:1498166449-1498469480 GCF_040938575.1 Ambystoma mexicanum
TCAGGGGCAAATCTTCCTTCAACATCCTCTATGAATCCAGTGCAGATCAACCTACCTGGGAATGTACCTCTGGCTCCGCCCAAACGATTTTCTGGTGACCCAAAGAGGTTTGCAGTATTTATCAATCAGTGCCGGTTGCACTTCTTATGCCGGCCAGCAGCCTTTCCAACTGATCAAGCTAAAGTAGCTTTTGTACTTTCGTACCTTAGTGGCAATGCGGCAGACTGGTCGATCCCTCTAGTTAATCAAGATGATCCGGTTCTCCATGATTTTCAAGCCTTTCAGCTTAGTATGGAAAAACTGTTTGCAAGACATTCACAGGGGCAGGCCTTGGACAATGAGCTTCTTTCGTTGCGACAGGGTAATCAAGACCTTTTGGCTTATATTGCATCTTTCAATAGACTAATAGTGGAAACTCAATGGCCTGAGGACAAAAGGATTACGCTGTTTTATAGAGGTCTACGTGGAGAGCTCAAAGACGTTTTAGCCCAAGTAGTGAATCCCCCACAAGACTGTTCGGATTATATAGACTTGGTCGTTCAAATAGATCATAGACTGCAGAACAGGAAGGCCGACCGTTCCAGGTTTGATGCTCGAGTATTTTCCAAACCGCCAACTCCTTCCAAAGGAGTAGACTCCGGGGAACCCATGCAAATAGGGGGTCTGAAAGGTCCTCTAACACAAAAGGAGCGGGAAAGGAGAAAACAGTTGCAATTATGCCTATATTGCGGAAACTCAGGGCACTTTCTTCGAGACTGTCCGGTGAAACCTGCCAAGAAGGCAGTAGGAGCTGCAGTTACCAAAGTTACAAACTCTGAGCAGGGAAACGACCTCGCCCGACAAGAATAGAGGTTCTCTTGCCGAGCGTGAAAACCAGTTCCGTGACCTCGCATTTCGTGATACCTATGGTCCTCAATAGCCCTGATAATCCGGATCGATTACATGCAATTGAAGCTTACGTCGACAGCGGTGCCATCGGCAATTATGTGGATCATGAAATGGTTTTGAGGATGAATCTAACTCTTTGTCCCAAGGCTGTAAAGGACGTCATTACTACAGTGGATGGTACGGAGATAGCCTCCGGGCCAGTAACGCATACCACTCAAGAGGTGACGCTAGTAAGTCAAGATGGACACCATGAGAAGATTGTGTTCGATGTGATCAAGGCCCCTCAGTTTCAGATTATTCTAGGAATACCTTGGTTAGAGAAACACAATCCTCTGATCGATTGGCGAGCAAGAACGGTCCAGTTTCCAGAATGCGTCTCTACTTGTCACCCTCCACCTGGTGTTGCACTGGCAGCAATTTCTTCAGAGACTCCCCAGTTACCTCCCGAATACCAAGATGTTTTCCGGAAGGATCAGGCTAACACTCTACCTCCTCATAGGTCTTATGACTGCCAGATAGACCTGATACCTGGATTTACTCCTCCTTGTAGTAGAATTTATGCCCTCACCGAGCCTGAGAACCTTCACCTCCGACAATACCTGGATCAATACCTGGCGAATGGGTTTATTCGTCCTTCCAAGTCCCCTGCTTCTTCAGCTTTGTTCTTCGTTCCAAAAAAGGAAGGAGACCATAGAACTTGTATCGATTATCGCTCCCTGAACCAGATCACCGTTAAGAATAGATATCCGTTACCTTTGATCCCTGAACTCCTGGACCAAGTCAGAAAAGCATGCATATATACAAAGCTGGATCTTAGAGGAGCTTACCACTTGGTACGAGTAAAAGAGGGCGATGAATGGAAGACGGCCTTCCGCACCAAGTATGGGCTATTTGAATATCAGGTAATGCCCTTCGGACTTTGCAATGCCCCGGCCGCCTTTCAATATTTTATGAACGATGTCCTCAGAGAGCTCATAGATGTGTGTGTTGTTGTTTACATTGACGACATCCTCGTTTATTCTTCATCGGAATCTGAACATCGGAAACACGTGAAAATGGTCCTCGAAAGATTGCGTCAACACAAACTTTTCGCTAAGTTGGAAAAATGTGTTTTCAACGTGACTGAAGTTGAATTCTTGGGATTCATATTATCACCTGGCGGAGTACGTATGGATTCAAAGAAGGTCGATGCAGTTCTCAAATGGCCATCACCACCCTCCGTAAAAGGTGTGCAAAGCATGTTAGGCTTCGCTAACTTTTACCGCAGGTTTATCCCCGAATTCTCTCGAATAGTCCAGCCCATCACTGCCTTGTTAAAGAAAAATAAACGTTTTGAATGGACTGCCGAGGCGGAACGAGCTTTCCAGGATTTGAAGACTAAATTTATCTCTGCACCAATCTTAAAACACCCTCGCCCCGAACTCCCCTACATCGTGGAAACTGATGCTTCAAGCCTTGCCATGGGGGCGGTTCTATCACAAAAGGACCCAGTAACCAATCAGTTGCATCCCGTGGCATTTTGGTCCCGCAAATTCTCGCCTCCTGAAATCAATTACACGATTACCGACAAGGAACTTCTGGCTATCAAGTCTGCCTTTAAGGCTTGGCGGCATTATCTGCTGGGGGCCCGACACACCGTTACTGTTATTACTGATCACCGAAACCTGCAATATTTGAAAACCGCAAAAGCCCAATCCTCTAGACAACTCCGTTGGGCATTATTCTTTGCCGAGTTTGACTTCATAATTACCTATCGACCTGGTACAAAGAACGGTAAAGCTGATGCCCTTTCTCGGATGGGAGTGGAAGAACACTTGATCAACCCTAAACCTGTACCAATCATTCCCGAACAAAGAATTCTGGGTGTAATCGCCACAGAATCCATAGAGGAAGTTAAGGATAAAGCCAGGCAACTTGTAACTCCAGCAGACATACAGAATTGGCATCTGCAGGGAAAGGACTTTGCAGTAAAGGACAACTTATTGTATTTCCAAGAACGATTATACCTACCCAGCACAGATTTACAGAAAAAAGTAATCTCCTGTTATCACGATTCTTTAATGGAAGGTCATCCCGGTATGGCCAAGACCTCAGAAAAGATCAAGCGCTACTTCTGGTGGCCGTCTTGGAAAAAAGATATCAGAGACTTTATAATGTCCTGTGGAGTATGCGCCCAAAACAAGAGTCAAAAGGAAAGACCAGCAGGCCTCTTACGCCCTATTGACATCCCACCTCGCCCTTGGCATACGCTTTCTATGGACTTCATCACCGATCTACCTCCATGCTCCGGATACAATACGATTCTAGTAATCGTGGACTTATTCTCCAAGATGGCGCATTTCATTCCTCTCAAAGGCTTGCCAACAGCAGCAACTCTGGCCCGAGGATTTCTCGAAAACATCGTCCGGCTACACGGTTTTCCTTCGGTTCTAATTTCGGATCGAGGTAGTCAATTTATTTCTCATTTTTGGCGAAGTTGCTGTCGGTCGGCTCAAATTGATGTGAGACTATCGACCAGTCACCACCCTCAGACCGACGGACAAACCGAGAGGACCAATCAAACTCTGGAACAGTATTTACGCTGCATGCTGCAACAAACTGAAAAAACTTGGAAAGACATCCTTTGGATAGCCGAATATGCCTACAATAACTCTGTCCATTCGGGAACTGGGAAAACACCGTTTTTTCTTTTGTACGGCAGTCACCCTCGAACCTCGGAGTTGGATCCCCTCCAAGATCTTGAAACACCAGCAGTAGACTACCTGCATTCTACAATCACCCAAGCCTTTAAGGAAGCTGTTTCTCACCTTCAAAGGGCTAAAGAACAATACAAGAAAGGAGCAGATCAACATCGGAAGGAAGCCCCTCTATATCAAGTAGGGGACCAAGTCTGGTTATCCACCAAATATCTACCTCTAAAAGGGCCACGCACATTCAACCCAAGATACCTTGGTCCCTATTCCATCACTACCATAGTAAACCCAGTAGCGGTCAAGTTGGACTTGCCCCCGCACATGAAGATACATCCGGTCTTCCACGTCTCTCTAGTAAAACCCGTGCAACCTCAAACCCGACTAACTAAATCTCCAAAACCCATCCTAGTTGATGGAGAACTCGAGTTTGAAGTCAAAAGCATTCTGGACTCCAAGATCTCCAAATCTAAACTATTTTACCTAATTGACTGGAAAGGCTACGGCCCCCAAGAGAGATCCTGGGAACCTGCTGAATATGTCCACGCTCCTCGCCTAATCAAAAGATTTCACCGAACATTTCCTGACAAGCCAAAACCCCCGGAGAAGCCCGGTTTGGGAGGGGCCTTGAGGGGGGGTACTGTCATGATCTCTGCTTCCAAAAGGTTAGGGTGTTCCCAACTCCCTTGGAAGCAGATCCATAACCCAGGTTCCGAGGGCCAACCAGTCCCAATTGGGACCTTTTGGACCCAGTCCTGGCGCCAGTGGCACCAGGCTCATAGATATGCCCAGTCCCAGCGCTGGAAGCGCCGGGCTCATAATGCTTGGGTGGGCTTACCTGCAGCAGACCATGCTGCTTACTTGCCTGCCAGTTGAGCCTCTGATCCTCTTCTGTTTGGAACTACTTTTCCTGTTGGGTGGGGCAGGAGCCACTCCCTAGATTCAGAACACTGGAACTCTTCTGGAAAGCAGGAACTCTTTTCTTACCTAGGCGTGGCTGTGGAAGGAGACACCTAAGCACTACTGGAAGCTATTTAAACCACACCCGGTGGATGAATCTTGCTTTGCGTTATTCTGCATCCTCTGCAGCAGAACGCTCATCGTGTCTTCTGCATCGGATCCTGGGCCTAAGGAAAAAGGCTTACCATCCTGAATCCAGTCTTCAGCAACACCTATAAAGACAAGAAAGAACAGGTTAGCATTCCGGCATCTGAAAGACAAAGGCTTACCTACTCTTCGTGCGCTCCGGAGGTCTTCACACTGCATTCCGGCATCTGAAAGACAAAGGCTTACCTACTCTTCGTGCGCTCCGGAGGTCTTCACACTGCATTCCGGCATCTGAAAGACAAAAGCTTACCAACTCTTCGCACGCTCCGGAGGCCTTCGGCGCTGCATCCTGCATCTGAAAGACAAAACAAGGTGCGTTTAAAGACATTGGGGAACTTTAATACTCACGTGCCATTACTCCTTTCCACATCTAACCCAGTGGGTATTCCGGCACCCTGCAGCCGCTCCGAACTCGTACCTGCAAAATAAAAGACCTTTAGAGCGCATCGTGAAGCAGGCAACAAGCGCTTACTTACGTGCTTCCAGGCGCTTCTATTCATCACACGGCCTCCATCTTCAACTCACTTCAGCCCGTCATCCGCCATCGCCGGAACGCTGCAAAACAAGAGACATCATTACTAAAGACTTTAAAGACAATAGAATTACTTGAAAACTTACCGTTCGTGCAGTAAACGACGGACAGCAGTCCTCTGAAGTCAAGAGGCCTGCGATACCTATCGAGTGAAGAAACTGGTTACAGCACCCTGCCCCGAGGCAGATGGAGAGCTCGGCATTCACTTACCTAAGGTGAGAGCGTTAACCTTTGGGGGTCTACTGGAGAGCAGAAAAGGAAAGAGATAGGGACACCCCAATAACCCCAGTTCATTAATCCCATATTTTCTATCTGCAGACATCTTACTCTTGAAGTCAGGCATACAGTGCACAGAGGTCCAGCCCAAAGAGCCAACCGGGTGCTACTCATCACCTTTGAAAATACGGTAGTCGCCCAGTCAAGACCGGCGCCTCTGCGAGAATCAGGTGAGCGTTACACCACCACTAACCAACAAAACAGCGACCTTGAAAGGAGGGCTCATTAATGACAGGTTATTAAGAGCCCACGCACTCGACATCAATGACCTCATATCTTCCAACGACCTAGACTTCCTAGCTTTCACGGAGACTAGGCTCCACACAGCCTCTGGCCCCCTCTTATTACTAGCTATCCCAGACCAGTACACGATTATCAGACAAGACAGAACCTCCTCTAAAGGTGGCGGCGTTGACATTATCGCCAAAACCTCCTTGGGCCTCAAACAAGTTCCTAGCCAAACACTCCCTTCCACAGAACACCTAACATTTAAACTGCCACAATCACCGTCGCAACCATCACAACCCATCTGATCTACAGACCCCTGGGCCCACCTTTGAAGATGACATCACACTACTACTAACCAACAATGTTAAACCAAGCTCACAAACTCTCCTCCTCGGAGGCTTTAACCTTCGCCTACACGATACCAACGATATAAATGCACTAACAATTAGCAACAGCATCGCCGACTAGGCCTCACTGAATGACTTTCACAACCTACGCATTCTAAAGGGGGACAATTAGATTGGATAGCCGACTGCAATTGTAACACCACCATCACTGCTAACCACTCACTCGCCTGGACCGACCATCATGCCATCCACTTCTCCCTTCCGAGTAGTACCCCCAGTCAAGAGAAAACAATAGCCCCACCCAGATTAACTAGAAATACGAAGAATATAACAGCCCTTAAGCTACTTCCACTTCTGCAGCCACTCCTACAGGTGAACACAACCAACAATCAGGACCCCACAGAGCTGGTTTACCTATACAATACCACCATCCTTAATGCTATTGACAAAATAGCACCGCAAAAGCTTTGAAAAACCAAACCACATGCCCACTTAAATACTTGGTTTACCCCACATTTGAGATCACTGAGAAAAACTAAAAGAGCAGCGAATCGAGTTGGCGAACTCTCCCATCAGATTTTAAGAAGGAAAACTTCCAAGCAGCTTCAGCCACATACAAATCTGCCATCTTCCTAGCCAAATCCGATTCATATAATGACCGTATCATCAACACCAAATCCAACACAAAGGAATGATTTACTATACTTGGAGAGCTAGAGTCTCCAACTTCCCCTCCAACCTGCACCAAGGACTCTATCTGGTGTCAGAACATCAAAAAAGCGTTATCAGACACAATTGAGCTCCTACAAAGAAAAATTTAGTCCAAAAAGGCTAACCTACCTATAACCCCTCCTGCACCTACTGAACTCATTCCACCTCCTGACCATTTTAAATTACTCAAATTCACCCCACTTAGTGACAAAGAAGTTGAAGACATTATCCTAAGCCTAAAACCTTCCAGATGCATGGGCGATAGCTGCCCTGCACCCATCATAAAAGAGACAGCAAAGGAGATTGCCCCATTTATCTCCTCTCTAAACAATGCTACTTTCAAAGACCAACACAATTCCCGCTAACCTTAAAGACGCATGGGTCATGCCACTTCTCAATAACCATTCGAATTATAGACCAATCACTACAGTACCGTTCCTCCTGAAAATCATCGACAGAGCAGCCTACTTGCAGATCCAGCACCACTTGGAAAATAACAATTTGCTAGGGCTAAGACAATCCGGATTCTGACCAAGACATAGTACTGAAACCGCCCTGATAGACCTAGTAACCCAAATTGAATACATTAAAGATTCAGGCAGCCTCGCATTCCTGCTCCTACTAGATCTTTCAGTGGCATTTGACCTCGTCGACCACAAAACCCTCTGTAGCCATCTGTCCTCAGCAGCACATTTCTCTAACAACGCCATTGCCTGGATACAATCATTTCTAAACAACAGAACTTCTGCATCCCCATCGACTGTCACCTGCGGAGTACCACAAGGATCTTGTGTCTCCCCTACACTTTACAATATATTCACAAAACCCCTATTCGACAAACTTGACCACCTAGGCATTTCTTACACTAATTACGCTGACGACACACAAATCCTCATTCACTTCACATGCAAACCATGACATAGACTCTGAATGACTCAATGATATTTATCTCATCATTCAAGCATGAATGGCACAACACAGTTTCTGCCTTAACGACTACACGACTGAGCTTCTCCTGGTAGGCACCCAAGCTAGAATCAACAAACTTGAAGACAAATTTAACACCTTCAGCATTGATGGCAATAACATCAAAGTCTCTAAAGATGTCAAAACGCTAGGTATGTACATCGACTCCACTCTTAAACTGGGAAGACAAATCAATGCCACAGCATCCACTACGGCCCACACATGCAAGCTCATTAACGCTTGTAGACCCTTCCTAACACCTGCCAACTGTATCATCCTGGCCAGGGCTCTTGTACTAACCAGACTAGATTACTGCAATGCATTATACCTAGGCACCAGTCAGCATAATCTACGCAAACTTCAGACTTATCAAAACAATGCACTCACAGCAGCAACTAACTTCCCCAGGAAAGTGCACATCTAAGAAATGATGTGCAGCGTTCGCTGGCTCTCAATCAACCAAAGAATCAAGCTCAAGACTCTTTCCATCACATACAAATGTATACACAACCAAGCACCTAAATACCTCTGCGTTAAATTCAACCTCTACAGCTCAGCTAGACAAACTAGATCCTCGCTATCCAACTACCTTATCATTCCTAGGTTCAAATTGCTAATAGCAGGAGGGAAAAGCTTCCCAGTCCTCGCAGCTAAAACCTGGAATTCCCTACCACCCAACATCAGACTAGAACCTTAATTCCGTAAATCCAGGAACAATGCTATAACCTGGCTCACCGTGAATGAAAACTAGGTCTGGCTGCTCCTTGGACTTTGCCCATTCTCCACTGATTACTCTCTCCTACATCTAATCCTACTATGTAAATTACTTCTGATCCTACTATGTAAATATCCTGTATCACATAGAAACCATGCAAACACCATGTGTGTAAACTTTATAATCTATGTGCATAATTTTATAATCTACTGATTGAATATGCCTGTAACTGTAAATAATTTATCCTCATATGTACCCAAGAAATGTGCCCAGTTGCCTCAGGGCTCAGTGCGCTATATAAATAAAATACAATACAATACAATCTTCCTGTTATATAAAACATTTCTTAAGTCAGAGTTACTTATAGGTTTTCTCTGAAACAGCACAGTTCAGCTTAAGTCAGGCTGTTTCTTAGATAGAAAATGACAGCCAGGGTGACTGGTGGTAAGCCCTTCAGCTTATCTCCTTTGAATAGGTCATCATGTGATGGGCGCTGGTGGAAAGGACCTTCCTTCTGCTGCTGCTTTTTGTATGAATATGGCAGTGAAATAAAATGGAGCTTACCTACCCTTGTTATCTGTGTGTGGTGGTATTGGTTATGACAGAATAAGTCTGTAGACATATCTCTAAAGAAGAAAATTCCCTTCAAACGGAAGATTGCAGGGAGAATGAAACTTGACAGTGGTGCCTGTGTCTCAGATAACACAGAACAAGCCATGTTGCTTTTGGGGGAAGCAGGAAGGGTGTACTCCAGCCGGCCTAGTCTCATATCTGCTGGCTGCCCTGCTGCCAGCGTGCATGCCTTTTTATTTTGTAACCCTGCTATCTCTTTATTTAGACAACACACTGTATGAAGGGAATGCCTGGGCTAAACAGGAGGAGTATTTTAATAGTTACCTCTTTTGTCTCTGGGGAGATTTTTGCCATTCTCTTCCCTATTAAGTATGAGTAACAGACATCCACACATACCTTCTACACACTCCAAGCATGCTGGACAGATCGAGACGGCATCTCTTTCTTTGCCGGAAGACTACGCGCTCATTCAGTACATTGACAATCTACTACTTTGCTCACCTGATCAAGTGGCAGTACAAAAAGATGTTCATTATTTGTTCAGTAACCTGGCGAAGTCAAGCCATAAACTGGCTCTATCCAAAATGCAGATGTGTCAATCTGAAGCAAAATACTTAGGCCACATCTTGACACCTGGTCACTGGCATTAGATCCTCCAGAGTAAATGTAATACTGACCATGCCCCCACCACACACAAAAGCTGAATTAAGATCATTTTTGAGGATCATAGGATATTGACAGCAATGTTATTGGAATGAAAGACTCAACACTTAAAGCAGCACTATGAGGAAACACTCAACAATCCTTCCATCACATTAGAGAGTGTGGGCACTCTTAATGTCACCTCACTGTTGCCAGCACCTGTGCTGGCTGAGGAGATTTACATGATTGGGTTACTGTGGTTTCCCAATGTACTATTGTCAGGCCTGGAATATGAGAGGGTTCCTTAGAGGGAGGGTGCACCATTTTCATGGATGGATCATCCCTGCACCTCCACTGTTTGGGAGCACTATATCTGCATAGGCTGCTGTTGAATGTTTACATGAATTGTTTTGTTGACCCGAATGACACATGCTCCCACTTCAGCGCGGTAACTGATCTCATTGCGTATCATCTGCATGTCATCTTGCATCCGCTGACTCTTCAACCATCTATACAGACAGTAGATATGCTTGAGGCTTAGGCCATGATTTTGGTCAAATGCGGAAAGAGGAGGAGTTTCTCGCCGCAGCAGGAATACCCATTCTTAATGGCCCACATATCGTGGCCCTCCTTCATGCTATTTTATTACCCAAAAGCATTGCAATTGTCAAATGCTCTGCACATACAATGGGGTAGAGTGTGGTGTCCAGAGGGAACAAGCAGCTGACAATGCAGCACAGGGAGTGGCCCTGGGGATTATCCCACCAACACCTAACACTCTATGCACCCCTGAAACCATGGCTGGAATATATGTGAATGAAACTCTAAGTGTGGTTTATAGTGAAAGGTTTGAATACAAAAGGATCGAATGCAATACTTTCGAATCAAAAGGATCTAAAAAAACAATTCAATGCACTTTTTTGGGGGGGGGATCCCCCACAAAACCCCTGTTTTTTGGGGAAAAACAAGTATTTTTTCCTATACGAAGGCAAAAAAAAAAATACATTTAAAAACTGGCATTCTAATATTTTATTTTCGGTCCTTTTGATTCGAAACTATTGCAGTTCAAAACAATGTATTGGACCTTTTGACTGGACACCCTGAAGTGTACGTGTAGACAGTTTCAGCAAGTTGCAAACACTGGCCACAAAAAACAAAAAGGCCAGATGGAAAAAGAAGGGAGCAGTGAAGGATACGGATGGGATTTGGAGGCAGGAAAGGAAGATGTAATGCCTCAAAAGGCACGTAATCAGTTAGCTAGAAGTGCACATGTATTAGCACATGTGACTAAACACGCCATGGTGTCACAGGTGTAATCGGCATGGTGGGCTCCAGGTGTCCCAATTGTAGTACGTGAGATTGTTCATCAGTGTTCTAAATGCTACCAGGTCAATCTGGGGCGTGGAGGCCAAAAGGTCCCTTTAGGGATGGCTCCACCCAAAGCGGTTCCATTTCGGGCCTTGCAAACTGATTTTACCCACATGTCACCATCTGTTAACTAAGGTACCTACCTCTTTGTGCTGGTTGACATATTCAGCGGTTGGGTCTGTGAACGGGGAGGAATGAGGAAAAGACAAGGGGAACAAATGCCTTTGGAGCACCGCAGTAATGAAGGGAGACAGCCTGAAAGCCACCGAGAGGGGGAAAATCAACGCTCCCTTCCTGGGCTGAACACAACCGCGGTTGATAGAGCGTTGCATGGAGCCGAACTATTGGGAGAGACAAACGGCAATGACCTGGCAGTTCCCGCTCCCCTGGTTCACATGTGTTCCTTCCCCGACCTGAATACAAACGCGACTGACGGAGAAGCGTCGCATGAAACCGCAAATTCAGTACTTTCCACGCTCCCGTGTCCCAGTCAGTTGTATACCACGCGGCTTCCTTCCTTCACAAACAGAAAAGAACAACAAACGCTGTCAGGGCACTGAACATTTCCCGGTCCCCATTTCAAACGTGTCACTCACCTTCCTTGTTTGGAAACAACGCTCCGGAAGGTTTAGTTGCATTGGCTTGCGTGGAGGCAGAGGTACCCCGCGAGTTACCGGCTTTGGCGGGAGAGGCTGAATGGCATACCTGGTTCAAAGAGAAAGGGGGCGGGGCTTATGGGAATATTTATAGAAAACCAGCACAAAGCAACTCTGATTGGTCAAAACAACTCCAGCCCATATAAGGGTGAAACTAACGAAGGACTGTGTGCGTCTTTCCGAATCTCTTGTAGAACCCCGGAGGAGAGAGAGAGAACTGCACCTGAGACGCTCTGGGCATACGAAGACTAGGCGTCACCTTATCACTGTTCATCCATATCACAGAAGGAGGAAGAAGGCTATTTCAGAACGCTGAGTCATCATTTTTTTTTTTTTGTTGATCCTGAATAAAGGCTATTTAAGTTCCTTTAATACAGCGGCTGTCTGCCTCATCCTTTTACAGGGTCGAATCGTATCCCTGCAGAAGAGATGATGCTCAAGACAGTAGCTAAGCGCTTGTTGCAAGATTTCATACCGAGATGGGGTGTCCTGGTCTCTATAGATAATATTCAGTGTCTCTAATTTGCAAGCCTCATCAATTGAACACAAGTTGCACACCCCCTACCGGCCACAAGCGAGTGCCCGTGTGGAAAGATGTAATGCAGATCATTAAGTGCAAATTTGCAAAGATCTGCACGGACACAGAGCAAAATTGGTTCCAATCTCTGCCCATTGCGTTAATGTACATGCGGGGCTCCATTAACAGAACCACTACCCTCATGAAATTGTTACTGAATGCCATATGCATTTACTTGCAGTAGCAGGAGCTTTTTCATTCCTTCCAGTCTCCCCATTCGCAAGTCCCAGCAACCTTGCAGGAGCAAAAGAGCCAGCAGCTGCACAGTATCCAGCTTGGGGATATGATGTTCCTGAGAGCCCACACCCAGGAATCTGCACTGGAACTACGATGGAAAGGACCATATGCAGTCCTCCTGTGAAGTGTGATGGCTTACCGGCGTGGATCCATGCAACACATGTGAAGAAGCAGAAGGAGGTCCCCGCGCTCGCATCACCACCAGTCACACCCTTATGAACAGTCCCACAGCGCTGGAGGAATAAAGACGTATCAAGAACTTTTAATTATTTTTTATTTTTTATTTTTTTTTAATTTATTTTTATTATTTTAAACAAACAAAACCAACAAACAATACAGCTTTTCGGGACGTACATAATCAATATCAAACCGTCACATTATACAGTGTTATTCTCCATCCTCTCCCCACCCACCCCATAAACTTGAGCCGGCTCATCCGTGTCATCTACGGGAGCGTTTTCGGGAATCACAGTGCTTGTAGACTCATCTGAGTCTTCTATTTCATGGTTAACCTGGTGGGGGTTTACCATAGAGGTCACTAATTGTCGCCAGGCTATCAGGGGGCCCACTTCCTCCTCACCCCCCCCTGGTAACGGCTTCAAACCATACTACTGATTCTGCTTCCGCCCATCTCAGGAGGTCCGCCCACCATGTCTCCACCCTGGGTCTGTGGGCCGCCTTCCAGCCCATTGCAATCCTACGCTTGGCCAGGATGTAATCCAGGTCCTTCATCTTGCTTATGTGCTTTAGATTGCGTGGCCTGCGAAAAATCCCGAGCATGCATGCCCAAGCCGACCCCACATCCAGCACAACTCCCCCACCGGCCATCTTAGTCTTTATTTCGTCCCAGAATCTGTGCGCATCGGGACAGGCCCAGAACATGTGTAGCAACCCCGCATCCACCTGGCCGCACCTTGGACATTTCTGTGTGGCCAAGCCTCCAAACCTGGCTATTTTCCCAGGGTTCAGATAAGCCCTATGGGTGACATACAACTGGATCTGTTGGAGTCTCGCATTTCGGGACAACTTTTTATGGTACCTTTGAGCTCTCTCCCATTGAAGAACTTTTCATTATAACCTTAGGAACAGAAAAGTAAATGGACAGTGAAGACAAGCAGCCTCCCCAGCAGACTTATTGGGACAATGTAGAAAAATCATATTAGGGTACTGTTAGCAGCACATTGGTGCGAAAGAACCACCTGTACCTGCGCACACGAACAGGTAGAAGTAGATATCGATGTAAGTGATGAGGTTTTTGTGAACTTTCCTCACAGACATTATAGATGCAAACTATATTGCTAAACAGGGCCTTTCCTTCTCAAAATCATTGACAGAGTAGCGTATCTGGAAATTCAGAATTACCTAGAAACTAACCACCTTCTAGGTTCTCGCCAATCCGTTTTCACTCCACAACATGGCACGGAAACAGCACTAATCGACTTAAAAACACAAATTGACGAATTTAGGGACCAAGGGAAAACAGCCATGCTAATCGTCCTAGACTTGTCGGCAGCCTTTGACTTGGTGGACCATGAAGTCCTGTGTAAACACCTAGCCACGGCAGCTCACTTCTCGATGGACGCAATAGCATGGGTTCAGTCCTTCCTTGACAATAGAACAATGCAAGTTTTCTCCCCTTCATCAGTGGCCGACCCTATCCAGACAACATGTGGCGTTCCTTAAGACTCTTGTGTGTTGCCAACCATGTATAACATATTTACCAAGCCCCTATTTGGCAAATTGGACAGACTGGGTGTCACCTACACGAATTACGCAGATGACACCCAGATCCTTATCCCTCTTTCAGGCAATTTTGGAAAAGATACAGACTTGGTAAATAAAATATACCTCCTCATTCAGGCATGGATGGTATCCCATGGCCTCTGCCTGAATAACGACAAAACAGAAATTTTGATCCTAGGGTCGGCAACTAGCTTAAAAAAATTGGATTCCAACTACTCTGCCTTTAACATAGATGGAATCATCATTAAGGTCTCTAAGGAAGTAAAAATGCTAGGTTTTTACCTCAACTCCACCCTAACCCTAAGTAAACAGGTAAATTCTATGGTATCATCTACTGCCTACACTTGCAAACTCATCAGAGCCTGCAGACCCTTTTTATCCAAAGCTAGTTGCATTATCCTTGCTAATGCTCTAATATTGTCAAAACTAGATAACTGCAACACCCTATACCTGGGGGCCAACGAATATATCCTGGACAAAATCCAAATCCTACAAAATAATGCCCTCAGAACAGCACTGGACATCCCTAACAGAGAACATATTTCCAAAATTAGAAGGGAACATCACTGGCTAAAGACCAACAATCGAATCCTACTTAAAACAGTCTCCTTGACCAACAAATGCCTGAATAACACAGCACCCCCATACCTTATGGAGAGAATGGTCAGGAGAACATCCACCCGTCCCGCCAGAATTGCCAACGCCGGCTGTCTGGAGATACCCAGATTTAAGTTAAAGAAAGCTGGAGGAAGTAGCTTTCCAGTGAAAGCTGCCCAGTCCTGGAACGCACTTACGCCAGCACTCAGAGCTGGCCAATCCTACCTCAGCTTCAGGCGCAACACCTTGAGCTGGCTGTGCTCTAATGACATATGATCCATTCTGGACACAACGTCCATGTACGTATCTGTTTTATCTTTTACGTATGTATCTTGCTGTTTTATTTCTTTATATTGCCTCTCCTTGCCATGTAAATATGTCTGTCTGTTATCCAAGTTTTAAGTTTTCTTGTACCATGTTGCGCCCAGTTACCTACGGGTTTGGTGTGCCCTACAAATAAATAAACAAACAAACAAAACAAACAAACAAACACATGTGAAGAAGCAGAAGGAGGTCCCAGAGCTCGCATCACCACCAGTCACACCCTTACCAACAGTCCCACAGCGCTGGAGGAATAAAAACGTATCAAGACCTTTTCATTATAACCTTAGGAACAGAAAAGTAAATGGACAGTGAAGACAAGCAGCCCCCCAGGAGACCTATTGGGACAATGTAGAAAAATCATATAAGGGAACTGTTAGCAGCACATTGGTGTGAAAGAACCACCTGTACCTGCGCACACCAACAGGGAGAAGTAGATATCAATGTAAGTGATGAGGTTGTTGTGAACTTTCCTCACAGACATTATAGATGCAAACTATATTGGGTCATTCCCACATGATGTATTATCCATAACTTACCAACATATGCATGTATTAGAGAGATGGTCAGTACATAATTGTTATTGGGATTGTGACAAATGCCTTAGTGCATGCACCAGAACATTACAGATTCTAGCAGTAGCTAGGGATTTCCCTTTCTGGGAATTTCTGCCTAATTGAAGGAAGGGGGCTGCGGGCAGAGACAGAGAGGAGAGCTGTAGGCACACAAACACCTTCAGAAGACATGGCAAAACTCGCAACACACACAGGCAAAAGTTCACAGCAATAACTGGATACACTACATGGGAATTTCCTCTGCCAGACAATTTTAAACACTATTGAGGTGAAATCTACCATCATTGCCATATCAGCAAGGTCCTTGTCCAACACAACTGCATGATACCAAATTGCACAGCCGGCCCGGCTGGATGGGTAAGTCTTTCAGGGGGACAACACTTGGTTTACGCCAAAATACCTTACCCACAGTCGAGGCATACGATCCAATCCATTATTGGCCATCCTTCCGGCATTACTATACGAGGAATAAATACTCTTTCACTGATGTTGCAAGCCCTGCCACAACTGCACTTCTAGGTTACCTGCATGCTCCCCTGGTAAACCCGAGTGAAGTAAGGATCTGTGTCATCGTCTGGGCAGTGAACCTGTAGTGGGAGCGAGAGGTTCCACACGGGAGCATAGGTGTTACTTGGGTTACATCGGTAGGGGTTAACTGCCTCCTCTTTGTTCATTTGGATGGCACTAAGTTATCACCTTCATTAGAGGGAAATTGCCTCGGAACTGAATGTCAGTGACTGTTGGGTATGTAGTCATCTGCCACACCATTCAAAAGACAAGTATTCCCTTCTTGCGGTTTCTATTATGTAACGAATCAGATTTACGACCAAGGCTCACAAACATGATTATCTGTAAGGACGAAAACAAACTATCACAAACGCTTCTAGTACATCCCTTACAATGCTTCCCTCTATGGGTGAAAATAAGAGAAGGGAGGGGAGAAGGATGGGGATCACCATGGAATGTAATTTCACAGTTGAATTGCTTGCAGATGGCACCGCTCTGTTGACAGGGAAGGAGAGGGAATATAGGCTTAGGGATAAGTGGACAAATACTACTGATCCTATATTACGCGATTAAAAAGCCAACACTGGTACAGGAATGCGCAGGCCTCAAGAGTCATTAAAGAAATCCCTTTTATTGGCACTAAGGGCAATGTTCCCCTGACTAGGTTGGTGTGGCAACACTGCTGTGTTATAGGCAGCACAACTTTGTATTCCAATCCATGTACCCTCAGCAATACCAGCCTTCTTCTTGCACAAGGAATGTTTTGGCTGTGCTGTACCAAAGTGTACAAAGTCCTCCCCCTCCCCAAAGATCTCCCAACAGGGATAATTCAGAAACACGTGCTCCCTACACATGAGTAGCACTTAAGATGACACCTAAGATGACAGCTGATTGCAGACAACCACCCATTGACAGCAGGGGAGGTTATGAGGGAACAATAGGGTGCATCCTTGGGGGACTGGGAGGTTGTACATATACTGTTACATGGACAGGAACTGCCCTTTTGAGACTCCAGACAGTGCTTGAGCTAGTGGCCGATGAAACCAGTTACATGCTAAATGCCCTTGCTAAGGAACCAGGGTAAATAAGGACAATGGTCCTGCAAAATAAGATGGCACTAGACAGGATGCTAGCAGCACAAGGAGGTGGGCCTTAATAAAAGACAATTGCTGTGTATTCGTAACTGATAACCAACAAGATATACACAATCATGTAGCACACATTAGGAACATTGGCTAGATCACTGCATGATGCACCAGTGGTATGAACTTCATTACTACAACAGCTTTAAACACATTCTCTGAAACAGGCACGGGAGAAACTGATCACAAACGAACTCAAGAAGAGTACCTTAGGCATACTAATATTGTAGCATGCGGGTTTAGAGTAGTATACTCTAAAACGGGGGACTGTTAGGTGGACATTTTTGTCTTCCTACATTCTGCCATCTTATATAGCAGCTCACTTAAACCTGAACAACGCTTGCACTTTCAGAAGTGTGTTGTGACACCAGGCTGAACAAGACCCAGGGCCACTGAAGAGTTTAGCTGCCAGCATATGATATAGCAGAGGTATCTCCCTTAAGCATAGTTTAGCCTGAGGCAGGACATCTTTCCGTTACATAAAAATGGCATAAATCAGGATGACTCGTACATTTTCTCTGAAACAGCACAGTTCATCGTAAAGCTAGACATTACAGTCCGGGTGACTTGTATACACCCTTCAGATTATGTCCTTTGACTAGGTCATCATGCGATGGACTCTGGTGGAAAGGAACGTTGCATGTCTTGTGTAAACATGTACCTTCCTTCTGCTGCTTTTATGTATAAATATGGCAGTGAAAAATAAACTGCGGCTCACTTACCCTTGTTTTCTGTGTGGTGGTCGTTATTACAGGATGATTTTGTAGCTGTTTCTCTAATGAAAATTCCATTCGGATGGAAGATTGCAGAGAGAATTGAATTTGAAAATATGATCTTATCGCAAAGGAAGGTAAGAACACTGAGGAAAGGTAGCCCCCATGTTATAGAATACAGTGAAACTTTATTTAGCTTTTGGATAGCACCCATTTTAGGGGTTGCAACCAGAAAACAGTTGCACTTTTGCATATGCTGTGGAATTGCAGCAGGAACTTGCAGTACTGGACAAAGCACTCAGCAGAATAGACATGGTTCTGATTAAAGTTATGTTTACAAATCCCAGTTTAATGTTATTGTATGACTTCTCTGGGTTGCTGTGACTGACCCACAATCAAACAAACGGTATGGCCACCCTGAGACTTGCCAATTGATATAAAACAGATTGAAACATTGGAAGATGTAGTTTGTCTCCCTGTGTGAGAGAGGGTATGCCCAGATGGAGGTCCATAGGTAACCAAGCTGCACCTCGCTGATGAGGCCAAATAAGGCTGAATCATGTCTGAGGTTGCTTGTGCTTCCCTGCAGAGGGGACCTGGTCTAGCAGTTCGGGCTGGGTTGCTCCCATTGGTGGCTGGACCCCCTTTTTTAATGGTGCAGACGGCTAAGAAATGGTGGTGTAGAAGGTTGTCCTGAGCAGTGCCACTGTTTCAGATTTATTCAAAACATTCTACCCATCACTTTTCTGGGTGGACATTGGCAGAAGAGGCAAAAGTCAAATGTGGGGGGAGGGGTCCAGGACTGCTCTTGCCACTGTTCCTATATCTTGTCTGTGGTTTTTTACCCTGGCTTCCTTTAGAAAATCCCTAACCCCTACCAGATTATTGGTTTCTATAGGTAATTTCCTAGTCACTGAAGGAGAGGATGGGCTGATGGTATTATACTTGTCATTTGTATACGGCCAATATTACCATTAGTATAGTTTATTTCCGCTGTTGGTGGGAAGGCTGTCAGAGGTCCAAAGTCAATAGGGTTAGAGGTCCTGGAGCAAGATTATGATGCGTTTGTGCATATAGGAATTAACAATCGGTCAGGCAATTTGCGCTCAGATGAATAATCCAAGAATATTAGGAAATATGTAGAATAACAAAGTTCTGTTGTGCAGTACAGTGGTTTATTCCACACGTCAATTAAATGGTACAGCCGACACGTGTTTCGACCTTTATATGGTCGTTTTCAAGGCTGTGTATGGTACATACAAATTTAACAGTACAACAAAATACATAAATGTTTTTTCTATAGTGCCAAGATTATATAATGGCATTGTAACAAATGAGTGTTGTACATAAACAAAAGCAAATGGAAGTAAATGTTAAAAGAAATATCAAACATACCACATTTCAGGATGGAAGCGGATGGTTGATTCAATAAGGTGATCCAAAAGAAAATTGTAAATTGTAAACATCCCACTGGTATGTCAAAACAATTAGAGACACACCTGGTGAATAGAAAGCCATGGCATCGAGATGTGGAACCCATAAAACCATCTGTGGTTAATGAATCTTGTAGTGCAGTTCAAGAGTTGTATGATAAATACAAAGACAAAGTGCTTGGTGCGATGGTCACTGGTGTGATTAAGTTGAGAAACATGTATGGACTGTGCCAAGTGATAAAAAATATAGTATCATCGGTTACGTAAACACCTATTGTATGGGCTTACCCTATTCCGAGAATTATATTATTATATACTAAAAGTCATACCTTAATAGGTGTAGTAGAAAAGATGTATAATAGAATAATACGTTGCTCACACGGGTGATTCCTGCTGTGATACTCTTTTAACTGCAATATTTGCAAAATTGTCATAAGAATATAAAATTTGTAATTGTATGGTACATGAGATTGATATATACTAAAGAAAGTAGGTCCTACCTTTAAAAGATAAAGATGCAGTATATTTGACAAAAGCAGAGTCTAATACTGATAAGCTGGTGTTGTCGTACACTCTTCAAAATTCAACTGCATGTATGCATTGGTCAATTTATTTGCTACTGAAATTCAAGCATATAAATGGGACAATCCTTAGCATTAGAATCCACGGATGCGTCATCACACCAAGCACAATGATCGTTCTCAAGATGTCAGACACGGATAACTTGAAAAGGGCCATTTAAGGTCCTAGATCACAGGTACCATGTAACTTATAATGCATGAATAATTTTGAGCCATTGACAGGGCCACTCATAATCATGCAAGATTGACTTGATTAGAGAGATATTAAAATTTTATTGTCAGCACATTGTCCGTATGAAGTAATTTAAAGTGCCCAAAAACAGCGGGAATTTTTGGGCACTTTAAATTACTTCATAGGGCGCACATCACAATCATGATGGACTAAATAGAAATTAAATTAACTCCAATCCCATAGTTACACAATGCTAATGTTGAAATGTTTGTTGTCACAAAAAGATGTGAATTGGAATTGTACATGATTAACTGATTCCCCTTTACCTGAGATTAACAATATCATGATCCGTAGAAAAATGTGTTAGAAACTACTGGAATATAATGATATTCAAATCCCTTACCAATGTGGTTGTTTTGGCGTGCAGAGTCCCGGGTTTAAATCCCCTCCATATCGTAGTAGAATGCGACCGCTAATAGAACGCCGAAGATATGGAACAGCGAGAAACCGCTCCATCACGTCCAATGACGTGCAACGTGATGACGTTGCGCGTGCCTCAACGCGTGACGTCATGGGTAAACAATAATAATGAGCAGATGGATGTCATTAGCATGATGTCCCTTCGTTCGTTAAGTAAACTGCAATGCATACACAATTTAGATGGCGATTGGACGTTGAGATGACCGGTTTCAATATTGTCATTGTAATCAGCAAAAACCTAAGAAGAAGTATACAATTCATGAAGAAACCAAAATATGGATGAGAGTAAATATATTCCTGATGGATGAAACGGTTTAAGAGTCAAGTTGCCCTAATAATTAACCAACGTGAGTTCCTCTTAGTGATTGACAAATAGTTGAAAAAAGTATACAGTGCGTGATGAAGGCAAAATGAAGGTTAAATATGAAAATGTAGGTAAATATACATAGATTCCCAATGGATGAAACGATCTATAAGTCAAATAGCTATTATAGTTAGAAAAAAGGGGAATTCCTCAATTAATGATGATACCTTGCTACACTCATTATAGAAGCAATCATTGAACCATATTGATTTTATGGTGCAGCCTAAACATGTATTAATATTACTATAGATAGCCATAATGGCATCCTGTTGGTGGATCTTAAACAAGGGATCCGGAATGAAGCAGTCTTCATTAAACACATTTCCATGGCATGACAAACTTTGATTCAATAGCATCATAATGGCAACATATATGGGAATCAACAGTATCAACGGATGTTTGATTCACAGAAACACATTCATTTCATGGTCACTATTGAGACCCTTGATAGTACTTCTCAGAAAACAGATAAGTTTGGATTCTGCCTGTCTTAATTTAAGACTAGTGTCCCCCCCCTCTCTTACCCCCTTTAATTCTCATGAGTCCAATGAATCTTAAATCATCCTTATTGGCTAACTGGTGTTCCTCTTGCCAATGTGTGGCAAGAGGCGTTTTGGGATCGGGATGCTTGAGGCTCACCAAGTGCTCCCTAATTCTTACTCTCAATTCCCCGATTGTGCTACCCACATTCAGTTTCCCACACACACAAATTATGGCATGGACAATTCTGCAATTGATGAAAGCCAATATTTTGACACTTACACCATGCATATCTGTAAATGCTTGACAATTATCATATGAAAACCTGCAAAAATTGC
This sequence comes from Ambystoma mexicanum, assembly GCF_040938575.1. Taxonomy (NCBI): domain Eukaryota; kingdom Metazoa; phylum Chordata; class Amphibia; order Caudata; family Ambystomatidae; genus Ambystoma; species Ambystoma mexicanum. Next base: position 1,498,188,409 of record NC_090921.1, read on the forward strand.
AATTACCACATTTGAAAACACCTCTCGGACTGTTGAGCCAACAGGTTGCACTTGGTTCGGTACATTTGAGAAATGATGGACTGATTTGCTGTTTGATGGTAAATGCTTTAGTAAATGTGAATTTCGGCTTGTCTGCAATGTACGGTAACAGATCTTTGTCAAGTTTAAGGAGATGCCAATGTTTCAAGGCTACATGATACAAAAACGATGTATCCTGTGAATACTTGTCAGGGTAGCCTGGTGACTTGCCCATGGTGTGTAGACGAGGAATTCTACCCAACAATGTAACCCTGTTTATGGATTCAAGACACCATACAAAGGGATCTATTATTTGGAAGAATAGACCCAAAAACACGAACAGCAGACCTAGAGCCAGAAAGGAAAAGGCATATTAACAACAGCCTTTTTCTTTAATAAACAAGTAACAGTGTATCCAAACGGAACTAACCTTAATTGGGCTTGTCACTAGTAAAGACTAACACAACCCTGGCTGGTCGAATGGGATGGAATCAACCGGGTAGTAATGAGATGTGCAAAATCTGGAGAGTAACAAGAAGAAACAAGCAAAAATAAGAATTGGTATAATAGGTCAAAGGAGAAAGACCAGGAAAGGGATTGGATGGGGCCCTTACCGTGTTCCTGTTGGGAATCAGCTTCTGACGTGCAGAATGGATGTAGGATCACTATTTAGGTAATTGCGGAAGCAACACCATGTGATAGGACTATTCCCGCAGAAAATGGAACGCCTAGAGGCCAGGAAGTTCCTTGAAGAACCCGACGGAACGCTGACGGTCCCAAAACACCCTCCAGGTACCAGGAAGTCTCTGGTCCGTACCAGAATGAAAGGGAGTCACGAGTTTCCGGACTACCAGGGAATGATCACAGGTAAGGATCCAATTCAAACTGCAGTTCGGTGGCAATCCGGTTCGGCAATGATGAGCAGGATTTAGAGTCGGAAGGCGAAAGCAATCTGTTGAACAATCCGGGTCGATAACGTGGAAGCAATAACAATCCAAAATCGAAAGGAGACAGAAGTCTGTTGAGCAGTCCGAGTCGGCAACGTGGAAGGCAGTGACAATTCAAAATCGAAAGGAAACAGAAGTCCGTTGAGCAGTCTGGGTCGGCAACATGGGTGAACAGGGAGACAGCAGATCAAAGTAAGAAAAAGGCTCATAGCAAACAGGGCAAAAAGGGTAGGAGTCACGCAGAGCAGGTACTCGCAATTCAGAAACGAAGTCCAAGGACAAAACCAAAGATCAGGAAACAAATAGACAAAAAGTAGCTAATCTCACAAAACGCAGCGTACTTCAGCCAAAATCAGAAGCACTGATTCAATGTCAATGAGGAGTTTAAATAGTCATGAAGTCACATGACAGAACATGTGCGTGATGACGTACGCCTCATTGTTTATACGCTAGTTTTCACGGCAACCGCCATTGGGCTGCAAACGGCACACGTTTCTTTAATGCAGTGAATCCTTGGAGATGAGCGCCGCATCTTGGAGCATAACGCTTTCCCCGAATAGCAAAAGGCAATACTTGGGATTGTTTGAACACTTTAGAAGCATTTTTAGACATACTCCAGGGAAAACGTGACGGAAGAGTAGATGAGTCACTAAGGTTCCTGACAGTACCCCACCTCAAAGAACACCTCCCCCGGCACAAGGACCAGAAATCGCACAACAAAGCAGGGGCATGAATATGAGAAAGAGATTCCCAGGTCCGATCCTCCGGCCCGTAGCCTTTCCAGTCCACCAGAATCAACCTCATGCAACACTTTGGTATCGAGGATCTGTTGCACTTCATATTCATCCGAGCCCAACACGGGAAGAGGATGGTTACGGGCTATAAACCTGGTATCTCCCTGAAGGCTTGAGAAGTGAAACATGAAAGACAGAATGTGTTTTCCAAGAATCAGGGAGTTTCAGGCAAAATGCCACTGGGTTGATCACTTCCGTGATCACAAAAGGACCCGTAAAACGTGGCAACAATGCCTTCCTACCCGGTAAATGAAGATGTTTGGTGGACAACCAGACCTTCATACCCTTGTCGTATGAGGGCAATTTTAACCGATGTAGGTCAGCAAAACCTTTAGGGCAGCGCTGGGCATTCAGCAGATGTTGCCTGACATCAGCCTGCAGTTTGGCCAAGGATTTGACACAGGATTGAGCTGCAGGGTTACTCGAGGAAGTTACCAGTGGCAATGGCAGGGTGCGCGGATGATGTCCATATAAAGCAAAAAACGGTGTAGCACCTGTGGCTGTATGTAATGAGTTATTATAGGCAAACTCAGCCATAGGCAAGAGCGATAACCAAGACCCCTGATGATGCAACAAAAAACATCTCAGAAACTGCTCCAGAGTAGCGTTCACCCGCTCTGTCTGTCCGTCAGTCTGCAGATGATAGGCACTTGAATATCTGTCTTCAACACCCAAAGTAGATGTTGCAGCCCTCCAAAAACGAGACGTGAATTGTGAACCATGATCCATGATAATGATACTCGGCAGACCAAATCTCCTGAAAACCTGGGTGATGAATAAGTCGGCCAGCACGGCGGCTGAAGGTAAACCCCGACATGGCACAAACAAAGCAGACTTCGTTAAATAATCTACTAAGACCCAAATGGTATCATAACCACGGATTGAAGGCAATTCAACAATGAAATCCATAGATATCATGGTCCATGGTACCTTGTGGACAGGTAATGGATGTAGCAATGCCATGGGTTTAGTATGCAAAACATTACCCTGGGCACATACTGCGCAGGAAGATATGTAACAATTTACATCACCAGACATTTTTGGCCACCAGCACCATCTGCGTAATAATTCTAGGGTCTTTCGAGAACCTGGATGTGCCGAGAATTTGGAGTCATGACACCACTGTAAGGCCAATTTACGAGTTGCCATAGTAGGCAAGAAAACCCTATCTTGAACATAAGTCAGAGAATTAATTATAGTGATGTCATCCTTCTTGATGACCTGTGGGTTTTGTTCAACCCAAGTAAGCTCAAGAGATCTCAAAGATGTGTTCATAGTACAGCCGCATATAACTTGATGTGGGAGCAAAAGCTAATCCTGACTAGCCCGCTGAATTTCATCCCCAGGAATGCGAGACAATGCATCCGCCTTAGTGTGTCTAGACCCAGGGCGATAAGTAATCATGAGATTGAATGCCGAGAAGAACTCATGCCAGCGTGCAAGACTAGCCGTTGTACATTTCACGGACTGTAAAGCCACTAAGTTGCGATGGTCAGTAAATACCTGGACTGGACTCGAGGTGCCAAGTAAATGATGTTGCCAGACAACAAAGGCATCCCTAACGGCTAACAACTCCCTTTCAGTAATGGTGCAGTTACACTCATGGAGATTGAGCTTTCTGGAGTGATAAGCCACAGGGTGAAGTTCTTGCGAGTCCTGGCAATGCTGTGACAAGAAAGCCCCCAAAGCCACATCTGATGCATCAGCCTCGACCACAAACGGCTGGGATGGATCTGGGTGTTGTAATACTGGAGCCGAGGTAAAGGCAAGTTTTAATGTCTCGAAAGCCTTGTTAGCAGTGGAATCCCAGACAAATTCCTTCTTGCTACTAGTGAGGGCTGTAAGGGGCACCGTGATTTCAGAAAATGACCTCACAAAGCGTCTATAAAGATTTGCGAAACCAAGGAATGATTGCAAAGATTTTAGGTCCTTAGGAGCTGGCCAATCCATACCGCACAGACTTTTGTAGAGCTCATATGTATTCCTTGGTCAGTGATCTCATAACCAAGAAACTCCACAGAAGTAACATGAAAAATACATTTCTCCATCTTTGCATATAAGGCATGTTCCCGTAGACGTTGCAATACTAGATGCATATGTTGTACTTGGTGTTCGCAAGAATCTGAATAAATCAAGATATTGGGCCTCATTACACAGTAGGTGGTGAGCCATGGCGCTATTAGCGCCATGGCTCATGCCGGTAAAATACCGGCACCGCCTTGGCGGAAAGGGGATTTACCGCCCCATTCCAATGTTGGAGGGGCAGTAAATCCCCCTTCCACCATTGCCCTTCCCCATTCCCATTTCTGCCGCATAGGGCTCTATGCGAATGGGGAAGGCGCTAATTACGGCACCGCAATTTTGCGGTGCCGTAATTAGCTCCGAGGTCCCTTAGCGGGTTGGATTTTAACGCCTGCAAAAAGCAGGCGTTAAATCCCCCAACCCGCAAAGGGACCTCGTAGTAAGGCGGTAGGGATTTACTGGTACCGGTATTTTACCGGTACCGGTAAATCCCTACCGCTATCTGTGTAATGAGGCCCATCATCTAAATAAATGATGAGAAACCTATCCATAATGTCCCTGAAAACATCATTAACAAAGTGTTGAAAATTTGCAGGAGCATTACATAGGGTGAATGGCATCACGCAGTACTCAGAGACCATATTTAGTCTTGAATGCCGTCTTCCACTCATCCCCCTCTCTAATCCTCACCAGATTTTAAACTCCTTGTAAATCTATCAAACAGAATGAGAAAAAATCCAGGACGGAGCGCCAAATCAGGTGCAAAAGGTTTTTTTAATTATTTCTTAAACTATTGGCCCTTAGTGACACGTGTTTCGGCCTAGACGGCCTTCCTCAAAACAGGGATAAATTCATTCCTTACAAAATCATAAAAAATGTATAACAAACATTACGTATATATATACAAAAATTCATATAACGCATAATAATGGAAATGAAATGAGTATCCAGTGACATGCCAACCAATACATGAGTGCAAATCACATGATGTCAGTAACAAAAACCATTATAAAAGTTGTATGTTCATAAATTCAAAAACCCATTTGTAATGTGCACCAGACTAACGCTCACCTGACTCCCACGGAGGCGCTGGTCTGGTTCGCGCTGCTGTGACCTCTTCTAAGGTGATGCGCAGGGTTCGGAAGACGGACTGGACCGGGCCCCCAAATCTGGCTTGTCTGGCTCGCAGAAGTATCCTTCTGTAGGCGAAAATAGGGGATTAACTGTCTGCGGGGTAATGCAATCAGCCTCCCACTTTCCCCTCTCACCCTCCTCGAAACCCTTCTGTGATTCCTCGTAGCGTCTCACCTTAGGGTCTGGAAGGACGAGCTCTCCATCCTGCTTCTGATGCAGGGGCGCGTTGGTATCCAGTTACTTCACTGGATTTCCGGATTGGTGAGAACCAAACTTGCTTGGCTTCCAGGTAAGTTTTTTGATAAGAGGTTCCCCTTGTGTCCATGCATTAATGTACTAATGCTAGTGTCTTTTTCCCCATAGGGGCCGGGGTACAGAATGCCGGGGAACAGGCACCGACCCGAGATGAGAGGTGAAATCCTTGTAGAAATCAGGTAAGTCTTTAATGAGCGTTTTTTGGTAATGTCTTTTCATTCGCTCATTAACGCTGATGTCTCTTTTTCCCCTTAGGGGCCGGGGTCCGGAAATGCCAGGATGTGGCACGGACCCGAAATGAAGAGGGAATGAATCAACAGGTAAGTCTTAACATGGAGATTTAGCTTTCCTTATTCCCTTCTCTCTCTCACCTTTTGTTCTGGTCTTTTTCTCCCTAGGCGCTCGGACGTGACTGCGAATCCGGATGATCGCTGCTGAACATGGAGGCACCCAGTAAAGGTGAGTGGAATGCGGCGCTGCAGCGATCGACGCGATGAGCTTTTAATTAAAGTCTTCCTTTTCAGGATTGTCGGCGAGATGTCTCCGGGATGCGGATTTAGCAGGTAAGGACTTTTCCTTCTTCTGTTCTCTTCTTCTCTTCCTTTGCAGGTGATCCAGGATGCTGGCAGGCGTGGCAGAAGTCAGGATGCAGGAGCAGACACGGTGAGCGTCCAGCTGCTAGATGCAGAACAACGCGAAGCACGTGTGGCTGTTCGGGTGGGGTTTAAATAGCCTTGGAAGAAGTTCCAGGTATGTATCCTTCCTCCAATCAGGTATGTATCCTTCCCCGACCACGCCCGGATGGTAAATTAGTCCCACAGGTAAAGTAGTTCCTTTCAGGCCTCAAGGAGGCCGGGATCCTGCAGCATGGTCTGCATCAGGTAAGTGCACCCAAGCACATCCATAATGAGCCTGGCGCTTATGGCGCCAGGACTGATGTATTTTATGAGCCTGGCGCCATAGGCGCCAGGACACTGTCCAAAGGGCCCCTATATGGGGTTGCTGGGTCCTTCCTTGGGGACTGGATGTCCGCTTTCGGGGATGCAGGGCTTGAACCGGCTCCCCGGGAGCGGGCATCATGACAGCACTGTACCCCCCCCCCCCCCAAGGCCCCTCCCAAGGTTGTTCCCTCCGGGGGTTTTGGTTTGTCTGGGAAGAGTCGGTGGAATTTCCTGACTAATCGAGGTGCATGCACATGGTCGCTGGGTTCCCACGACCTCTCCTGAGGTCCGTACCCCTTCCAATCAATTAGGTAGAACAGTTTTGACCTAAACATTTTTTAGTCTAAAATGTTCTTCACTTCGAATTCTGGCTCCCCATCTATTAGAATAGGTTCTGGAGGTTTGAGTAGTCGGGTTCCCGGTACCACTGGTTTCAGAAGTGACACATGAAAAACAGGGTGAATTCGCATACTAGCTGGTAAATCAAGTTTAACAGCCACTGGGTTAATTATTGCCGTAATAGAATAAGGTCCTAGATATTTTGGGTTAAAAGTTCGAGGCCCTTTGAGTGGTAAATGTCTGGTAGCTAACCACACGTGATCCCCAATCTGATACGGAGGTGCTTCACTCCGATGTAGATCAGCATTCTCCTTGTATTTTCTCTTGGCTGGTTGTAAATGCGTAGTTGCCTCTTTGAAGGCTTGGGTAATTGTAGAATGCAGATGTTCTACTGCAGGCATTCCGAGGTTCTGAGGAGAGTCAAGGTTTGAGGTTCGAGGGTGATGCCCAAACAAAGTATAAAAAGGACTGTGGCCAGTTCCAGAGTGTACTGAATTATTATATGCGTATTCGGCTATCCAAAGAATGTCTTTCCAGTTGCTTTCAGATTGCTGTAACATGCACCGTAAGTATTGCTCAAGGGTCTGATTTGTCCTCTCAGTCTGACCATCGGTCTGAGGGTGGTGACTGGTCGATAATCTTACGTCGATCTGCGCCATTTGACAACATTTGCGCCAGAAGTGGGAAATGAATTGGCTTCCCCGGTCAGAGATTAGTATAGATGGGAATCCATGTAGCCGAACAATATTTTCGAGAAATTCTTTGGCTAGGACAGAAGCTGAAGGTAAACCTTTCAAAGGAATAAAGTGGGCCATTTTGGAAAACAAATCCACAATTACCAGAATAGTATTGTACCCTGAACAAGGAGGCAGGTCCGTAATAAAATCCATTGATAGGGTGTGCCAGGGTGCTGGCGGTATGTCTAGAGGTTGAAGGAGACCGGCTGGTCTTTTCTTTTGACTTTTATTTTGGGTGCAAACACCACAGGACATCACAAAAGATTTAACATCTTTTCGCCAAGAGGGCCACCAAAATTGTCGTTTCACCTTTTCCTCTGTTTTGGCAATACCGGGGTGACCCTCTTTTAATGCATCATGATAACCGGAAATAACTACTTCGTGTAATTCCTTATGTGGCAGGAATAAGCGTCCTTGGAAATAAGGTAAACCATTATCTATGGTAAAGTCTGATCCCTTTTGTATCCAATCCTGTAAGGTTGTAGGGTCCAGGAGTTGTTTCACTCTGGCTTGAATGTCTTCAAGCGTCTGTAACGAAGTCATGCCTAGAATCCTCTGTTCGGGAATTATTGGTACTGGTTCTGAGTTTGTATCAGATTCTCCCATTCCAATTCGGGATAAAGCGTCTGCTTTTCCATTCTTGCAGCCAGGTCGATAGGTAATCACGAAATCAAATTCAGCGAAAAACAAAGCCCATCGGAGCTGCCGTGATGACTGAGCCTTGGAGGTTTTCAAATACTGTAAATTCCGGTGATCAGTGATCACTGTGATGGTATGTCGAGCGCCAAGCAGATAATGCCACCAGGCTTTAAAAGCGGACTTAATGGCTAACAGTTCTTTGTCCGTGATTGCATAATTAACCTCGGGTGCCGAGAATTTTCTGGACCAAAATGCTACGGGATGCAGTTGGTTGGTTTCGGGATCTCTTTGGGACAGGACAGCTCCCATGGCTAGGCTGGATGCGTCAGTCTCGACGACATAAGGGAGATCTGGACACGGGTGTTTCAATATAGGTGCGGAGGTAAACTTAGCTTTTAAATCCTGAAAGGCCTGCTCGGCTTCTTCCAACCATTCAAAACGTTTATTTTTCCTCAAGAGTGCAGTAATGGATTGTACCACGCGTGAAAATTCCGGGATAAACCTGCGATAGAAATTGGCAAAGCCAAGCATGCTTTGAACCCCTTTTACAGAGCTAGGTGATGGCCATTTGAGGATGGCATCCACTTTTCTTGAGTCCATTCGGACTCCTTTGGGTGTCAGGATGAAACCTAGAAACTCGACTTCTGTGGTATGGAAAACACATTTCTCCAATTTAGCAAATAGTTTGTGTTGGCGCAGTTTTTCAAGTACTGCCCTGACGTGTTTTCTGTGATCAGATTCCGAAGAGGAGTACACCAGAATGTCATCGATATATACGACAACACAAACATCGATGAGTTCCCGAAGGACATCATTCATGAAGTATTGGAAGGCAGCTGGTGCGTTACACAATCCGAAAGGCATCACCTGGTACTCGAATAATCCGTATTTAGTACGGAAGGCAGTTTTCCATTCGTCGCCTTCTTTAACTCGTACCAGATGATAAGCCCCCCGGAGATCTAACTTGGTGTATATGCAAGCGTCCTTCACCTGGTCAAGTAGTTCAGGGATCAGAGGCAGAGGATAACGGTTTTTAACCGTTATCTGGTTCAATGCGCGGTAATCAAAACAAGTTCTAAGGTCGCCTTCTTTTTTGGGCACGAAGAACAAAGCCGAGGATTCCGGGGACTTTGACGGGCGAATAAAACCATTAGCTAGGTATTGATCCAAATATTGTCTCAAATGCAGATTCTCAGGTTCGGTAAGGGCATAAATCCTGCTACAAGGGGGTTGTGCACCGGGCACCAGATCGATTTGGCAATCGTACGATCTGTGAGGAGGTAACGTGTTGGCCTGTTCCTTTTGAAAGACGTCCTGAAAATCTTGGTATTCCGGAGGTAGTTGCATGGAGGCAGAGGTTACAGATGCTAGATTAATCTTCAGGTTTTCTGGGTAGCAGGTTTGTGTACAATCCGGGAAGGTTATTCTCTTAGCTCGCCAATCAATTCGAGGATTATGTGTCTCTAACCAAGGGATACTAAGAATAACCTGAAACTGTGGAGCCTTGATTACATCAAACACAACACCTTCCCGATGGCCGTCGGGACCAATAAGAGTCACCTCAGTAGTGGAATGTGTTACCGGTCCAGAGGCAATTTCAGTTCCATCGACTGTGGTGATGACATCTTTGCTGGTTTTAGGACGGAGAGGGAGGTTAATCCTAGAGACCAATTCACGATCCACATATTTTCCAATAGCCCCACTATCGATGTATGCCTTTATTGCATGCAACCGCTTAGGCTGTTCTGGATCTACGAGAACCATTGGCACAATGAAATGCGAGGTCTGAGAGTTAGTTTTCAAGCTCGGCAAGCGGACCCCTACACTTGTCGGGCGGAGTCGTTTCCTGAAACAGAGTCTTCATGGTTTTTATCAGCGGCTCCTACCGCCTTTCGGGGTGTTTTTGCAGGGCAATCTCGTAGAAAGTGTCCAGAATTCCCACAATAAAGACATAATTTTAACTGCCGCCTCCTTTCACGTTCCTTTTGAGTTAAGGGTCCTTTAACCCCTCCAATTTGCATAGGCTCAGAGACATCAACTCCCTTGGGATTAGCATGGGTCTTGACCAACACCCGGGTCTCAAACCTGGACCGATCTGCTTTTCTGTTTTGAAGTCTGTGATCCAATTGTTTTACAAAGGTAGCGGGCGCCCCTCTCTTGCAAGAACAGACATGATAACCTGTTCAGTGGTTATTAACCACTTGAGAGTTCGCAGCCACTGCTTTTACTCACTGTGCCTTTCACAGATGGGTAATATCCATTTGCATATCAGTCTTTGTCCTGCCCAGAGGCAGTCCAGCACCGAAATACAATGGCAATTCCAATCTGAACGAGAGTACCACCAGCAACCCCATACACGTGTTTCACCCTTGTTGGGGATCATCAGTGAGGTGAAGCTGATGCCTCTCTAAGCACAGTGAGAGGGAGATCCAATTGGACCACTAAGTCTATATACTCTGTGCATTCTTGGAGCGGATTTACAACTTGGGCCAAGACATCTTTAAGTTCTCCGCGTAGGCCTCGATAAAACAACGTGACTCTTTTATCCTCTGGCCATCCCGTTTCCACAATTAGTCTATTAAAGGTTGCAATATAGGATAGGAGGTCCTGATTGCCCTGTCGCAGGGATAGAAGTTCGTCATCCAGAGCCTGCCCCTGAGAGTGCCGAGCAAATAACCTTTCCATGCTTGCTTGAAACCTTTGAAAATCACGGAGAATCGGGTCATCTTGAGTAACCAGTGGAACTGACCAATAGGCAGCGCAGCCGCTGAGATATGACAATACAATGGCTACCTTGGTCTGATCTTTAGGGAAGGCCCCAGGTCTGCATAGGAAGTGCAGCAAAGCGTTCGGGTGGGGCCAGCGGCATGTTTCCAGGTAGATTAATCTGCACAGGGTTAATAGAAACCACAGGAGCGGGGTTCCCTCCGGAACCGGGTAGAGGAGTTTGCCCAGCTTGACCTTGCAAAAGCTGTCTGGCCAGGTCATCAGTTCTTTCCTTTGATATTATTAATTCCCTCCTGAGGGCATTAGTCTCTTGACGAGCGGCATGTACTTCGGCCCGTAATTCCCCCAGTAATTGGGCCAACTGATCAGTCTCAGAACTTTCCATAGCGCCTGGGTGGGAATTTGTAGGAAGGCTTCGCGTTCTGTAACGCTCACCTGACTCCCACGGAGGCGCTGGTCTGGTTCGCGCTGCTGTGACCTCTTCTAAGGTGATGCGCAGGGTTCGGAAGACGGACTGGACCGGGCCCCCAAATCTGGCTTGTCTGGCTCTCAGAAGTATCCGTCTGTAGGCGAAAATAGGGGATTAACTGTCTGCAGGGTAATGCAATCAGCCTCCCACTTTCCCTTCTCACCCTCCTCAAAACCCTTCTGTGATTCCTCGTAGCGTCTCACCTTAGGGTCTGGAAGGATGAGCTCTCCATCCTGCTTCTGATGCAGGGGTGCGTTGGTATCCAGTTACTTCACTGGATTTTCGGATTGGTGAGAACCAAACTTGCTTGGCTTCCAGGTAAGTTTTTGGATAAGAGGTTCCCCTTGGGTCCATGCATTAATGTACTAATGCTAGTGTCTTTTTCCCCATAGGGGCCGGGGTACGGAATGCCGGGGAACAGGCACCGACCCGAGATGAGAGGTGAAATCCTTGTAGAAATCAGGTAAATCTTTAATGAGCATTTTTTGGTAATGTCTTTTCATTCGCTCATTAACGCTGATGTCTCTTTTTCCCCTTAGGGGCCGGGGTCTGGAAATGCCAGGATGCGGCGCGGACTCGAAATGAAGAGGGAATGAATCAACAGGTAAGTCTTAACATGGAGATTTAGCTTTCCTTATTCCCTTCTCTCTCTCACCTTTTGTTCTGGTCTTTTTCTCCCTAGGCGCTGGGGCGTGACTGCGAATCCGGATGATCGCTGCTGAACATGGAGGCGCCCAGTAAAGGTGAGTGGAATGCGGCGCTGCAGCGATCGACGCGATGAGCTTTTAAATAAAAGTCTTCCTTTTCAGGATTGTCGGCGAGATGTCTCCGGGATGCGGATTTTAGCAGGTAAGGACTTTTCCTTCTTCTGTTCTCTTCTTCTCTTCCTTTGCAGGTGATCCAGGATGCTGGCAGGCGTGGCAGAAGTCAGGATGGAGGAGCAGACATGGTGAGCGTCCAGCTGCTAGATGCAGAACAACATGAAGCACGTGTGGCTGTTCGGGTGGGGTTTAAATAGCCTTGGAAGAAGTTCCAGGTATGTATCCTTCCTCCAATCAGGTATGTATCCTTCCCCGACCACGCCCGGATGGTAAATTAGTCCCACAGGTAAAGTAGTTCCTTTCAGGCCTCAAGGAGGCCGGGATCCTGCAGCATGGTCTGCATCAGGTAAGTGCACCCAAGCACATCCATAATGAGCCTGGCGCCTATGGCGCCAGGACTGATGTCTTTTATGAGCCTGGCGCCATAGGCGCCAGGACACTGTCCAAAGGGCCCCTATATGGGGTTGCTGGGTTCTTCCTTGGGGACTGGATGTCCGCTTTCGGGGACGCAGGGCTTGAACCGGCTCCCCGGGAGCGGGCATCATGACACAGACAGAGAAAAAGGATTGGCAATGGGGAGGATACAAAGGAATCAGTGAGAAACCAAATATTGGGTGTGTCCCAAACATAAATACATGAATGAAACAATAAATGTAAATTATATACAATACAAACCACGATTCAAGGAGAGGGGAAGGGGAGAGAGAACACACACACGAAAAACACAAGACAAAAAAGATAAGTCCTATTAGTATCATTAATTCAAAACAATCTCAGGCTTACCCTCTTTGGGAGTTATGCTATTCATCAGAAAATGTTCCTGGGTTTAATCCCATAGATTAAGGAGCTGTTATAGTAATAATTAAGTTAGGATAACCCTTAGTCATAATTATTTCCCAAAACCATGTACAGAAAAATAGTTTAAATGTTAAGTGCCGGTGTATACGGTAAAAGATTGAACATCCCTCAATTGTCATCAAATAATGTAATTATGCATGCCCCGTTGAAACGTGCTCAGCAAATCCTTACGTTATTATCTTGTTTATATAATTATGCGATCACATATCAGCTGACAACATAACCTCTCTATTGTATAGACCACATGTCGTGAAATCCTAACATAACAAACATACTAGATTAATGACACCGAAAACTTAACTACGATTCAACTATATTTACATCATTTGCCAGTGACTCACACGAACTTCGTAGTATTAAGACTTCATCTGGTGAAACGCTACCGTGCCGAAGCAAATCTAATGCGCCGCTAACATGATGCAGCACAATGCTAGAAAGCCGAAAAAAGACAAGCGTAACACACTTACCAAATCATTCGCGTTGGCTAGACGAGTAAGAGTAACGCGGGCGGGCGCCATTTTGGGACTATTTGTTAACTAGTTCCCAAGGTGACGCGTGAATCGGTCCGCCCGCGGCATACCGTTGCTAGGCAACAAAACTCAGCAGTTGCAAGTAGCAACGAAATTTGCACCAGGGTATTCAAGGTTGTACATTCCTACTCCAATATTATGTGATAAATGATCATGAGAAAAGTATCTAGGCTTGAAGGAAGTGGTAAATCATGTAAGCCGCATACTGTAAATTCGGTGACACAATAATAACTGCCAAAAAAGGTTAAAAACCTGTTCTGGTCGTTACCAAGGTAACCTCCCACACAGTTGGAATCAGATGTAAGCGTGTATTATATTAAACTGATAAATTATTCACTGTATCATGATGGATACAAATTTTCAACAAAATATTTCAACTTGCAATTAGTGTAATATTTTCTACTAGTCACATTGCACATGAGAAAACACACATGGGTAGTCCCACAATCTCCACTCTGATTAAAGATCTTGATACCTTTCAATAACAATAATATATGTACACATGCATATTATTAGCATTCTAAAATATACCAGTCAGGTCAAACATTAAGGTACACATACTTGCTCATAAATATCTTATAAGAATGATGCCATTTCTGTATCAAAATTCAAACCCAACATAGTTGTATTAAAGTAACAAATGAGTCTCGCCTCTGCCTGGCGAAGCGCTAATACTCTATCCCCACCTCGTTTATTCATTTGAACCTGTTGCAGCCCTACAAATTTGATTGATGATTTATCATCAAATTGATGGTTTTTCTGCCAGTGAACCGACAGGGGTAGTCGGACCCATGAGTTCTTTAGTTTTGTCCCCTGCCTACGGACACATGGTACAATAACCACATTTGCGAAAACAAGGTACATTCTCAGTAAGCCAGGTATGTGTATTTTCCTTCTGTACATCTGGTAATAATGATGGACAAATAATGGTTTTCAGCGTATTAACCTTTGTCATGCGATGAAGTATTGGTTGCTTGACAAATACCCTCCTTGGTTCCCTCCTCCTCACCTGTACTGAGTTCTTCTGAGGAACTGTCTGTGTTTATGGCTCTCCTTTCTCTCCTGAGGTCCAGTCCTTTCCTGTTGATTTTGGAACGAGCTCCACTGGAAGCCACCCTGCCTGCTGGCAGACAGCAAGGCAGAGGGGCCCTCCGGGAGTCCGCCCCCAATACCAGGGAAAAGCGTGGCTGAAAAATCCTGGTGTGCTTGGATGTAGTTAGCACTACGGATGTCAAGGCTGAAGGCTTTCCGTCGAAGTAGATGAGAGGACTTCGATTCCCAGAAGACACTGCGGGAGTCTGGTTAGCGTGCGTATCTGAGCGCTGTTTGAATGGATTCCCGAGGAATGAGGAAGAGGACTGCAGAAGACTGAGGTGGGAAAGAGCATACCACTAAGAGGTATGCACAACACGGAAGAGGAAGGCAATTGAGCGGAAGAAGGTCCAAGGGCTACAAAAGCGGGAGGAAAACAGGAGGGGAAGAAGCCCCCTGAGAGAACAAGGGCTAGGAGCTGAGCGGGCAATCACTGAGGACTGACCAGAGGGAGCAAGCGGAATACACAAGAGGAGACAGAGAGGAGCACTAGCGTACGAACCTGGCGAGGAAAGCAAGGTTGCAACGCATCGACTACCGCGAGTGACGCCTATTTATATGCGTCATGACGGTAACGTGCAGTGCGTGGGAGACTAGACTGCTGGTGGAGGCACGGAATCAGCCCTTCCATTGGCTCCATAGCTTCCATGGATCGCGCGTCATGACAGTATAACCCCTTCGCCAAGACCTTCCTCCAGGCTTGCCTGGATGGTGTCTGTGGAATATGCGTAGGAGTCTGGTGGCATGTAGATTTTTGGATGGTTCCCAAGATCTTTCCGTCCAAGGGTACCCTTTCCACAGTATGAGGTATTGTAGGACTCCGTGTTTGTAACGAGAGTCCAAGATGCGTGAAACCTCATACTCTTGGGCGTCATCCTCCACACAGGGTATCTTTCTTCTTGAGGTTCTCAAAAAAGGATCAGGTTTGTAATCTTTAAGAAGCGAGGTATGGAATACTGGATGTATTCTTCGAAGAGAGTGCGGGAGGTTTAGCCGAAAGGCCACAGGATTGATCCGTTGCTTTATGGAAAACGGTCCGATATATCTCGGAGCGAATTTACCTGGGTGGACTCTCCGGGGAAGGTATTTAGTGGACAACCATACCTTGCTTCCTTCCTTCCAATCAGGATTAGGTCTTCTGTTTTTGTCAGCCCATCTCTTGTAAGTCTGGCGACTGGCTAACAGGGTTTCTTGAGCAGACTTATGAGTCTGTTTCAGAGTGTCCAGTAGCAGGTCTATGGTAGGGACATTAGTGGGTTGAACCGTAGAAAATGGGATTTGTTTGGGTTCGTACCCATATGTACATTTGAAAGTACTCATTCCAATTGCTGTATGCTTGGTGTTGTTATACAAAAATTCTGCAACCGATAAGAGATGATACCAGTTATCCTGAGTCTGGTTGCAGTAACATCTCAGAAATTGTTCAAGTGTAGCGTTGAGGCGTTCGGTCTGTCCGTTTGTTTCTGGGTGAAAGCCAGAAGACAACGCTCTCTGAATCTGCAATTGTTTACACAAGGTTGTCCAAAACTTGGAGGTGAACTGTGTTCCTCTATCAGACACAATTGAGGAAGGTAGACCATGGAGACGGACTACTTCCTTTAAGAACACGTTTGCTGTGGTAGTGGCAGAAGGAGTGCCCCTAAGAGGAATGAAATGAGCCAGCTTACTGAAGGAGTCGACGACGACCATGATAGCAGAACTTCCTCCCGATTTGGGTAACTCCACGATAAAATCCATAGATATATGTTGCCAAGGTCCGGCAGGTGGTTCATCTTGTTGTAGAAGCCCCAATGGTTTAGCCGAACTGTGTTTGCTTTGAGCGCATATGGGACAGGAAGAGATGTACTCCACAACGTCCTTATTCATCTTCGGCCACCAGAAATTCCTCTTCACTAGTTCCAGTGTAGCAGCACGGCCCTTGTGACCAGCCATAGGCAGATCATGGCACCATGAAAGGGCTCGGTTCTGGAGATCTTGGGTGGGTAGGTAAAGCAAGTCATCTTTAAACAGGTATTCTCCTTTGTAGGTTAGAGAAGGGTCTCTTGGAAGAGAGGTGGTTTTTTGGGCTTCCAGAACCTGTTGTAAATATTTGTTTACTGTTCCTATAAATCTCTTCCCATTGAGCAGCCATTCCTGTTCGGGGGGATTCCCTGATTCTTCTTGGTGGCTGCTGGAGAGTGCATCGGCTAGGTAATTGTCTTTGCCCGGTAGGTATATGAGTATGAAATCAAATTGGGAGAAATAATAAGCCCAACGAGCATGACGAGAGTTCCTGCATTCCATCTGCTGGAGAATACTTAGGTTCCTGTGGTCTGTGCGTACTTGAAACGGGTATTTCGCTCCTTGCAACAAATGGCGCCACTCCTCACACGCCTGTTTAATTGCTAATAGTTCTTTTTCAATCACAGAATAGTTTCTTTCACTGGAGGTAAGTGTTCTGGAATAATAGGCAATGGGATGTTCGAGTTGATCCTCTTTCCTTTGTAGTAGAGCTGCTCCAATAGCCCCTTGTGAGGCGTCAGCTTCTACGATAAAGGGTTGAGACTGATCAGGCTGCCTGAGGATAGGTGCAGAGGTGAATGCTTGTTTAAGCTGATGAAAGGCGGAATCTGCTTCTGGCGTCCAATGGAACTTCACCCCTTTCTTTAGTAAAGCTGTGATAGGTAGGACTGTGTTGGAGAAGCCTGTGATAAATTTCCGATAGAAATTTGTCAGCCCCAAAAACCTCTGGATGTCCATGACTGAGCTGGGAACAGGCCAATTGCTAATAGATGTAGTCTTGTTAGGGTCCATCTCAATGCGGTTTTCTGACAGAATAAAGCCCAGATACGAAACTGTAGAAACCTCAAAAAAACATTTCTCTGGCTTGACTAATAGGTGGTGGTCTCGGAGTCTCTTGAGCACTTCTCTTACATGTAGGCGGTGTTGTTCTAAAGTGTGAGAGTAAACCAAGATGTCATCCAAGTAAACTACAGCGGATTTAAACAGAAGATCACTGAAGACTTTGTCCATAAATCTTTGGAACTGGGCTGGCGCGTTAACTAACCCAAAGGGCATTACTTTGTACTCAAAATGACCTAATGGAGTACGAAAGGCGGTCTTCCATTCGTCCCCTTGTTTGATTCGTAGGAGATGATAGGCCCCTCTGAGGTCTAGTTTTGTAAACCATTTTGCCCCTTGTACTGCTTCCATGATCTCCTTTATCAGAGGCATCGGGTATCGATCTCGTATGGTTTGGCTATTTAGGCCCCTGAAGTCAATACAAGGTCTGAGTTCCTTGGTTCCCCTTTTTGGTATAAAGAACAGAGAAGCTCCAGCCGAGGAAGTTGATTCTTGTATCAAGCCGTTCTGTAAATTGCTGGCTAGGTAGTCTCTTAATGCTTCCTTCTCTGGAAGGGATAAGGGATACATTCTCCCAAATGGAACCACAGCATTAGGTATGAGATCGATCTTACAATCCTCGGCTCGATGTGGAGGAAGAGGTCTGGGAAGAGTGTCTGCAAAGATGTCAGTGAATTCTTGATAGGTAACAGGTATGGAGTTAATACTCCTCGCTGGCACTGTGTCACCCTGATGTGAATGTTGTCCTTCCTCCTTCAAACAGGACTGCATACAAAGGTCTGATCTGAACTCTATAATGTTAGTTACCCAGTCAATTCCCGGATTGTGCTTTCTTAACCAGGGTATCCCGAGAATCACTGGAAAGTGGGCAGCCTTTATCAGATCAAATATCACTGTTTCATGGTGAGTCTTCATCTTAACCATGACTTCTGTGGTTTCTTGTCGGATAAGACCGGAAGACAAGGGGGTACCATCCACTCCTTCTACAGGTATGGGTTGAGGTTTTTCTCTCCTAGGAATGGCGTATCTACTGGCCCATTGGTCGTCCATAAAGTTCCCAGCTGCACCACAGTCAAGCATTGCTAGACACTCAACAGCTTGGGTTGAGGTCCATTCCAGGACGATCTTTAGGACCATAAGTTGGTTTGAGTGGGTACATGGTGTAGGTGGACTTGTAAAACAGGGATCAGCAATAGAAGCCCCTTCCGTCTCCCTGCTCAGGGTCGGGGTCTTTCGTTTCCCGATCTTCGGGGAGGTACTTCCGGACAGTCTCTTAGAAGGTGCTTCTCAGAACCGCAATACATGCACAAGCTCCGGTCTTTTCGTCTCTTTCTTTCTGCTGCGGTAAGGGGACCCCTCGCTGCACCTATTTGCATGGGCTCTTCGGTCTGGGGAAGAGATCTGTCTGGAGCGGCTGGCGAGTAGGAGGATGGTGTAGAAGGCGGATTGGGTCTGGTCTTCCTTCTTTCTGCTCGTCTCTCGGAAATTCGAAATTCCATCTGGAGGGCCAGAGCGACCAGTTCTTGGAAGGAGGAGGGTCTTGCTACTCGAGAGAGTTCGTCCTTCAAATCTTCATGTAGCCCTCTCCGAAAGAGAGTCTGCTTAGCTGAGCCAGGCCATCCTGTCTCCCAAGCTATCCTCTGGAAGTTCGAGGCATAGGTTTGTACATCAAAAAGACCCTGTTTGAGGTCTACTATGTTTTCATAAGACGTGTACAAAGTCTCGGTCCTTTCAAAGCGTTCTCTGAATCGTAGTACAAATGCATTGTAATCATTCAACACAGGATCAGTTTCTGTAACCAACGGGGTGGCCCATGCTAGAGCGTTACCCCCAAGGTTCGAAACGAGGAAGCCAACCTTGGTCTTGTCGAGTTCATACATCTTTGGGCGAAAAGTGAAGTATACCCTACAGGTGTCAAGGAATTCCTTAATTTTCTTGGGGTTCCCTTCATACTTTCCACAAGGTAAGGGCATAGGCGGGAGATCTCCCCGAACTTCTTCTCTCAGAATCATTTGTTGTCTCAGAGCGGCATTGTCAGCCTTAAGGGCGGTATTTTCTACCTTCATGGTTTGGAGCTCAGCAGTTATCCCCTGTATGGCATTAACCAGTTCTTGGTACTGCTCTAAGCTAGCCATCCTTTGGCGTTGCAAACTGTCATGCGATGAAGTATTGGTTGCTTGACAAATACCCTCCTTGGTTCCCTCCTCCTCACCTGTACTGAGTTCTTCTGAGGAACTGTCTGTGTTTATGGCTCTCCTTTCTCTCCAGAGGTCCAGTCCTTTCCTGTTGATTTTGGAACGAGCTCCACTGGAAGCCACCCTGCCTGCTGGCAGACAGCAAGGCAGAGGGGCCCTCCGGGAGTCCGCCCCCAATACCAGGGAAAAGCGTGGCTGAAAAACCCTGGTGTGCTTGGATGTAGTTAGCACTACGGATGTCAAGGCTGAAGGCTTTCCGTCGAAGTAGATGAGGACTTCGATTCCCAGAAGACACTGCGGGAGTCTGGTTAGCGTGCGTATCTGAGCGCTGTTTGAATGGATTCCCGAGGAATGAGGAAGAGGACTGCAGAAGACTGAGGTGGGAAAGAGCATACCACTAAGAGGTATGCACAACACGGAAGAGGAAGGCAATTGAGCGGAAGAAGGTCCAAGGGCTACAAAAGCGGGAGGAAAACAGGAGGTGAAGAAGCCCCCTGAGAGAACAAGGGCTAGGAGCTGAGCGGGCAATCACTGAGGACTGACCAGAGGGAGCAAGCGGAATACACAAGAGGAGACAGAGAGGAGCACTAGCGTACGAACCTGGCGAGGAAAGCAAGGTTGCAACGCATCGACTACCGCGAGTGACGCCTATTTATATGCGTCATGACGGTAACGTGCAGTGCGTGGGAGACTAGACTGCTGGTGGAGGCATGGAATCAGCCCTTCCATTGGCTCCATAGCTTCCATGGATCGCGCGTCATGACAACCTTCTTGAAGATGATCGTTGGTCTCTCATCTAAAAATTCCTTTAGGTGTTCATCTAAATGCAGTAAATGTCAATATTTCTGTAAGGTCTTCCTGATCAGTTGGTGATCTTTATTGAACTGTGTAATAAACGTGAGCTTCATGTGCTTGGCCTTTGATGTGTTCTTAGCAATTAGCGTGTCAGTTTGCCGAAGAGTTCTCGTTTTTTCAAACACTTTCTGTACACATTTATTTGGATATCCTCTTTTCTTAAATCTATGCCTCAGAAATTGGCACTCTTGTTGGAATTTAGAATCATCTTGACAATTTCTCCTTGCTCGGATATCGGAATATCTGAATATTGTGAATTGTAGAACGTTGGTGACAGCTCTGTGCATGCAATATTGAATTAACTTCTGTCGGTTTACGAAATGTCCAGGTTTCTAAATGATCATTCTTTATATGTATGGTGAGGTCCAAGAAATTGATTAGATTACAGTTCTGTTCACCAGTAAATTCAATTTCAAAGGGATTCAGATTAAGTCTGTTGGTAAATTCGCAGAAGGAAGCTTCTGATCCTTCCCAGATTAAATCTAATTTAGGAAATGTCGTTGATGACCCGAGCTGATCAAGAAGTACCGAGATCAAGGGAATAGGGTATTGGGTACAGATAGTAACGGCATTCAATGCATGATAGTCGATGCAAGGCTGTAAATCCCCTTCCTTCTTGGGCACAAAAAACAACGGGGAAGCTGCTGGAGAAACAGAGGGACGGATGAAACCA
Source organism: Ambystoma mexicanum (assembly GCF_040938575.1). Classification (NCBI taxonomy): domain Eukaryota; kingdom Metazoa; phylum Chordata; class Amphibia; order Caudata; family Ambystomatidae; genus Ambystoma; species Ambystoma mexicanum. The sequence goes on from NC_090921.1 coordinate 1,498,209,296, forward strand.
GATTGCAAAGATTTGTCAATATATTCTTTGAGAATGAGATTCTCCTTTTGTGTGAGAGAGTATATAAGACCTGCCGGTATCCTGGCTCCAGGTAATAAATCAATAGGGCAGTCGTACGGTCGGTGTGGAGGAAGAGTTTCAGCACCCTTAGCATCGAACACATCAGCATAGGTAATGTATTCCTTTGACAAGGTAACGGTTGTGATGGCCCCTATGGAAGAGGAGACCTTTAACAGTGGCCCACAAGGTGAGCTTGGGTTTGTGTTAGAAGAAAAACACATGGCTTCAGAATGAAAGGAAACAAAATCCACTTCACCGGATCTCCAATCAATTATCGAGTTGTGATGTTTCAGCCATGATAACCCCAGGATCAACCGATATTGTGGGGCGGCAATGAGATCAAAGCTGAGGGATTCTGTATGACCACTACTAGTCATCATGGTCAAGTCAACAGTTTATTCCGTAACTAAACCAGAAAGTAAGGTAGTGCCATCCACGGCATTAACCAATTCCAGATGTGACTTAGTTACCACCGGGATGCCTAGTTTCCGTGTGAAAGCATCATCAATATAGTTGCCAGTAGCTCCGGAATCAAGACTGCATCTATGAACCATTCATGAGTAGGTGGACAAGAGCAACAAACGGAAATATCAAAAGGTTTGAGACCAGGGAGTCAAGAGGTGCTGAGCTCGACAGTTCGACCCCTTCTACTGTCAAGCTTAGGCATTTCCCTGCCGCTTTGGCTTCTTATTACAGGCCTTCAGTAAATGTTCTGAGGAACAGCAGTAGAAACATAGGTTATTATTTTTCCTTGCCTCCCTTTCCTTTGAGGTCAAGGGACCCGCACTGCACCCATCTGCATGGGTTCAGGACCTACAGGAACTGGAGCCGGGGTAGTCATGGCCAAAGGTACTAAGGGTCTCTTTTCTCCTTTCCTCTCTGCCCTCCTGGCAGCAATTTGAAGTACCATATCCAAAGTTCAGAGAACGTGGTAGGCACTATGGGTACGGTTGCCAAAGTGTCTTTTAAGGATTCAGATAATCCCTTATAAAACATTGAAGCCTTCTTATCTTCAGGCCAACCTGTCTCAGCTAAGAGTTGATTAAATTTAGCCAGATATGCTAACAAGGAAGAGTCACCTTGATGTAACCCTAAGAGTTCAAGATCCGTTGCTTGAGTTTTATACCGAGTATCAAATACTCTACCCATAGCTTCGATAAGGGCGTCACAGTGGAAGAGTAATGGACTACCCTGTTCCAACAATGGGTTTGCCCGTGATGCTGCTGTACCCCCTAAATGTGACAACAGGAAGGCAGCCTTGGTCACAGAATCGGGAAAGGAGGACGGTCTACAGAGAAAATGAAATCGACATTGGTTCAGAAAGGTACGGTATGTCCTAGGATCCCCACTGAACCTTTCAGGCTGGGCCAGAGGAAACTGAGCCGTCATGTACACAGGTCCAGAATCCTGCCTAGGAGGGGCTAAGCCAGAACCCGAAGGTTGTGCCAATTCAGGGACCGGGGGTCCAGTTGGTTGCATACCAGCTTGTAATGCTGCTGGGTAGAGGCATGGGCAGCAGTCATATCTGCACGTAACTTAGTAACCATTTGCAAGATTTGGGCCAAAGGTTCGTTTGGGTCGATGGGTAAGGCTTCTGATTATGTCAGGGTAGCCTGGTGACTTGCCCACGGCGTGTAGACGAAGAATTCTACCCAACAATGTAACCCTGTGTATGGATTCAAGACACCATACAAAGGGATCAATTATTTGGAAAAATTGACCCAAACACGAACAGCAGACCTAGAGCCGGAAAGGAAAAGGCACATTAACAACAGCCTTTTTCTTTAATAAACAAGTAACAGTGGACCTCATTACACGGTAGGCGGTAAGGATTTACCGGTACCGGTAAATCCTTACCGCCTTACTACGAGGTCCCTTTGCGGGTTGGGGATTTTAACGCCTGCTTTTTGCAGGCATTAAATACCAACCCACAAAGGGACCCAGGGAGCTAATTACGGTACCGCAATTTGCGGTGCCGTAATTAACGCCTTCCCCATTCCCATTATGCCCTATGGGGCAAAAATGGGAATGGGGAAGGGCAATGGTGGAAGGGGGAATTACCGCCCCTCCAACCTTGGAATGGGGCGGTAATTCCCCTTTCCACCAAGGCGGTGCCAGTATTTTACCGGCATGAACCATGGCGCTAAGTGCGCCATGGTTCACTGCCTACCGTGTGATGAGGCCCAGTGTATCCAAACGGAACTAACCTTAACTGGGCTGTCACTAGTAAAGACTAACACAACCCTGGCTGGTCGGATGGGATGGAATCAACCGGGTAGTAATGAGGTGTGCAAAATCTGGAGAGTAACAAGAAGAAACATGCAAAAATAAGAATTGGTATAATAGGTCAAAGGAGAAAGACCAGGAAAGGGATTGGATGGGGCCCTTACTGTGTTCCTGTTGGGAATCAGCTTCTGACGTGCAGAATGGATGTAGGATCACTATTTAGGTAAATCCGGGAGCAACACCATGTGACAGGACTATTCCCGCAGAAAACTGAATGCCTAGAGGCCAGGAAGTTCCTTGAAGTACCTGACGGAACACGGACGCTCCCAAAAGACCCTCCAGGTACCAGGAAGTCTCTAGTCCATACCAGAATGAAAGGGAGTGAAGAGTTTCTGGACTACCAGGGAGTGATCACAGGTAAGAATCCAATTCTAACTGCAATTCAGTGGCAATCCGGTTCGGCAATGATGAGCAGGTCAAATTTAGAGTCGGAAGGCGAAAGCAATCCGTTGAACAATCCGGGTCAATAACGTGGAAGCAATAACAATCCAAAATCGAAAGGAGACAGAAGTCTGTTGAGCAGTCTGGGTCGGCAACGTGGAAAGCAGTGACAATCCAAAATTGAAAGGAAGCAGAAGTCTGTTGAGCAATCCGGGTCGGCAACGTGGGTGAACAGGGAAACAGCAGGTCAAAGTAAGAAAAAGGCTCCAATGAAACAGGGCAACAAGGCTAGGAGTCACGTAGAGCAGGTACTGGCAATTCAGAAACGAAGTCCAAGGACAAAACCAAAGATCAGGAAACAAATAGACAAAACGTAGTTAATCTCACAAAATGTAGCGTACTTCAGCCAAAATCAGAAGCACTGATTCAATGTAAATGAGGAGTTTAAATAGTCATGAAGTCACATGACAGAACGTGCGCGTGATGACGTACGCCTAATTGTTTATACCCTAGTTTCCACGGCAACCACCATCGGGCTGCAAACGGCGCACGTTTCTTTAATGCAGTGAATCCTTGGAGATGAGCGCCGCATCTTGGAGCATAACGCTTTCCCCGAATAGCAAAAGGCAATACTTGGGATTGTTTGAACACTTTAGAAGCATTTTTAGACATACGCCTGGGAAAACGTGACGGAAGAGTAGACGAATCACTAAGGTTCCTGACAATACTGAGTCACAATAGCAACATGTTGTGAGTGGTTCGGCACATTGTAATTATCTTCAAGCAAATCGTGTTGCTCAATGTTGGCATACTTATTTAAAGCCTTATCACATATGGATTCTGGATAACCTCTTTTCCTGAATCTGGATTTCAAAAAGCTGCATTCCTTCAAAAAGTCCTCATTTAGACTACAGTTTCTTCTGGCTCTATAGAACTCTCCATTCGGTATGTTATTAATTGTACTACGATGACTACTTTGTGCATATAGAGCAGAATTCACCTCAGTGGGTTTACGAATTGTTTTAGTTTGGAGTACACCATCTGCAATAAAAATACTCAATTCCAAAAAATCTATATGAGTTGGGCTTTAGTTTCCAGACAATTGAATGCCAAAGGTATTATTGTTTGCATGTGTCACAAAATTGTTGAAAGATTCCTGTGTCCCTTTCCATACTATAAGGATGTCGTCGATGAATCTTTTCCATGCAATGAGAATATTATTATAAGTCCTCTGATTATAGATATGCATGTCTTCATATTGTGTCATAAATAAGTTTGCCAGAGTCGGTGTGAATTTAGCGCCCATGGTAACTCCTTTAACTTGCACGTAATACTTGTTGTTGAAGAGACATACATTGTTCATTAGAGTGAATTCTAAAAAGTTTTTTAACATCTCTGTGTGCTTCAAATAAGATGCTGTTGAATTGCAGAAGGTGTAATCAATAGTTCAAATTGCCAAATCATGATCTATGCAAGTGTATAAAGCGATAACATCTAGGGTTTGCCAGAATATAATCTTCCTCCCACTTCAATGATTTCAGAAACTGCAGAACTTGAGTGCTGTCTTTAATATGTGACCTCATTTTTAGTACAAATGGTTGAAGTGCCTCATCCAGATACTTGGACAATCCCTCCGTAGCCCAACCTATGCCACTCACATCTTTTTGTGACAACAAACATTTCAACGTAAGCAATGTGTAACTATGGGATTGGAGTTAATTTCATTTCTATTTAGTCCATCATGATTGTGCTGTGCGCCAATTTCCGCCGTTTTTGGGCACTTTACATTATTTCATACGGACAATGGGCCTCATTACAAGATGTGCGTAAATGGGTTTAACGGCGCCAGTAATGGTGCTGGCACCGTTAAACCCACTACGCACTATTACGAGGTCCCCTCGCGGGACCCGCTCTGGACGTCTGGTTAATCCAGACGTCCAGAGCGGGTCCCGCGAGGGGACCAGGGAGCTAACAACAGGCCGGTCGTAATCGGCCCATTGTTTGCTCCCGCACCCATTCCCCATTGAGCCCTATGGGGGCTCAAATGGGAATAGGGAAGGACCGGGCCCGGGTTCCCTGAAGGAGGATTTACCGGGCCCTCCAAACTCGAAATGGCCCGGTAATTCCCAATTCAGGGACCCCGGACCCGATTTTGGAGGCAGACATGGCGCCAATAGCGCCCTGGCTACCGCCAAAGTCGCAATGAAGCCCAATGTGTTGACAATTACATTTTAATATCTCTCTAATCAAGTCAATCTTGCATGATTATGAGTGGCCCTGTCATTGGCTCAAAGTTATTCATGCATTATAAATTAAATGGCCCTTTTCAATTTATCCGTGTCTGACATTTTGTGAACGATCATTGTGCTTGGTGCGACGACGCATCCGTGGGTTCTAATGCTAAGGTTTGTCCCATTTATATGCTTGAATTTAAGGTGCAACTAAATTGACCAATGCATACATGCAGTTGAATTTTGAAGAGTGTACGACAACACTAGCTTATCAGTATTAGACTCTGCTGGTGCATTGGGGGCAATTCTATCACATATACATCGACAGATTTGCTTACATTGTTCCTCAGATTTTGATGCCATAAGCGCAAAGATAAAGGTACTAATGTGTCTTCTAAAATTCTGTGTACTGTAGAAAACTGGGCAAAGGGTTTTTGGGCACACTTTAAATGTTGCGTCAACATGCCATTGCTTTGCTGTTTTCAAATACTCTATATTTTTTGATGTTCCGAATATTAGCATTCTTTGATCTTTATTTTCTGTACCCAACAGTAAAAAGTTTTCACTTTTGGCTGTCAACATTTCCGGTGGTATTTTTATATCTTGAAAGCGTTCAGGTGCAATTGGAAAATGTGTTGATTTGCTTGTGTTTACACAATTGTCGTTGTAAAAGTTTTACATTTGGCATTTGTCCCGCCAAATGAAATGGCAGATCTTCGCATACATCCACCCACTTGGCTCATCTTCATTTCACTCCACAAGAACCTTCATTTCCGTAACTTTCTTTTTAATTAGCACTTTTGTGCTGTTCGGTAGGTGGTTGTGTGTAACTTCATGCACTGTATTCTCCTCATGAGTTACTGCTCTTCGCTTGCATTTCTTGATGTGGTATTCAGCACATTTGCAGTAAATATTGTTGTTTTGCCTCTCTTTGTTTAGTGTGAATCCTTTTAAAACTCGTTTTTTTCCTTTCTTGGATATTATATATTCCACAGTCTGGCTCATCATGTCACACAAAATGTTTGGAAAGTACGTTTTACTAAGCAAAATTGATTTTCATAATCATGTTAATTTATCTAATGGGCAGTTTACTGTTCTCAATGCATTATCGATATAGTTTTTTTGTTAAACATGTTTCAGTATATAAACCGTTTTCATTTTGTTAATGAGAATTAGATAAATGTGTTTTCGGTATATATTTTTCGGTAAAACATACTTTCAATATGCGGTTTTCGATATAAAGACATGTAACCATTATTTGCATCCCGACAGTGTCAAATTTGTGAGCAACACATGCATCAAAACATGCTCAAGTCAATTCATTGTATCAATTCATTGATGGTCAAGTCGTTGGTATGGGCTCCCCACCCCATGAGTGAGGCATCTGTGACTACTGTTATCTCCGGCCATGGTTGCCAAAACAGTTCTCCTTTCAAGATGTTCTCCTGGCAGGCCCACCACTGAAGGTCTCGAGCCACCTTGTCCGGAACCTGAAAGAGGCCTGTCATTCTCAATGAGAATTGCGACCACTGAGTTCTTAGTGCCCACTGAAGAGATCTCATTCTCAGGCGAGCCTCTGCCACAAGGAAGATGCAGGATGCCATGAGGCCTAGCAACCTCAAAAAGTCGAAGCTTGGGAGACGTTAGGCATTTTGAAACTTGGTGACCATCTGCAGAATATCTTGAGCCCTCAACCTCTGGTGGCGAGGCTTTTCCCAGGGAAGTGTCCAGGACCGCTCAAATGAACTGGAGTCTCTGTGATGGTATCATCTGTGACTTCTTTAAATTGAGGGAGAAGCCCAATTTGTGAAGGAAGTGACAGACATAATCTAGCTGGATCTGAGCTTGTTCCGGAGATACAGCTCTGATCAGCCAATCGTCCAGGTAGGGGTAGACGTGAATCCCTTCCCTCCTTAGACTTGCAGCCACTACCGACATTAGCTTGGTGAAGACCCTCGGGCAGAGGTCAGCCCAAATGGCAGAACTCGAAATTGATAATGAGAGCCGCCAATTGCGAACCTCAGGTATTTCCTGTGTTTGAGATGGATTGGCACATGGAAATAAGCATCCTGAAGGTCCAGAGATACCAGCCAGTCCTGGAGCTGGAGGGCCTGAAGGATCTGAGAAAGAGTTACCATCTTGAACTTGTCCTTCCTGAGGAACTTGTTCAATTCTCGTAAGTCCAAGATAGGTCTCAGTCCTCCGTCCTTCTTCAGTATTAGGAAGTAGGGGGGAGTACCAGCCCTTGTTCCTCTCCGCTATAGGTACAGGTTCTATGGCACCTTTCTCCAGCAGGTCTACAATTTCCTGCAAGAGGAGCGGATCTGGAACCTTTCCGAGAGCTGTTCCCCTGTGGATGACTCTGAGGAATGCGTAGAAAAGGCAGGCAGTAACCTTGGGCAACTATCTCCAATGCCCAAGCATCTGACGTACTAGCCTGCCATTCCGTCAGATGTTGAGTTAGCCTGCCCCCTACTGGTGTCTTGTGAAGAGAGTCCTCAGAGTGATTTAGAGGCAGCTGATGCAGGTGCCGAGGGTAAAGAGGTACCTGCTGCTGCAGCTTTTGTATTTTTACCCCGTCCACCTAGGGTGAATCTTTTTTGACCTCTTTGAACCGACTGTCCTCTGCTTTTTCCGAATGCGGAATAAAAGCGAAAGGACTTACCTCTCCAAGAGGTTCCTGAGGGGCGATATGGCGTTTGACGGATTGCAGCACCCAGGGATTTTGCTGCTGCTTTGGATGTCTAACTTTTCTAGGCTGTCATCCGCCTTCTTACCAAACAAAGAAGAGCCGTCAAAGGGCATATTTAAAAGTCTGGCTTGTACATCTGGGGCAAACCCAGACTTTCGCAACCACGCAAATCTGCGGGTTGTAGTACGTGCCGCCATGGCCCTACTGATGCTGTCAGCAGAATCAATGCCAGTTTGAAGGGATTCGCACATTGCGTCTTTACCATCCTTAATGATGTTTATAAACGCTTCTCTTTCTTCTCCCTCTGGGAGGCAGTCAGCCGCTGATTAAGCACACTCCCAAAGTGTATGGCTGAACCTTGCGAGCATACAAGTAGCGTTAATAGATTTCAACGCCATGCTACATGCAGAAAAGACTTTCTTAGCCATAGAGTAGTATCTTTTGTCAACCCTGGCTGTGGAACAGTAGGGTATGCCGATCTACTGTCTGATACAGTTGCTGCTTGAACAACCAGACTCTCTGGAGTTGGATGTTTAGACAAAAATTCAGGGTCAGTAGTAGATACCCTATATTTGGCTGATAACTTTTTGTTAACCGCCGGGATAACCTCAGGAGTTTCCCAGTTAACCAATATTTTTCTTTGTAATGCAGCGTGAAATGGAACCACAGGATCATCCTGTGGGCCTTTAACTAGAATGTCTGTAAGGTCATCCTGTTGGAATGCAGGTGAAGGTGTAGACCAACCCATGAATTCTATAATTCTTGCCATTAAAATTCTGCAAGGGGTCTCAGCATGTTCCCCTGGGTCTGGTTTGGTAAATTATAATTCTGGGGAAGTATCTAACCCACTTGCCTCATGTAAGGATTCTCGAAGGTCCTTCAACCTATTTTCCTCAGAGGTAAATTCCTCTGGTTCTGGTGTTGTAGATCTCGGCAACACAAAGGGTCTTTCTTGATCCGAATCCTCCCCTTCCTCATGAATTGAAGACAAAGGTCTGAAATGATTAGACCTTGGAAATGGCTTAAATTCCATTTCCAGAGCAGAAGGGGCTAAATTTGTCATAATTGGTTGGGAAAATGTCGACACGGACTTTAAAGGCTTCGAAAACACAGAAAAAGGCGTCAAGAAGATTGGAAGTCGCCTCGAAGAACTCGAGAGGATCGGGATCCTACTCGAGGTTGTCGATGACCTCGAAGTCATGTTAGAGGCTCTGGGTATGACCACTGGCTGTGAGGAAGTGACGGCTGTGGTTTGCTCTTTTTTGGCGTCGCCGAAGACGGCGTCGATTCGATCAACCTATGCGTCGATGAGTCCTTCGATAATGGCGTTGATGACGCAGATTTATGCGTCGAAGGGACCTTTGACGATGGCGTCGATGGAACAGTGCCTTTGCTCGAGGGTTCGTGACACTCTCGAGTAGTTTCTTTCGCCGGGTGCAACAACTCGCGGCGTTTAGATTTTTTGGGTCTTTCACCCAGGGTATCACCCTCAGCTGTCTTCGAAGGGGTCGAGGCTGCTTTCTCGAAGACGCTAAGCATTCTTTTACGGAATTCCTCCCACTCAGCTTGAGAGCTATGTTTTGTGGGGCAGGTGACTCTTTCCGGAGAAACAGAAGAAGAAGAGTAAGGGGATATTCGACATCTGACATCTCTTACTTGAATGCTTGGATCTCGAAGAGTGGTGGGAACTGCTTCGAGACCTAGACCGAGAATGTTTCCTGTGTCGGCGAGGAGACGAATGTCTCGACTCTGCCGAGGAAACTTTTGAAGGAGTTTTAACTGTCTTACCTCTCTCAAGCTTCCCCTTACGCTCCTTCAAGGCTTTCGCCGTCATGGACATGCAGTCCTTGCACTCCGAACATTGGTGCTCCGATCCCAGGCACCACAAACAGATCCTGTGAGGATCTGTCAACGACATTTTCTTTCCACAGTCTCGACATTTTTTGAAGCCAGACCGTGGAGTTGTCGGTTCGGATGAGGAAGCCATCGAGTAAGAGTTGGTATTCTCGAGGAATAATGAAGAATATATTCTCTGACTAACGAATTGAGCAACGCGATTCCGAGGCCCACGAAGCGTGGAAAAACAGAACTGAGCAACGGATGCTGCGCGAGTCTATTTATACGCATGATGATGTCGGCGCTGATACGGAGGCTGTCGAGGGACATCGGCTCGAGGGACATCGACGCGCAGCGACCTCTACTAAAAAAAAAATTCTGAGGCCAGCAAGCTGGAGATGACCTATCAAGATAAGGAATAGGTCGGAGGACACATTCCCTTCGAAAAGGTTTGGTTATTAAGGACGTCACAAGTTTCAAGTTAACAAATCAAAAAATTGACTACAAAAAAGTCTATTTCTTGGGAAATGTATTTTTTTATTGTATCATTTTTTCATATATTGTAATGGTTATAATGCTGCTTGAGTTTGAATTAAAGGAAGAAAGCATAATCCTTTGCTTCTGTGTCTTTAATAGAACCTTGACTTTCTATAACGTTAGTGTGGAAAATCAGTATTTACAATAATACGTGATTGAAATCACTAAATATTTCAAATTATTCATTACATTTTCTCATACAAAACACCACCAGCTACAGCCAGAAAAGGCTCTGCAAACCTTATTTCATACTATCGTGGCCAGGAAACCACCCTTTTGCATGTGTTCTTAATAGAAAGTGAAGGGGCGTGTTTGCCTATAGAAGCCTTGCTAATTAAACTTATTCACACTTAAACACCAGTTCACCTAACAGAGTTGCAGCCATCTTTTGTTTTCTATTTTCTACCTGTCTTTTCCTGTACAAAGATGGCAACCCAGTGAACCTTGCACTGCGAAAACTCTACACTGAGCTCCAAACGTATTTTCTGCACCCGCCCTAGTGCCTTAGTGTGTGCCAGATGTTACTGCTTCCCCTGCACCCTTCCTTCTGTGGCGTTGCCCCGTGAGGGCCTGCGCACGCGGCGGCGTGACGTTGCACGTCGCCGCGTGCGGCTTAAATAAACGGGGCGTTCCCGGCCGCCGCAGAGCGACTGGGGAGCCCGAACTGCACAGACGTGTGCCGAGTGAAGTCTGTGGGTTGAGGGGCTCACGGGCATGCATGGGGGTGCTGACCGACCCTCAACAGTGGCGACGAGTGGTACTGGATGCCCGGGCCCGGCGGTGAGAGCCATCCCGGAATTTTTCTTCATACGTCGGAACATCCGCAGATGTTTCGTCTCACGCCGTGGCCGCGGACCATACACGCGGCTGGCGGCCATTTTGCACACGGGGTTGCAGAACTTCCAAGAGCTCCGGTTTGGAGTCGGAAGGTGATCCGAGCCCAATTTTTGGACATGCTGACTGCGGGCAGCTTAACCTGCAGGCCCATGCCTGGGTTTTGACGTTTTGACCAGTTGTGGATCTCTGACGTCGTGTGATAGCTGGGAGAAGGGCTGAGGTGGCTGGGCCTTCTCAGCCCACTCCAACTTTTCGAGCTTAATTTTTGGAACATCCTTATCAAGGAGGTCTGCGGCGGTTTTTGTCTGTCGCATTTTTCTTCAACCCCTTCATCATCACGAGGGTGGTGGCAGTAAAGGATCTGGTGGGTCCACGTGGCACGGTCTGCTGACTTTTCTTAGTGTGGGGAGGGGACTGAGTTGCGGCCCTCAGAACTGGAAGGAGGGTGCCTGTGCGCTCGGTCCTATGAGTGACATCGGCGCCCTGGAGGGTGCGTCGGCCACGACCTCAGAGGATTCACAGGACGAAGGCTTGGCGGATCTATTTCGGCAGAATCCCCAGCAGCCACCACTACCTGCGACATCTGGACTGCCGAGACCCGCGGTAGGTGCCACCGCTCCCCCGAATCAGCCAGGACCTGGGGTTTTGCAGGGCGCTCAACCAACTCCTCTGGCCATGGCCCAAGCCAGGGCGCAGGCAGCCCTGCAGCCCATTCCAGAATTTGACACCACGGGTCCCCCGTCCAGCCTGGGCCCCCGGTGGAGAAGATGGATCGGACGCCTGGACATGTATTTCAGGGCCGCCCAAGTGACGGACAATGACAGTATGACAGCCACTATGTTATACTCAGCGGGAGCCTCTGTCCAGGAGATATTTGAATCGTTGACTCCGGTGGACAACTCCTACGACCAAGCCAAAGCCGCTCTCCTCGCACACTTCCTTCCACTTGCCAACGTGGACTATGAGAGATTTGTCATGCTGTCGGCCAGGCAAAAGGATGATGAAACTCTGGACACCTTTTATGGTCGCCTGCGCCGCCTCTCCCAAGGGTGTGCGTGGGGGGATGCTGAGGACATGATGCGGACCATGCTAATCCAGGCTTGCTCATCTGGCAAGTTGAGGCGACAGGTCCTGAGAGAGCCCGGACTCACTCTACCCCGCATTCTTGAGCTGGGGCGGTGTCATGAGGTAGCCGAGGCCCGAGCCAACAAAATGGAAGCCGGATCCCGCGCCGCGCGGCCTGAAGAGGTGTGCGCCGTCTGGCAGGGCGGTAGAGGGGTGCGAAGGCCCGGTGGAACAGCCAGAGACAGAGCGGGAAGACCCGTGGAGTCATGCCAAAAGTGCGGCTATGACCTCCCCCACTCATCTGAATGCATGGCAATGGGGAAGATCTGTGGCCGGTTACCCGACCATTTCTCGAGGGTATGTCGGGCGGCCCTACCGGTACTGACTCCGAGAGGACAACCCCGGCCTTGGACTCCTCCCCAGAATCGGCCGCCCAATGTGGCTCAAGTGGAGCAAGCGGAAGAGGATGCTCCGGCGGAGGACGCTGGGGAGGAGGACGAGGAAAACATCTTCTTCGTCTCCAGCATGGAAGTCCTAAAAGGGAAGAGCAGGAGACAACCGAGATGCGTCGTGGAAGTGAACTGCTCGCCTGTCCCGGTGCTGGTCGACACTGGGGCATCAGTCAACGTAATGGCGAGAGGACACTATGCCGCGCTTAAACCACCACCGAGTCTGGCGACGCTGAGGGCCCGCATCTTTGCATTTGGTGGGCGGGAGCCCTTACCGCTGGACGGTGCATTCGTTGCAAAGGTAGAGCATGACGGGTCCATGATCAAGGCCCGTTTCTAGTTGACTCCAGTGAGCAGCAACACCATGTTGAGTTGTGCGGCGGCGGAGGCTCTTGGCATCGTGAGTTTCGCATACTCAGTTTACTTAGAAGACATAAACGACCTGTATGCTTCCATCTTTAAGGGCATTGGAAGGATGAATGGCGACCCGGTGAGGCTCCATATTGATGAGTCAGTGCAGCCGGTGGCTCTGAAGCACAGGAGGATCCCTTTCCACCTGAGGGACCAGGTTGACAAGGAATTAGACAACCTGGTGAACCTGGACATAATCGAGAAGGTGGAGGGCCCAACACCCTGGGTGTCCCCCATCGTGGTTGCGAGGAAACCGAAACAGCCAGATTCTGTCCGGATCTGTGTGGACATGAGGCTGCCCAACAAGGCCATCAGGAGGGAACGGCACCTGACCCCGACCATCGATGACATAATTGCAGAAGTTCAGGGGGCAAGGTTCTTCTCCAAATTGGACATACGAGCAGGATACCATCAAGTTGTCCTCCACCCGGAGTCCCGCTATATCATGACCTTCACCACTCACCGGGGACTCTATCGGTACAAGCGGCTGAGCTTCGGAGGATCATCAGCAGCCGAAGTGTTTCAGAACATAATTCGAGGCGCCCTCGCAGATCTGGAGGGTGTCCTCAATATTAGTGACGATATCCTGGTCTTTGCTAAGACTGAGCTGGAACATCTAAAACGCCTTGCCAAGACCCTCGAGAGGCTACAGTCGCTGGGACTCACCCTCCACAAGGACAAATGCGAGTTCCTGCGCCCGACCATTGAGTTTTTTGGGTTCGTGTTCAAGGAGGGCGGTGTGTCACCGGACCCGAGAAAAGTCCGTGACATCAAGACGGCACAACCGCCTGAATCGGCATCGGACGTGCAAAGCTTCCTGGGTATGGTGACATACTGCGGCCGCTTCATCCAGAACCTGGCCTCGAGGTCGGAGCCACTCAGGGCCCTGACAAAGAAGGAAACAGCTTGGCAGTGGGGTCCGTTGGAGCAGTCGGCATTTGAGGACATCAAGGGTGCCCTGACGGCAGAGGACACCATGGCTTTCTTCGACCCGGCTCTTGAGTCGGAAATTGTTGTGGACGCAAGCCCATTCGGTCTGGGAGCTGTGCTCACTCAGATGGGCCGAGATGGAAGGATCAGACCAGTGGCCTACGCCAGCAAAGCCCTCTCCGAAACAGAACAGAGGTATTCCCAGATAGAACGCGAAGCCCTGGCTGTCCTCTGGGGCTGTAGGCATTTTCATCTGTACGTGCTGGGAAGACCTGTAACGGTGGTGACTGACCATAAGCCGCTGCTCCCGATCATGGCTGGATCATCATCGAAGCTGCCGGCCAGAATCGAGAGGTGGATGCTTGCCCTTTTGGAATATAGCGTCACCCTGATAACCGGCCGGGTGCCAACAACGCGGCTGACTACCTGTCCCGACACCCGGGAGGGAGTGGAGGTCAATTGCAAGACACCTGCGCCGAAGAAGCCGATGACCACATCAGGATGGTGGTAGAGGGTGCCACTCCCAACGCGATGCCGCTGCCAGAACTTGAGGCGGCTGCGACCGACGACGAGTGCTTCCGAATATTGAGGAGCTCGATGCGGTCGGGATCCTGGAAGTCCGTGCTGGAGTTGCTGGCGGGGCGCACTCAAGAGGCCAAAGTGACCCTAGAGCAACTCTGGAAAGTGAAGGACGAGCTGTCCTTCTCGGAGTCAGGCCTTCTGCTGCGGGGCGATCGCCTGGTGGTGCCGGGTTCCAAAGTCAATGAAGTAATCAATCTGGCACACCAGGGACACCAAGGAGCCGCCAAGACGAAGGCGAGGCTGAGGCTGAAGGTGTGGTTCCCCGAGCTAGAGCGGAAGGTGGACGACTTCGTGGCGGCCTGCGTGTGGTGCCAGGCGGCCTCCCCGGTGCAGCGTGAACCTGAGATCGAGGTGATGCCACGAGGGACCCGGCCGTGGGAGATCGTACATGCGGATTTTGGATCCACAGCAGTGGGCACCCACTTCCTGGCCATAGTGGACGAGTACTCCCGGTACCCCGAAGTACAGTTCGTTGAGTCAGTGGCATTTGAGCACCTGGTGGGAGCAGTGGAGAAGATCTTTGCCACCCATGGTTTTCCAGCGACTCTATGCTCGGACAATGGGTCCCCCTTCCAGAGTGCACGGTTCTCTGAGTTCCTGGAGAGCTGCGGAGTGATACACAGGAAGGTCTCCCCGCTGTGGCCAGGTGCGAACGGGGACGCGGAACGGCTGATGAGGACACTGAATAAAACATTCCGGATAGCCCAAGGGCAGGGCCAGCCCCTCCAGCGGGCACTATATCAATTCCTGAGGGTATACCGCACCACTCCACACGCCTCGACTGGGGTTGCCCCAGCTGAAGTCATATTCCGACGATGCCCCCGAGGCCTCCTGCCGGAGGTACAAGAAAAGGAGCCAGGCGTGATCGATGATCAACGGGTGGAGGCTGAGCGACAGACACGGACAAATCAGGAGAATCTGCGGCGGGGTCTCCGCCCGCAGCGGCTAGAGCCGGGTGACGAGGTACTGATCCGGAATCGACATCCTCACGGCAAGCTCTCGCTCCAGTACGAACCGGAGCCACTGGACGTGGTAGCCGTAAAAGGGTCTATGGTGACGGCCTCGGATGGGAAATCGGCCGTCACTCGGAATGTGAGTTTCTTTAAGAAGCTGGGTGACTCTCGAGCTGAGCTCCCGCCGGACCCGGATGAGGTGGACCTCCCGGATGAAGGCACACCCCGGGGTGTAATCCCGGTGTCGCCAGATCGAGGGACTGAAACGATGGGAAGCCCTACGGTGGAGGTAGGTGGGAGGTACCCCCAGAGGGCTGGGCGAGGGAAACCTGCCTACCTCGGGGACTATGTGCTAGGACCGATTGTGTGCATTCCGGAGTGAGGGGACCCGGGTGGCTGCTATTAAAGGGGCATGGGCTCTGAGTTGTCAGTTGTTGTTTTGTGTGCAGTGCAATATTTAGAAGTGTGTGTTATTGTTGTTCCTCCCGAAAAAGGTGGAGTGTGGCGTTGCCCCGTGAGGGCCTGCGCACGCGGCAGCGTGACGTTGCACATCGCCGCGTGCGGCTTAAATAAACGGGGTGTTCCCGGCCGCCGCAGAGCGACCGGGGAGCCCGAACTGCACAGACGTGTGCCGAGTGAAGACTGTGGGTTGAGGGGCTCACGGGCACGCATGGGGGTGCTGACCGACCCTCAACACCTTCCAGCACCAACATAGGTGGAGATTCAAAATGGCGGTGCTGTCTTGAACTAGGAGACGTAGTGTAAGGCCACGAGTCCATAAACGGAAAGGACACAGAGAGGAGAGAGACTGACATCCAAGTGGGAAGGGCTTTGGCATCATTTAGACCGGAATAGTCTAGGTGTCGTAAAACAAAACAAGAGCCACCTTTGTCCTTCCTGTAAGTTCACCAGGTGTTGCAGGCTAGCATCTGCTAGCAAAAAACCTAATGCCAGGCAACTGGAGGGAAAAAACGACAAGTCCCAGAGGCTGGGGACAAAGAATTGCAAGTCCCAGCAGCCTCTGCACTCCTCATGCATTGGAAATAAGTCACACAGAGCCTGTAAACCTGCTGTTACAACGCCCAGACAAACACCCTGACTTGCATGCATGCGCGAGCACCGAACGCTTGTTCGCGCTCCACTTTTTCTCCCAGCGGACGCATCAGGAGAAGCTCCTGGTTGGCAAAGCACATTGCGGGGCCATGCCCTCAGCAGACCCTTCAGGGCCCACGGGCCTTAAGGATAAGTGGCACGGAGCGACCGCATTAACGCAGTGAAAGGGAGCATGCTTTTAACTGCTTGAAATACTGACTACATGCCGTTGTTGGGATGGGCACATGGGGGGGGGGGTCACCCGGCTAATACAGAGGCAATACCGGAAGCATTAACCGCATGCTGAGTGCTCTAGGACACTGCTTGGGATGAATGTGATCATCAGAAAAAACATAACGCTCAGTGATACGGAGCACACACTAACGGTTTCTTATTTGCGAGTCCATAGACACGGCTTGCAGGTCTTCGGGAGACCGCAGATCACAGGGACAACCCACAGAACACGCGAAAACAGCGCAAGCTAAGTGCTGGTTTTCTTTATGTTACAATGTCATTTGAAAGAAGTAATTTAACCCCTTAACTGCCATGCCCCCCCCCTCCCAGTGCCAAAGCCTTTTTTGGTGACTTTGGTATGTTGCCATTCAAATCCTTGTAACTTTTTTGTCACATGAGATATCTCGGTCAAATTTGGCCCCTTTTTTTCCCCACATGTAGGAGGTCGTAACGGCAATTTTGGGTTTTTTCAAAAAATGTCAATAAAATGATGTACAAAGAAGCCTGTATTTTTTTTCCTTGTAAGAGCTAGGAACAAATGGTTTGCTGTGCTGAATTGCCCATTTTCCTGGCTTTCAAGAACAGGTTGAGTGGAAACGAAAACATTTTTTGATATGGTTATCAACCGTTTTGTGAGAGGTTGGTGATTTTGGCCTTCTTTTCCAATAGGACATGCGAGAACAGAATGGACGAAAAGGGTAGGAAAGCTGAATGGGAGGACGGAAAGGCATACATTTCTGAAAAGTAGACAAAATTACAGGTTTAGGAAGGGGTGATTTGCGCAGGTCAGGCAACAACTATATAGGGAATAATTCCATAGTTTGCGGAAAAAGCAGGAAAATGACAGAAAAAAAGATATGTAGTGGACATGGTTGGCCTAGTACGGCAATGGCTTCTATGAATTTTTGAGAAAAACATTGCTCTGATACATTCCGCTGACTCTTGCAGTTAGGAAATCACACATTTTTGTAATGTTTCACAAAACAAGCAATACCACAAGACAAGAAACAGAGCCATGGTACACAGGAGTGTTATGCTTACGGCCTGATCAGACGTACTTAGCATGTGTAAATAAGGAAAACAAATGCTGTGAGGAAGGGCAAGCATACATGAAAGGGCACAGGCAGACCTTTTGAAGGGTAGGTGACTTGTGCAGGTTACAAAAGTGTATAGGGCCTAAAGCAGCGACTAACTGTAGGTCACATTTGGGAAATGAAAGGGTTGTGTGACAAAGAGCAGCAGCAAATGGGTCGAAACCTTATGAAAACCACACAAACACAACAAATGTCATACCTTTCCGCGTTCCCACAGGTGTCACAACAAAAACGGTACCTCAAATGTGTGGGTGCAACTACCTGGGCGCAAAGGGGAAAGCCGAAAATCCCAATTCTTTTGGCACAGCAGAATTTCAGGAATTTTGCTCAAGCGCACACCATACAGATTTGGGCCCAGGGTGTCCAAGCCACCAAGGAAAACTGGGAACCCCATGCATTTCTGAAAAGAGGATACCTGCGGGAATCCACAGAGGTCTGACTTGAGCTAATCGGCCCAGAATGTATTACTCAGAACACCCGGCAAAGTCCAAAATGGGGCAAAAAAACCCACAATTTTCACACATTTGACTCGGCTCACCCACCGAAACACGCTGCCAACAACATATGGCCTACCTTCCCGCGTTCCCACAGTTGTCCCGATGAAAACGGTACCTCAGATGTGTGGGTGCAACTACCTGTGCACAAAGGGAAAAGCCGAAAACGTGTGTAACCCCAAGTCTTTTGGCACAGCAGAATTTCAGGAATTTTGCTAAAGCGCACACCACAAATATTTGGCCATAGGGTGTTCAAGCCACCAAGGAAAACTGGGAACCCCATGCATTTCTGAAAAGAGGACACCCGTGGGAATCCACAGAGGGAATTGCCCCAGAATGTATTACCCAATCCCTGACAAGTTTGATATTTGGTGGGAAAAAACCCAATTTTCACTTTGTCGGGGGTTCTGGGTAATACATTCTGGCCCGCTTCGTGCAAGTCAGACCTCTGTGGACTCCCACGGGTGTCCGCTTTTCAGAAATGCACGGGGTTCCCAGTTTTCCTTGGTGGCTTGGACACCTTAGGCCCAAATCTATATGGTGTGCACATGAACCCAATTCCTGAAATTCTGCTGTGCCAAAAGACTTGGGGTTACCCGTGTTTACAGCTTTTCCCTTTGCGCTAAGGTTGGTACACCCACACATGAGGTACCGTTTTCATCAGTACACCTGTGGGAACGCGGGACGGTAGGCTATGAGTTGTTGGCGGCATGTTTCGGTGGGTGACCAGAGTGAAATGTGCAGAAATTATGTTTATTTTCCCCAAATTTGGACTTTGCCGGGGCTTGTGGGTAATAAAATCTGGGCCGAGTTGCGCAAGTCATACCTCTGTGGATTCCCACGGGTGTCCTCTTTTGGGAAATGCATGGGGTTCCCTGTTTTCCTTACTGGCTTAGACACCCTAGGCCTAAATCTGTAGGTTGCCCACATGGACAAAATGTGCTGTGCCAAAAGGCTTGGGGTTACCAGTGGGTTAGCCTTTTCCCTTTGCGCCCAGGTAGGTGCACCCACACATGTGAGGTACTGTTTTCGTCGGGACACCTGTGGGAATGCAGGAAGGTATGACATTTGTTGTTGACAACGTGTTTCGGTGGGTGGCCAGAGGGAAATGTCTCTGAAATTTGCTGGAAATAAACACAATTGTCAGACATTTCGCTGTGGCCATTCACCAAAACACGCCATCAACAACACATGGCCTACATTCCCGCGTCCCCACACATGTCCCGATGAAAACGGTACCTCCCATGTGTGGGTGTACCTACCTGGGCCCAAAGTGAAAAGGCTAAACCACTGGTAACCCCCATAGGGTTTGGGGAGACAACCTACAGATTTGGGCCTAGGGTGTCCAAGCCACCAAGGAAAGCAGGAAACCCCATGCATTTATGAAAAGAGGACACCCGTGGGAATCCACAGAGGTCTGACTTGTGCAAATCGGCCCAGATTTTATTACCCACAAGCTCTGCCAAAAACCCACATGGGAGACGGGTGCCCAAGGCCAGGGACATTACCGCCGACTTTGCTGGAGCTCTGGCTGGCCTGCGTTACAGCTTCTCCCTCCGGGAAAGGACGGGCAATGTCCCGGCCCTCCCTGGAACTAATGCTGGGCATGGAGACATTCAACCCAAATGGTAGTCAACCGCCCAAGGCCAGGAATATCACCCCCTAACACCCTAGAGCTCTGGCTGGCCTGCGTAAAACCTTCTACCTCTGGGAAAGGTCATTGACCCAGCCAGAGTTCCCTGAAACCGTTGCAGGCCTTTGGGACGGTGAAACCACATGGGAGACAGCCGCCCAAGGCCAGGGACTTCAGCCCCAACCATACTGGAGCGCGGGCGGGGCTGCAATACAGAATTTCCCTTGAGGGAGGGAAGTGGCCCCTGCAAAGGCTCTTTGGAGCTGCCGCTGTGCTTGGCGACGGTACACCCAAACGGTAAACAGATGTCCAAGGCCGGGGACATCAACTCCTTTGGGGTCTCGGGGGGGGGGGGGTTGGCGCTGACCTAGAAAGCAGCCCTCCTCCCCCTGCATCACAAACAGATCCTGGTGGTCTAGTGGCATTGCTCTGCGCCCGATCCGCAACCAGCAATGCTTTCACAAAAGGTGAATCTCCCCTTTCCAACAACACCTCCCTCGATCTCCGGCTTTAAAAACAGCCGGAGATCGAGGGAGAGGGAGAAAGGCGCTTACCTTCTGTCTTCACTGAGGCAGCCGAAAATAGCTGCCGCCGTGAAAATACTTTGTTTCATGTCAGCATGCATTACGCACACCTCCCCCTCACATAGCCCATGGATTGGTTTACATTTTTGTGTGATCCCTGCAGGTATCACACAAAACAAAATGCCTAAAAGGACGAGCTATCTCGTCCTTAGCAACCTGGAGGGAATGGATTCTGTCACTTTGGAGATATTGCAGAGGCTGGTGTGGAGTCTCCACTATGATGTGTTCCCCCTGGGATAAACGGGCGGTAATTCTTCAATGCCCACACCGTTGCCAGGAGTGCCTTCTCAAAATCGTTGAATTTTTCCTCCACAGAGGATAAAGGTTTATTCACATAGGAGATTACTTTATTGACCTTGTCATGTTTTTGGTATAATACTGCAGTCAAGCATGCATTAGAGAACCCTGTCGCCAAGAAGAACTCCTTGTTTCTGACAGGGTAAGCTAGGCAAGGCGCTTGTGAGAGGCTTCTTTTGAGTTGTCTCACTGCCACGGATTGTTCTGGACCCCATTCCCACTTGACCCCCCCTTCAAAAGATGAATCAGGGGTCTGGTGATCTCTGCGTAGCCCTCAATGAACTTTCTACTGTAATTAGTCAGTCCAAGGAGGCTCCTTAGTTCCCGCAGAGTTGTGGGGTCCTTCAATTTCTGGAGTGCTTCCACTTTCTTTTCCTGGGGACAGAGACCCTGAGGGGTAATCTCATGCCCCAAGAAATGAACACGAATTCTACACTACTGTGCTTTCTGAAAGGAAAGTTTTGCTCCGGCGGTCCTCAACTGTGTCAGAACATAACGGATCTCTGCTATGTGTTCCTCCATAGTTGAGCTTTTTATGAGGACATCATCTACATAAGCCAGGTTACCCCTTTCACCCAGGTCGGCATGGCCTTATATAGGAAAATGTTGAATTCATTGCCGGAGTTGAGGTATCCGAAGGGAGTCTGTATCCACATGTACTGCTGGCCCCCAAAGGTAAAAGCCAGCTTGTATTGGTCCTCCCTACTGACAGGAACAGTCCAGTATCCATTGGTCAGGTTTTTGCAGTGAATACCTGTGATCCCTGGATCTGGGCCAGCCCTTGGTCAATGTAGGGAAGAAGCCATCGGGAAGTATGGACCCGTTTATTGAGCTCCCTAAGGTCGGCGCAGAGACTCCACTGGCCGGTTGGCTTCAATATCCCCAGCACCGGATTATTGAAGATGCTGTGGACTGGACGGATTATCCCATGGGACTCAAGGTTCTTAATTATTTCAGTAAGGGACTCCATTGATGCGAGAGGCAAGCGATATTGCTTCACAAACACTGGAGTCATACCAGGGTCCGTGGGAATTGTTGTTGTGTGAATGTCAGTGCGACCACAGTCATATGAGTCAACCGCAAAGAGATCTTGAAAATCCCAGAAAACTTGTTTCAACTTTTGCTTCCGCTCCAGAGTCACACAGGCATCAGCTAGGTTGACTCTCTCTTCAACCATCGGCCTGAAGCCTAGAAAGACTTCTGGGTTTGCTATCTCAGCGGCCTCCTCCAGCTGGGTGGAGAAGTCCCTGGTCAGAGTGCTGATTTGGACAGGTGGCTTCAGGTGGGAAAGGCAGCCCTCATGGACCTGGAAAATCACCTCATCCCTTCTGAAGTCACAAGTCACATCTTCCTTGCCATAAGGGCAGGAAGTGTACACCAGGAAGTTCCCCCCATGCTGGGTAAAGATCCTGTCTGGTGTTGTGTTGTCATCACTGTCACTGTCAAAACAGTCCTTGGGGATTGGTCCTAACAGTTAATTACCTAGATCAATGGAAAAATGTTGGTCATCAACCGCCATTCCAATAATGGTGCCTGCGGCTAGAGTGATACTATTTAACTCACTGTTATCCACCTCTATTGGAATGGTGTCATGTTCTACATTGACTAGTGGTGTTGGGTTTACCCCTAACCCTTGCTGTTGGAGAGAAGCATTTAGATGAACATAGGCATCAGGGTTTTTCAATTTCTGTCCTCGTTTAATTTTCACTTCCAGGGAGAATTGTCAGGTCCTTTCTGGGATGGTGACTTCCTCTCCGATCTGAATTTCAACTGCATAAGGTAGCAATTGAGCTGACCTTAATGCCTTCTCTCGATCACCAAAGCCCATGGGATTATCCACTAATCGGGACCAAGCTTTGAAGTTTATTAGGTCCAAACTAATGGCAAAGTGATTGAGAATGTCACTGCCTATGTAAAAGGCGGCAGTGACGTCTCGCACAACCCAACAATTATGGACTATGCTCTTGTTGCCTATGGAGATTTTGAGCATACACCTGCTTGGCAGGAGATGTTTGGAATTGGGTGCTTCCAGATCCATTTCCCATTTGTCTATGAGTCTAAATGTGGGAATAGCTGGATATTTTGGGAGTTGGCGGAACATGGCTTTGCTGATGAAGCTGTTACCATTGGTCACACACAGTCGGGCGAGAACAGAGTCCTTCCCTTCATTTAACTGAACAGGGATGAACAACTGCTCTCCAATTTGCTGAATATCAGCCAGGCTCTGAGCTGATTTCACATCTTTCTGGACTATTGGAGTGGGAATCTCTGATTGTGGATTGGTAAAGAATTTCAGAGTGTTTCCTTCCAGTGTGGAATACCACCTGAAACTGGAAGGAAGGTTGATTTTCAAAAATAAAGAGGACCCTCCATCACCAGTCTGTTGTCCTACTGCTATTACTGTGGTAGAAAATATAGGGCGCCTGGCGGAGTCCTGATTTACCCAGGTGGGTATATGTACAAAAAAAGGAATAATCAGGATGAAGAAGATCCTACAAGTAAGCCAGTTGTGCCGTGCATGTATGTTTATTTTACATTGACACAGTCCTTTTTTAGTTCATTCAACAATTTATTTTACAGGTCTTTCGATAAGCACGAAAGTTTTTTGGCATCAAACGGACAAAAGTGATTGTGAACGGTGGTAACACGGGATAAGTGTCAACCTCTGATGTATTGAGGTTAAAACTCCACACTGAAGTACATTCCCTGTATAGATGTGATAGAGAAAGAACTATCAAGCAGGGAAAGTATACCTGAGGCTTGAAAGTGGCCCCAGGGTTAGTTCACACAAGGTGTACACAACAGATATTTACACAACATACACAAGGGGGAGGATACAGGTGTGTCACGGGGATCGACACAGGTGTGTTTCGGCCAAAACATGGCTTGATTGAAGCCGGTCTATATGCTGGCCTTCGTCAGGAAAGGCACCATTGGTGGTGCTGTCCGTTGATTCTGTGGGTTTAAGAGAGGCAGTGAGGATCTTCAAAAAGGGGTGATTTAATTAATTTAGGATAGTATTAAATACTGGCCAAATTTGGCCATGGTGTTACATCTCATGGTGCAACTGAGAAACGGCTTACCTGCTGCTCCGGTGGCAGTGGCAAGCTGGGAAATATCCTCACGTGGTTGAAGGATAGTGTGTGCGTGATTGCACTTAGGAATATGCCTGAGAGTGCTTCAGGCCGACATCTCTTGGGTTCCCGCTGACTGTGAAGGGCCACAGTGGGTCCCAGATCTGAGAGAAAGAGAATATAGGATCAGAATGCATGATCCTGGATAAGGATTCAGAGGAGTGGATTTGATGATGGTGAGAGAATCCTACTCGGGGTAGACTGCCCTCGAAGAGCATGGTGGTGGGCGAGTACGTGCCTATGAGGTGTAGACGTCTGACCAGTGGTTCAGGTGGTCTGTGATGAGTACATCTCGGTGAGCAGGGTGGCTCCCACGGGGGTAGAGTCGTTCCGGTGCAGCGGTGGTCCATGGGGGTGGAACTAGCCGCATGTCGAAATCCTGTGTGGCTATCGGGAGTGCGAGAGCGCGCATCGAGTAGCGCTGAGGTCTAGGCAGGAAAATGACCGGTGAAAAGACTGAAATCGATGCAGTGAGACCGAGTTGGGAAAAACGGCACGAGGGGTGTGGAGGACTTAGAGTGGCTGAAGGTGCGCGCATGAAGTGGCGCTGAGGTGTAGTAGGGAGCACTATATTCAATGCAGTGAGATCGTGTTGGGATCTGGGGAGTGAGAAAAGGCACGTGGGAGGTGCGAAAATTCGGGTAATTAGGTGCCTGTATGTGGCGGTGTGGACACCTGAAATGCCTACTTTTAGTTAAGAGTGGAGCCCGGCAGCAGGGTATAGTAAGTGCAGACTGGGAAGCCAAGTAAAAAAGGGGCGCGCTCTGGTCAACAATTAAAAAGCTAAGGTGCTGTTCCCTGGCTAGCTTACCGCAGTATGTCTGGCGTACCTCTGTATACGGGGTCCTCAGCTCGAAATGAAACTGTGAGGAGAATGCTGGCTGCTGTGTAAATATACATTTTACAGGCTAGGCGGCAGCCAATCAAAAACGCGCATTGGAAGTACCCAATGGGTACAGGAAGGAGTTTGAACCAATCGCGTGTTGTCAAGAAGGTGGAGCATAATTGAACTACTCGAATGGTGGAGCATCATGGGAGGTGTGGTCCCAGAAACGGTGCTTGCAGGCTAAAGCAATGCTGAATGGGATGCACTGAATGCAAAATGTGGAAAAGGGTGTGTAGAAAAGGGAAACCGGTTGGCTCTGAGTCTGGTAGCATTTCATAATAGCTCCCTATTGTTTATTAATTATTACCAGCGGGAAGTGCGTTGTAAATATACATTTTACAAGCTAGGCGGCAGCCAATCAAAAACGCGCATTGGAAGTACCCAATCGGTACAGGAAGGAGTTTGAACCAATCGCGTGTTGTCAAGAAGGTGGAGCAAAATTGAACTGCTCGAATGGTGGAGCATCATGGGAGGTGTGGTCCCAGAAACGGTGCTTGCAGGCTAAAGCAATGCTGAATGGGATGCACTGAATGCAAAGTGTGGAAAAGGGTGTGTGGAAACGGGCAAACCGGTTGGCTCTGAGTCTGGTAGCATTTCATAATGGCTCCATAGAGACACCTATTGTTTATTAATTATTACCAGCGGGAAGTGCGTTGTATATACCGGTGCATGATCTGTCCAAACTGCCTATTGTGAGTGCTGGCATAATACAGGTAGAGAGGTCCACTATACATGCTGTTGAGTGCATACGCATCCATTCATTGTACGGGTCCATAAAATAAAAGGTTAATTAGCATTGGACATATATGCATGTCATATCACATGTCACCCGTGGTGGTAATTAATACATGTGTACACTTGGTGTTAACGGGAGATGCATAAGTACTGATTGCCAGATGTCAAAACAATTGGTGAAACAACCACAGTCCATGTGAATACATGTGTACACTCGGTGTTATATAGGTTCTGATTGCCAGAGATTAAAACAATTGGTGACAGTAATACAGTTGTTAATGTATGCAAGCTGAGATATCTATATAGGTTGCCCCTGGTGTCCCGAAATGATAAAAGAGGGTGAGGGGGTTTTTGTTTTTAGAAATGTTTCCATTCAACGGTTATATTTAAACCGTGACGTACGGTGTCCAATTTGTGAACCCATTTCTGTTCCAGTTTTGTCAGAATCAAATTGATATCCCCCCCCACGACGTTGTGGTTGGAGCTGTTGCAGCACGGTCCATGAAAATTGTTCATGAGTATGGCCCTTTTTGGTGTAGTGTTCAACGAGTGGTTTGTCTTGGACTGAATTCTTTATGCAGGACCTGTGTTCATTAATCCTTTGTTTTACGGGCCTTATTGTTTTGCCAATGTAGACCATGTCGCAGGGACATTTGATGGCGTAGAAAACACATCTGCTCTCGCAGTTGGTGTGGTTGTTCATCTTCCATGTGAAGTCCTTGTGTGTGAAGGTCTTACTGTTGGTGGTGTATTTACAGGCGACACAGTGTCCACAACTGAAGTGACCAGTAACTGGAGGGATACTCCATAGAGTTGCAGTCGTTTTTGTGGGTTCCAAAAATGTGTGTACAAGGGTATCCCTCAGGTTCCTGTTTTTCTTGAAAGCGAACAGTGGTTTCTTCGCTAGGCTGCCCTCGTTCTTAATCAAATGCCAGTTTCTGTTGATGGTGCTCTTTATGAGATTGCTGACCGGGTTGAAGGTAGTTACACAGACAGTCCTGTTGGTGGGATTTTTTTCTTTTGCTGTCAAGCAAATCGAGCGGTCGGTGTTCTCTGCTCTCTTCTTGGCAGTCCTGATGGATTTTTTCGGATAGCCTCTCTGTCCTAGGCGTATTTGAAGTTGTTTTGCATGATGGAAGAATTTCTCTCTGTCGGTGCAATTTCGACGGATGCGAAGAAACTGGCCGTATGGGAGGTTGTACTTTAACCCTTCTGGGTGGTAACTCGTGAAATGTAGCAAGGTGTTTCTGTCGGTGGGCTTTCTGAAAAGTTCTGTTTTCAACCTCCAGATCGATAAATATGTAGATCGAGAAAGTTGATTGCTTGGTAATCCCACTCGATGGTGAACTTTATGTGGGTATTCTGTGTGTTTAGCCATTGATGAAAAGCCAGTAGTGATTCTCGATTGCCTTCCCAGATCAAGAGCACATCGTCAATGTAGCGGCGCCAAATTTTGATGTGTGATCTGTGAGGGTTGTTGTTATAAATGTTATCTTCCTCATACTGGGCCATGTAGAGGTTTGCGACGTCTGGTGCAAAGGTGGCCCCCATACTAACGCCTTTGATCTGTTGGTACATTTGTTGGCCGAATAGAAAAAATGTTTTCTCCCATGGCTATTCGGATACATTCTATAAGGAAGTTGGTGGGTATGGTGGTGGTGTCGGTTCTTCTTTCAAGGCAGGTCGCCAGTGCTTGTAGTCCTTCCAGTTGTGGGATGGAGGTGTATAGTGCCTCTACGTCCATGGTGACAAGGATGGAATCAGTGGTGAGATGTATGGCGTCCAGGATCTTAATGGTCTCAGTGCTGTCTTTTATGTAGGAAGCCATTTTTCCGATAAAAGGTTTCATAAAAAAATCTGTGTACAACGAAAGGGGTTCTAGAAGAGAGTCACAAGCAGAGACAATAGGTCTTCCTGGGGGTTTTGTTGCATGCTTATGGATTTTGGGTAGTATATAGAATGCTGGGATCCTGGGGTGCGTTTTGTTTAAGAACGCCCGTTCAGCCTGACAAATCCATCCTTCGTCTTCGGCGTGTTTCGTTAGGTTGCCGATTTCCTCTTTTAGGCGAAATGTCGGGTCTGTGTTCAATTTCTTATATGCGGTCGTGTCACTGAGTAGACGTTGGCACTCTTTGTTGTAATCTCCGGTGTTCATGATCACAATACCTCCACCCTTGTCGGCTGGTTTTATGGTGATGGTAGTGTCTTGGTTGAGGTCCATTAGAGACTTTCTCTCGTCTCTGTTGAGGTTGTCTTGATAGAAGTTTTTTGTCATGAGGCCGCTGGTGATGGTCTTCATCACGATTTTTTCGAACGTGTCGAATTCGCTCGGGATGGTGTGCGGAGGCGGAGTGAAGGTTGATTTGGGTTTGAAGCCTGTCATGTTATCTACTGGTCTCTCTGGTCCTCCGGTGGCGATGGTTTCGGAGTTTTGTTTCTCAGGTAGGTACACCTCAAAAAAGTATTTTAGTCTTAGAGTGCGGAAGAATTTCCTGAGTTCAACTTCTGTGTTAAAAGGGTCCGCCTTGGTGGCTGGGACAAAAGATAGACCTCTCTCCAGTAGAGTTTGTTCTGCTTTGACTAGGGTTCTACAAGAAAGATTGAAGATAGGGATGGTGGCTAAGGCTGGTTCGAGTACCACTGGCGCGTTCTCATGTATTGGCCCATTTGTTGTGGTCGTCTCCTCGGTCGGCCCCGTTGGCCCCCTCTCTGAAAAAAAGGATGTTGGGGTGGTGGTCCGGTGCTCTTGCTCCCTCCAGGTGGACTAGATGTGCTTCCGCTTGAGGAACCTGAGCTCCCAGAAAATTGCACCATGCGGTTGCGTCTATCGTAATGAGTTTTTTGTTGCTGTTGTAAGTCACTGTAGAACGTCTCTTTGAGGTAGGGATATGTTTTTTCCTCAGCGTAGTTAGTGAGGTCTTTCCTGAGCTTCTGCACCTTGCGTTCCACCGTTAGTTGGTTAAATTTCACTACTTCTTCCTCCATTTTCTCCAATTTCTTCTTGGCGTCATTGATGGTTTTGTCTTCGGCGAATTTTTTCTCCAGAGTCGTTAGATCTTCTCCCTGTTTTTTACATTCCTCCTGTGCCGTGTCTATAATAAGAATGATCCAGTCACGGCTGCATTTATTGCCGACGCCGCTGAAGTTAGTTTTGAACTTGGGGTTGTCGGTGAACACCCGGGGAATATTTTTCACTTGTAATCCTTCGGGAATAATGCCGGCCTTAAGGTATTCCAGCATGAAGGTTCCGTGCATCTCTGTGCGTATCAGTTTCTTCCTTTTTTGGAGAATGGTGTCCAGTTCGTCTTTATTTGCGCCTTGCGCGATAGGTCCACCTTCTGATCCTAAAGTGGACATCGTACCCATCAGTTTCTGAAAATATTCGTCCGTGTAGGACACAATATTTACTTTGTCCATGTCGGTGGGTAGTAGGAGAAAAGACTAGGTTCTATTGTCTGCTCCTATTTGTGAGATAGCCCTACAACCGTGGGTTGTGCTAAATATGGTAGAAAATATAGGGCGCCTGGCGGAGTCCTGAATTACCCAGGTGGGTATATGTAGAAAAAAAGGAATAATCAGGATGAAGAAGATCCTACAAGTAAGCCAGTTGTGCCGTGCATGTATGTTTATTTTACATTGACACAGTCCTTTTTTAGTTCATTCAACAATTTATTTTACAGGTCTTTCGATAAGCACGAAAGTTTTTTGGCATCAAACGGACAAAAGTGATTGTGAACGGTGGTAACACGGGTTAAGTGTCAACCTCTGATGTATTGAGGTTAAAACTCCACACTGAAGTACATTCCCTGTATAGATGTGATAGAGAAAGAACTATCAAGCAGGGAAAGTATACCTGAGGCTTGAAAATGGCCCCAGGGTTAGTTCACACAAGGTGTACACAACAGATATTTACACAACATACACAAGGGGGAAGATACAGTTGTGTCACGGGGATCGACACAGGTGTGTTTCAGCCAAAACATGGCTTGATTGAAGCCGGTCTATATGCTGGCCTTCGTCAGGAAAGGCACCATTGGTGGTGCTGTCCGTTGATTCTGTGGGTTTAAGAGAGGCAGTGAGGATCTTCAAAAAGGGGTGATTTAATTAATTTAGGATAGTATTAAATACTGGCCAAATTTGGCCATGGTGTTACATCTCATGGTGCAACTGAGAAACGGCTTACCTGCTGCTCCGGTGGCAGACGCAAGCTGGGAAATATCCTCACTGCTATTACTGTCACATCTGGAATTTGGTTGTTCTGGAAGTGAAATTCTACCTGTCAGATTTTTGTTCAACCATGTGGCATGTGCCGTTTAAACTAACATGGTTGACAATCTGTTTTAACTTTATTGGTCGGCTAGTCTGGGTCCAGAGGACCTTGTTTACATAGTCTATTAGGGGTGACAACCTTCTCAGGAGGTCATTCCCTAGTAAACAAGGGGTGCCATCTGGAGTCACTACAATGACCGGGAGTTTCACCTTGTGTCACCCAATTTTAATGTCCAAATCCGCAGTCCCCTCGACAGGAATTTCCTTCCCGTCAAAGTTCTGAAGTTGTCCAGGAAGAGAGGTGAGAGGAATTTGGTAATTCTCCCCCCTTCCTGAATTTAGTTCATCAAAAGCCTTTTTGGACAGAAGGGTAGCTTTGGATCCAGTGTCCACCAGTGCCAAAATTGTATCCTGCCCCTGTACTTGAACCGGGGCATAGTATCTTCCCTCCTTCTCCGCAAGGGGGCACAGATAATGCACATTTTTGGACAACTGGTAGGCTATTTTTTTAGTTTTGGCCATGGAGAGAGAAGTGATTTGGGCAGAATTCTGTGGGGAGTCTTGGGAATCTGAAAGAAAATGTTGCCAGCTGGAGATAGAAGTTTTGAGTTCCCCTGGTTCCGGTTCTGGGCCACCCCCCCCTTTTGGAGGCAGTCACCAGGATGGGTTTGGACCAGGGGATTTTGATGTTGTTGGTTCTGGGATGGGATAATGGGTGGCGCTAGCTCAGACCCCTGTCAAGGGTTTTGACCCATGTTGAATCAATAGACTGGGTAGATGTGGGGATGAACTGTCGCCGCCCATTATTCTATCCCAGAACAAACTAAATCAATAGACTGGGTGGATGTGGGGATGAGCTGTCGCCGCCCACATTCACGCCAGAATCCAGGAGAACTGCGCAGTTTGCGCACACCAAAATGGTCACCTAATCTGCCACCCACCAGTGCAAAGAAAGGTGGTTCTGTTCAAAATCCGTTTTTTTATGTCAAAAAGTTGCTAAAATCATGGGCACAAGACCACTCTAAAGATACAACCTTCTTGTGGGGGGTTCCACATCACCACTCTACTGCAAGGATGCCATCAAAACAATGTTAAGCAATGGTCCTATACTATCAAGCAAAAGACCACTCTATTGAAATGCAGTAATTCAAGACAGATCCCAAAAATGGGTACAGTACCAGTTTTGTCCACAAACCGGCGCTAGCGGTCTAAACTCTGAGAGGGAAACTGTATTTAGGAGTTGCAAGAGGGGCAGGGACTTCAAAGCCTGTTGGTTAATTAAAAATCTTAGACACCTGCTGTTCCCAGAGGCCAAGAGGCTGGGAAACCTTAACACCCCAGAGGCCCAGCCCAGGAGGCAGGATATCACATGGCCCTTCTGAGTGAGAGGGAGGGGGTTTCCCCTTCAGCCTGGAGGAGAGAGACAATAGCCCCTTGTGGTTGAATGGGGTATGTTAATTTTGAGTGTGGACTGTAAACAGAGAGCTGCCTGTGAGTAGAGACATGTGATCCCTGACTCACCCAGCTTCAAGGGGCGGGCCAGACTTGAGTGTGGATTCCTATTGCAGCAAATATATATTTTATAGAAACATTGATAACTTATTGTAACCAAATGACAGGAATGTACAATTTTGAGATTCTTAGTATGAAAAATGCCCTCATGATTTGAGTCCAAACTCCAATTTCTACGGTGTTCTAGGACCAAACCCCGCTATTTATTGATATTACAGACACCGGGTTTATGCTAAAAACCTAGTAAATAGCTGGAATGTGTGTAGAAGGAGGGTGTACATTGGTGTAATATTTGATACAGATTTAACATTGGTAAACCAATTAAAAACTAAATTAAGTTATCATTTTGTAATGCAAGCCCACAGGAAGATCATAGTCGGACAAGCATGGACCATAAGGAATCTGTAATATGTACATGTAATTTCAACAAATTGTGTATCTAGGAAATATGTATTTGGGTCAGAAATAGATTTGTGTGCAATTTGAAAAGGGGAGGTTCCTCTGACCATAAAACCTACAGCATCACTCTGACACTCCATTTCTTCACCCCAATCAAGGGAGAGAGGAAAGCTTGGCCAGTGATAGGTGAGGGGGCAGGCTTAGCTAGGCCCAGGCACACACCCATTTTCAAAACACATAAAAGGAACATTGAAACCCAGGTAGAGGCATTTACTTTCCACTTTCTTGCGGGACGCTTTGCCGGGAGACTTCAGACTTCACATCCAGAGATCCAGACTTCAAATCCATCAATCTCCAGAGACCAGAAATTAACTCCAGAATTTGTAGCACAGAGGCCTGAATCCACAAGCTGAATCCTCTTCAGCAGGCCTCAAAACCAACCAAACTATTCTACAGCCGGGCAAGCTGTTTGAATTCTTTGCCAAGAACTTTTGCAAGAACCTGTAGCAGTATCTAGAAAGCAGTGCTGTATCCGGAGCCAGAGAGAACCAGAGACCAGACGCTATGAGCAGAACCGCCAGAAGTCCCGTTCAACCTGTTGACCAGATCCGTGACAAGGCCCATTCCTGTCCAAAATCTAGTGTGAGTACCCAGCAAGCACTGTGCCAAAACCAATCTCTTAGTGTAAAATAATCTAATTAAAACTATGTTTTACCTATTTAGAACTACCTCATAGGAATCGTGTGTCATTCTGTCCTTTTTAAAGCTGAAAACTGTCATCTGCCATTTTGAACTTTTAAATTTCAAATCCGAAAAACTACCTTCACAAAATCGTCCGTATCTCTAGGAATGAAATTTAGCTTAGAATCTAAGCTTTCCAACGAACCTAGAACCGACTTCCTACTCCTTATAGTGCCTCCGTAATTACGCTCGACGTGCGCGACTAATTTGCCGCGATTTGACATTTGCAATCATTCCAGCCACGTGTGAAAATATTTGCCTTTGCTTTCATCCTTGAAATTCGTTTTTTAACCTGCTAATTACTCATAGAGCATTGCTAAAGTGAGCCTGAACTAATACCAACTAGCTATCACTCACCCTGAACCTCTACAGGGAATTAAAATCAATTTTAGCATCATTTCACTTCATTGCCACCACATTCAAAGCATTTTGGGCCTGTGTTTTAAAATCATACCTGTTTTTCTCTAGGCTTGCTAGGGGGGGACTGAATTTCGTATTGTATTTGATTGCATTCCTGAGAACTGTGTGCTCTTCTTTCCATCTCCTTATATTGCATAAAGGGGGGGGGGAGTGAATTGTCAAGGAAAAGTGATTACATTGTCTTTTGTTGAAGCCATATCCAGTTATTTTCTGTACTGCATTTCATTCATCATTGCATTGTCCTTGAAGCCATAAAGGCATTCTCTACCACCTTATTTTTCTTTTCCTATTCATAAGTAACCAAGAACTGTGCTACTGTAGGATTACCTATTGCTGATTACTGCTCATATTCACAAGTATGCTATACATTATCAATTTATTTATAGAAGTGTGATATATATATACATATATTGTTGAATTTTTCAAATAAACCTTTTAAATTTGCATAACAAATCTACTTCTTGGGTCAGGGGCATTCTAAGAGAGGGGTGTTATACAAGGGTTCATCATCCAGATTATAACTTGCCATAAAAATATATAAATAAGGGCTTCCCTTGGGCATCCCAGACAAGGCACTGACTTAGTGGGATTGCTTGATTGGAGTCACTTACAGAGTGGGGGCTCGTCCGGGATTCTGGATTAGATTTACCATTTGTGCAGCTTAATACAGTGTGCCAACTTGTGCCAACTGACCGGATACACATATTCGGTTAGATCACCACGCTGTTTTACACTGTGAAAGCACTCCTCAAAGGAACGCTCTAAGGAAACGGTCTGTTTTGCAAAATAAAATACAAACTTCTGTAAGTCAGGAAGGAACTTAAATTCCAGAATGATGACACTGGTAGACATCAGAATAGCCAGAGAGCACTTCTTACATAAGCTATTTGTGACAGGTGAATGGACTGAGCAGGGCCAGGATGCGTGGTTGCAGGCAATCACAACAGGTCACGGCAACTGGGTTAGATATCTGGAGAGATTAGGGTCCCTTACATGTGGCCCTGAGCGAATTATACATGGTTCCTAAAGCTAAAGATGAACACGACAAGATGGTTAGGATAGCGGCATATTTGTATCTATATATGGGAGCCATGCAGGACAAATATGCTGAA
Organism: Ambystoma mexicanum; assembly: GCF_040938575.1. NCBI lineage: Eukaryota > Metazoa > Chordata > Amphibia > Caudata > Ambystomatidae > Ambystoma > Ambystoma mexicanum. The sequence goes on from NC_090921.1 coordinate 1,498,243,182, forward strand.
GGCCAAGATCTGGCAAGTAGGCAACTGTTGGCATTAGAGAAGGCCCAATCTGACTTGGTCTCTTCTGAGCAGAGGAGCCAGGAGTCAGAAAATGATAGTAGGCAGTATATCATAAAAATAAAAGAGGTCATGGATATACTGCAACAGGAAAAGACAGACCAGGATACCAGAATTCTGGCTTTGCAGAAGGAGCACCAAGACAGTTTGGACTCCTTACTGCAGAGCCAGAAAAAGCTGGAGCAACGGATCAATTTCAACAGGGCATGCACAGAGCAGGTAGCCACCCTGCAAATCCAACTAGACAGAGAGAAAGAGGAAAGCAATACATTGATTTTGAAAGACCTGGATACCCAGGCAGAGTTTGATGAAGAACGCCAGAAAGCTGTTGCCTTTCAAAGGCAGAGGGACGACCTGGCGTCACAAATGCAGGCTCTTGGTCAGGAAAGGGATACCTTAGGCCAGGAAGACTGCCATTTAAAAAGAAAAATTGAAGAAAATCACTTGGTCCTCCAGGGGCTGGATGACCTCCAAAAAGAGCATCAGTGCTTGCTAGATCACACCAGGAGGGTGGAGGAGGCTCTGGCAAGAAAGGAGCAGGCCAGTAGGGATGGGACTCAGGAGGTAACCCTCCTGCAGCAAAGACTGGCCCAGTACTCCAGGACCAATCAGGAGGCACAGAGAGAGAATGAGGCTCTCTGCCAGCACAATGATAGGCTCCAGCAACAGGTAGCCATGCAGGAGAGACTGATAGAGTCTAGTAAGGCCTTAACTGAGGAACTGAAAGCGCGGGCTCTTGCATTGCAACAGGGAGCAGGGGCTGATAGAGATGAGGTTCGCTGGGAAAGGGAAACGCCTGAGCATAACCTCAGGAGCCCTAGTACCAGAGGCCTTCATCCCTACCAGTCCCTGGACTCTGCCACCCCCATGTCCCCTGGCGCACATGAGCACAGGGCCACAGGGATGGCAGATTACTATCCAGCCAAAAGGATGGGGCTCATAGGCCAGTACCACCCAGGAATGGATGGGCGGGCATCCGAGTATGGGCACCTAAGTACAGTGCAATTTAGTGGGGAACCCCAGAAGAGTAGGCCCACTAAGGGCATCCTGAAAACCTCTGCCCAGTTAGGTCAGTGGGGGGGGTACCCATCAAATCCTGGTAGCAAGGAGGGATCTGAAGACTCCTCTGAGCGTCACAGGACACAAGAGACCAGGTCCCCACATTCTGCCAGCTATTCCCAGGCTCGCAGAATCCGGGAAAACCTGGAAGATCAGACGGGCAACTCTGGGAGCAGTGCTTCTGAATCAGAGGATGAATGGACCAAGGTTACCCAAACCAAAAAGGCCAATAAGGTGAAAAGGGCCTTGCTTAAGGACCCCTTAAAACAGATTAAGGCAATCAGGAGTGTCATCACGCCTTATCATAAGAACGCCAAGTATTCTGTTTGGGAACACTTGGAGCTCTATGAGCAAATGATGGAGACTTTCCATTTGAAGGACAGCAGTAGCTGCATCCAGTACGTCAAATGGACATTCTCCCCTGAATACTCCAGTTTCTTTGCGGGGCTGGAGGACCAAAACCATTCAAGATGGTCCACATATAGGGCGGCCATGTTGAAACATTTTTCTGTACATAAAAATCCCCAAGAGGCTCGCAAGGCAGCCTACAATTTGCAATGTGGGGAGGATCAGGCCCCACAAGAATTCGTGCAAGAATTGAAGCGTCCCTTTGCGCAGACCACCAGAAGGGTGTGCACGGACAGCAGAGAATTCATCAACACATTTTTCCATGCTCTTCCCAAGTACATAATGACCCAGCTCGTGAGAGATTTTCACGAGAAAAGATCTTTAGACTGGGTCATTGAGCCACCCGGATCTATGAGGTGCAGAAGCCCATAGAAAATAAAAGTAATGCGCAGAAAAAACCCAAAACCAACAGCCCCCCTGCTGCTGCCAAGGTGGCAGAGGTAAAGGTTGCCCCGTTTTAGATTTGGAGATGGGGGGGCCTAAAAACCTGCCTGCACCAAATAATTGACAGCCCAGAAGGCCCTCGGGCCAGTCACAGACAGGGAGTCGAGGAGGTAGTCCCACAAACGGGGTCCCCCGCTCCCCTGACTATGTAAGTCCCCGCTACAAGGGAAACCGACCAATCCTGGGTTATGTGTGGACTCCTCCAGCCCAAGGGGGGGAATCCAGCCAAACAGAGTAAACAGAGAGCTGCCTGTGAGTAGAGACATGTGATCCCTGACTCACCCAGCTTAAAGGGGCGGGCCAGACTTGAGTGTGGATTCCTATTGCAGCAAATATATATTTTATAGAAACATTGATAACTTATTGTAACCAAATGACAGGAATGTACAATTTTGAGATTCTTAGTATGAAAAATGCCCTCATGATTTGAGTCCAAACTCCAATTTCTACGGTGTTCTAGGACCAAACCCCGCTATTTATTGATATTACAGACACCGGGTTTATGCTAAAAACCTAGTAAATAGCTGGAATGTGTGTAGAAGGAGGGTGTACATTGGTGTAATATTTGATACAGATTTAACATTGGTAAACCAATTAAAAACTAAATTAAGTTATCATTTTGTAATGCAAGCCCACAGGAAGATCATAGTCGGACAAGCATGGACCATAAGGAATCTGTAATATGTACATGTAATTTCAACAAATTGTGTATCTAGGAAATATGTATTTGGGTCAGAAATAGATTTGTGTGCAATTTGAAAAGGGGAGGTTCCTCTGACCATAAAACCTACAGCATCACTCTGACACTCCATTTCTTCACCCCAATCAAGGGAGAGAGGAAAGCTTGGCCAGTGATAGGTGAGGGGGCAGGCTTAGCTAGGCCCAGGCACACACCCATTTTCAAAACACATAAAAGGAACATTGAAACCCAGGTAGAGACATTTACTTTCCACTTTATTGCGGGACGCTTTGCCGGGAGACTTCAGACTTCACATCCAGAGATCCAGACTTCAAATCCATCAATCTCCAGAGACCAGAAATTAACTCCAGAATTTGTAGCACAGAGGCCTGAATCCACAAGCTGAATCCTCTTCAGCAGGCCTCAAAACCAACCAAACTATTCTACAGCCGGGCAAGCTGTTTGAATTCTTTGCCAAGAACTTTTGCAAGAACCTGTAGCAGTATCTAGAAAGCAGTGCTGTATCCGGAGCCAGAGAGAACCAGAGACCAGACGCTATGAGCAGAACCGCCAGAAGTCCCGTTCAACCTGTTGACCAGATCCGTGACAAGGCCCATTCCTGTCCAAAATCTAGTGTGAGTACCCAGCAAGCACTGTGCCAAAACCAATCTCTTAGTGTAGAATAATCTAATTAAAACTATGTTTTACCTATTTAGAACTACCTCATAGGAATCGTGTGTCATTCTGTCCTTTTTAAAGCTGAAAACTGTCATCTGCCATTTTGAACTTTTAAATTTCAAATCCGAAAAACTACCTTCACAAAATCGTCCGTATCTCTAGGAATGAAATTTAGCTTAGAATCTAAGCTTTCCAACGAACCTAGAACCGACTTCCTACTCCTGATAGTGCCTCCGTAATTACGCTCGACGCGCGCGACTAATTTGCCGCGATTTGACATTTGCAATCATTCCAGCCACGTGTGAAAATATTTGCCTTTGCTTTCATCCTTGAAATTCGTTTTTTAACCTGCTAATTACTCATAGAGCATTGCTAAAGTGAGCCCGAACTAATACCAACTAGCTATCACTCACCCTGAACCTCTACAGGGAATTAAAATCAATTTTAGCATCATTTCACTTCATTGCCACCACATTCAAAGCATTTTGGGCCTGTGTTTTAAAATCATACCTGTTTTTCTCTAGGCTTGCTAGGGGGGGACTGAATTTCGTATTGTATTTGATTGCATTCCTGAGAACTGTGTGCTCTTCTTTCCATCTCCTTATATTGCATAAAGGGGGGGGGGAGTGAATTGTCAAGGAAAAGTGATTACATTGTCTTTTGTTGAAGCCATATCCAGTTATTTTCTGTACTGCATTTCATTCATCATTGCATTGTCCTTGAAGCCATAAAGGCATTCTCTACCACCTTATTTTTCTTTTCCTATTCATAAGTAACCAAGAACTGTGCTACTGTAGGATTACCTATTGCTGATTACTGCTCATATTCACAAGTATGCTATACATTATCAATTTATTTATAGAAGTGTGATATATATATACATATATTGTTGAATTTTTCAAATGAACCTTTTAAATTTGCATAACAAATCTACTTCTTGGGTCAGGGGCATTCTAAGAGAGGGGTGTTATACAAGGGTTCATCATCCAGATTATAACTTGCCATAAAAATATATAAATAAGGGCTTCCCTTGGGCATCCCAGACAAGGCACTGACTTAGTGGGATTGCTTGATTGGAGTCACTTACAGAGTGGGGGCTCGTCCGGGATTCTGGATTAGATTTACCATTTGTGCAGCTTAATACAGTGTGCCAACTTGTGCCAACTGACCGGATACACATATTCGGTTAGATCACCACGCTGTTTTACACTGTGAAAGCACTCCTCAAAGGAACGCTCTAAGGAAACGGTCTGTTTTGCAAAATAAAATACAAACTTCTGTAAGTCAGGAAGGAACTTAAATTCCAGAATGATGACACTGGTAGACATCAGAATAGCCAGAGAGCACTTCTTACATAAGCTATTTGTGACAGGTGAATGGACTGAGCAGGGCCAGGATGCGTGGTTGCAGGCAATCACAACAGGTCACGGCAACTGGGTTAGATATCTGGAGAGATTAGGGTCCCTTACATGTGGCCCTGAGCGAATTATACATGGTTCCTAAAGCTAAAGATGAACACGACAAGATGGTTAGGATAGCGGCATATTTGTATCTATATATGGGAGCCATGCAGGACAAATATGCTGAAGGCCAAGATCTGGCAAGTAGGCAACTGTTGGCATTAGAGAAGGCCCAATCTGACTTGGTCTCTTCTGAGCAGAGGAGCCAGGAGTCAGAAAATGATAGTAGGCAGTATATCATAAAAATAAAAGAGGTCATGGATATACTGCAACAGGAAAAGACAGACCAGGATACCAGAATTCTGGCTTTGCAGAAGGAGCACCAAGACAGTTTGGACTCCTTACTGCAGAGCCAGAAAAAGCTGGAGCAACGGATCAATTTCAACAGGGCATGCACAGAGCAGGTAGCCACCCTGCAAATCCAACTAGACAGAGAGAAAGAGGAAAGCAATACATTGATTTTGAAAGACCTGGATACCCAGGCAGAGTTTGATGAAGAACGCCAGAAAGCTGTTGCCTTTCAAAGGCAGAGGGACGACCTGGCGTCACAAATGCAGGCTCTTGGTCAGGAAAGGGATACCTTAGGCCAGGAAGACTGCCATTTAAAAAGAAAAATTGAAGAAAATCACTTGGTCCTCCAGGGGCTGGATGACCTCCAAAAAGAGCATCAGTGCTTGCTAGATCACACCAGGAGGGTGGAGGAGGCTCTGGCAAGAAAGGAGCAGGCCAGTAGGGATGGGACTCAGGAGGTAACCCTCCTGCAGCAAAGACTGGCCCAGTACTCCAGGACCAATCAGGAGGCACAGAGAGAGAATGAGGCTCTCTGCCAGCACAATGATAGGCTCCAGCAACAGGTAGCCATGCAGGAGAGACTGATAGAGTCTAGTAAGGCCTTAACTGAGGAACTGAAAGCGCGGGCTCTTGCATTGCAACAGGGAGCAGGGGCTGATAGAGATGAGGTTCGCTGGGAAAGGGAAACGCCTGAGCATAACCTCAGGAGCCCTAGTACCAGAGGCCTTCATCCCTACCAGTCCCTGGACTCTGCCACCCCCATGTCCCCTGGCGCACATGAGCACAGGGCCACAGGGATGGCAGATTACTATCCAGCCAAAAGGATGGGGCTCATAGGCCAGTACCACCCAGGAATGGATGGGCGGGCATCCGAGTATGGGCACCTAAGTACAGTGCAATTTAGTGGGGAACCCCAGAAGAGTAGGCCCACTAAGGGCATCCTGAAAACCTCTGCCCAGTTAGGTCAGTGGGGGGGGTACCCATCAAATCCTGGTAGCAAGGAGGGATCTGAAGACTCCTCTGAGCGTCACAGGACACAAGAGACCAGGTCCCCACATTCTGCCAGCTATTCCCAGGCTCGCAGAATCCGGGAAAACCTGGAAGATCAGACGGGCAACTCTGGGAGCAGTGCTTCTGAATCAGAGGATGAATGGACCAAGGTTACCCAAACCAAAAAGGCCAATAAGGTGAAAAGGGCCTTGCTTAAGGACCCCTTAAAACAGATTAAGGCAATCAGGAGTGTCATCACGCCTTATCATAAGAACGCCAAGTATTCTGTTTGGGAACACTTGGAGCTCTATGAGCAAATGATGGAGACTTTCCATTTGAAGGACAGCAGTAGCTGCATCCAGTACGTCAAATGGACATTCTCCCCTGAATACTCCAGTTTCTTTGCGGGGCTGGAGGACCAAAACCATTCAAGATGGTCCACATATAGGGCGGCCATGTTGAAACATTTTTCTGTACATAAAAATCCCCAAGAGGCTCGCAAGGCAGCCTACAATTTGCAATGTGGGGAGGATCAGGCCCCACAAGAATTCGTGCAAGAATTGAAGCGTCCCTTTGCGCAGACCACCAGAAGGGTGCGCACGGACAGCAGAGAATTCATCAACACATTTTTCCATGCTCTTCCCAAGTACATAATGACCCAGCTCGTGAGAGATTTTCACGAGAAAAGATCTTTAGACTGGGTCATTGAGCCACCCGGATCTATGAGGTGCAGAAGCCCATAGAAAATAAAAGTAATGCGCAGAAAAAACCCAAAACCAACAGCCCCCCTGCTGCTGCCAAGGTGGCAGAGGTAAAGGTTGCCCCGTTTTAGATTTGGAGATGGGGGGGCCTAAAAACCTGCCTGCACCAAATAATTGACAGCCCAGAAGGCCCTCGGGCCAGTCACAGACAGGGAGTCGAGGAGGTAGTCCCACAAATGGGGTCCCCCGCTCCCCTGACTATGTAAGTCCCCGCTACAAGGGAAACCGACCAATCCTGGGTTATGTGTGGACTCCTCCAGCCCAAGGGGGGGAATCCAGCCAAGCGCCTAAACCGGGGAACTTGCCTCCTAACTTCCCCCAGGAGGGCAGAAATTCACCAAATCCTGGGCAGAACTTTTTCCCCAGGTATCCACCCAATTTCCAACCCCAAAACCATCCATCCTTCTTTCCCCAATTCCCTGAGCCCAGACAACCTAATCCGGGAGAGGGGAGGCCAAGGGTGGAGGGTTATCCAAATCTTCCCAATCCGGGGTATTACCAGAGAAGGGATAGCTACCCTTCCCAGGATCAGCCCAGGGGAGAAAATAGAGCCCCGTATCAGCCTGAGCGGGTTTCACAACTTGAGCGCCAGGTCCAAAATATGGCACGAGATCTGGGTCACATACTGAGGGCTCAACAGAACCCTCAGATGAGCATGCCACCGCAGAATGCCCCAAACGCTGGGCCTGGTGCTCCAGAACAATGACGGGGGCAGCAACCCAATAACCCACTGGTTCCCAGGGAGGAGGCACAAGGGGAAGGGGGGTGTAAAGCCTTGGAAGAAGCTTCCTTCCCAACTTGTAAACCGCCCCTGGAAAACCAGGAACCAGAAACAAAATCTCCTGCCCCTGAAAGCCTGCCTCCCAAGGAGCAGAGGGGGGTAGGAGAAACAAAGGACCCAAACAGACCCACTTTGTGGAGGAGGTACAGGTCTTCCAATTTGAGGGAGAGGGATCCTCAGAAGATCCTGGGGAAAGGATCTTCTCCTTCAGAGATGGGAGAACTCCTGCCAAGGAAAAATGGGTCCCAAGGGATTTCAACCCAGACTGGGTAGATGTGGGGATTGAGCTGTCGCCGCCCATCATCCTATCCCAGAACCAACAAAACCAAAAAACCCTGGTTCAAACCCATCCTGGTGACTGCCTCCAAAAAGGCAGGGGTGGCCCAGAACCGGAACCAGGGGAACCTAAAACCGAATCAACAGACTGGGTAGATGTAGGGATGAGCTGTCGCCGCCCATCATTCTATCCCAGAACCAACAATACCAAAATCCCATGGGTCAAACCCATCCTGATGACTGCCTCCAAAAAGGGGGGGCGGCCCAGAACCCGAAACCATTTCCAGTTGCCAACTTTTTCTTTCAGATTCCCCAGGCTCTTCACAGAATTCTGCCCAAATCTCTGCGCTAGCAATGTCCAAAACTAGAAAATTAGCCCACCAGTTGTCCAAAAATGTGCATTATCTGTGCCCCCTTGAGGAGAAGGAGGGAAGATACTATGCCCCGGTACAAGTACAGGGGCAGGGTACAATTTTGGCACTGGTGGACACTGGATCCCAAGCTACCCTTCTGTCCAAAAGGGCCTTTGATGAACTAAATTCAGGAAGGGGGAGAATTACCGTATTCCTCTCACCTCTCTTCCTGGACAACTGCAGAACTTTGACGGGAAGGAAATTCCTGTCGAGGAGACTGCAGATTTGGACATCAAAATTGGGCGACACGTGGTGAAACACCCGGTCATAGTAGTGACTCCAGAGGGCACCCTTTGTTTACTAGGGAATGACCTCTTGAGAAGGTTGTCACCCCTAATAGATTGCGTAAACAAGGTCCTCTGGACCCAGACTAGCCGACCAATAAAATTAAAACAGAGTGTCAACCATGTTAGTTTAAACAGCACCTGCCACATGGTTGAACAAAAATCTGACCAAGTAGAATTTCACTTCCAGAACAACCACATTCCAGACGTGACAGTAATAGCAGTAGGACAACAGACTGGTGATGGGGGGTCCTCTCTATTTCTGAAAATCAACCTTCCTTCCAGTTTAAGGTGGTATTCCACACTGGAAGGAAATACTCTGAAATTCTGTACCAATCCACAATCAGACACTCCCACTCCTATAGTCCAGAAAGATGTGAAATCAGCTCAGAGCCTGGCTGATATTCAGCAAATTGGAGAGCAGTTGTTCATCCCTGTTCAGTTAAATGATGGGAAGGACTCTGTTCTCGCTCGAGTGTGTGTGAACAACGGTAAGAGCTTCATCAGCAAAGCCATGTTCCGCCAACTCCCAAAAGATCCAGCCATTCCCACATTCCAACTGATAGACAAATGGGAAATGGATCTGGAAACACCCAATTCCAAACATCTCCTGCCAAGCAGGTGTATGCTCAAAATCTCCATTGGCAACAAGAGCATAGTCCATAATTGTTGGGTCGTGCGAGACGTCACTGCTGCCTTTTACTTAGGCAGTGACTTTCTCAATCGCTTCGCCATTAGTTTGGACCTAATAAACTTCAAAGCTTAGTCCCGATTAGCGGATAATCCCATGGGCTTTGATGATCAAGAAAAAGCATTTAGGTCAGCTCATTGCTACCTTATGCAGTTGAAATTCAGCTTAAAGAGGAAGTCACCATCCCAGAAAGGACCCGACAATTCTCCCTGGAAGTGAAAGTTAAAAGAGGACAAAAATTGAAAAACCCTGATGCTTATATTCATCTAAATGCTTCTCTCCAACAGCAAGGGTTAGGGGTAAACCCAACACCACTAGTCAACATAGAACATGACACCATTCCAATAGAGGTGGATAACAGCGACTTTTACTCTATCCGCAGGCACCATTATTGGAATGGCGGTTGATGACCGACATTTCTCCATTGATTTAGGAAATTAACTGTTAGGACCAATCCCCAAGGACTGTTTTGACAGTGACAGTGATGACAATACAACACCATACAGGATCTTTACCCGACATGGGGGGGAACTTCCTGGTGTACACTTCTTGCCCTTATGGCAAGGAAGATGTGACTTGTGACTTCAGAAGGGATGAGGTGATTTTCCAGGTCCTTGAGGGCTGCCTTTCCCACCTGAAGCCTCCAGTCCAAATCAACACTCTGACCAGGGACTTCTCCACCCAGCTGGAGGAGGCCGCTGAGATAGCCAAACCAGAAGTCTTTCCAGGCTTCAGGCAGATGGTGGAAGAGAGAGTCAACCTAGCTGATGCTTGTGTGACTCTAGAACAGAAGCAAAAGTTGAAACAAGTTTTCTTGGATTTCCAAGATCTCTTTGCGGTTGACTCATATGACTGTGGTCGCACCGACATCCACACCACAACAATTCCCACGGACCCTGGAATGACTCCAGTGTTTGTGAAGCAATATCGTTTGCCTCTCGCATCCATGGAGTCCCTTACTGAAATAATTAAGAACCTTGAGTCCCGGGGAATAATCCATCCAGTACACAGCACCTTCAATAATCCGGTGCTGGGAATATTGAAGCCAAAACGGCCAGTGGAGACTCTGCGCCGACCTTAGGGAGCTCAACAAACGGGTCCATACTTCCCGATGGCCTCTGCCCTACATTGACCAAGGGCTGGCCCAGATCCAGGGGTCACAGGTATTCACTGCAATAGACTTGACCAATGGATACTGGACCGTGCCTGTCAGTAGGGAGGACCAATACAAACTGGCTTTTACCTTTGGGGGCCAGCAGTACACATGGACCCGGACTCCCTTTGGATACCTCAACTCCGGCAATGAATTCAACATTTTCCTACATAAGTCCATGCCCGACCTGGGTGCGAGGGGTAACCTGGCTTATGTAGATGATGTCCTCATCAAAAGTTCATCCTTGGAGGTACACATAGCGGAGATCTGTTATGTTCTGACACAGTTGAGGGCTGCCGGAGCAAAACATTCCTTTCAGAAAGCACAGTGGTGTAGAACCCATGTTAATTTCTTGGGGCATGAGATTACTCTTCAGGGTCTCTGTCCCCAAGAAAAGAAAGTGGAAGCACTCCAGAAACTGAAGGATCCCACAACTCTGCGGGAACTAAGGAGCCTCCTTGGACTGACTAATTACAGCAGAAAGTTCATTGAGGGCTACGCAGAGATCACTAGACCCCTGATTCCTCTCCTGAAGGGGGGGTCAAGTGGGAATGGGGTCCAGAACAATCCGAGGCAGTAAGACAACTCAAGAGAAGCCTCTCACAAGCGCCTCGCCTAGCTTACCCTGTCAGAAACAAGGAGTTCTTCCTGGAGACAGGGTTCTCTAATACGTGCTTGACGGCAGTATTATACCAAAAGCATGACAAGGTTAATAAAGTAATCTCCTATGCGAGCAAAACTTTATCGTCTGTGGAGGAAAAATTCAACGATTGTGAGAAGGCACTCCTGGCAACGGTGTGGGCATTGAAGAATTACCGCCCGTTTATCCAGGGGGGAACACATCATAGTGGAGACTCCACACCAGCCTCTGCAATATCTCCAAAGTGACAGAATCCGGGCCGGAAATGTGAGTGATTCCCGAATTACTTCCTGGATTCTGTCAATGCAAGGCTTTCCTGTGGAGGTCAGATATGGCCAAAACAAGAAGAGTCCCCTCGCGCAAGGTCTGGCTGACTTGCATGATTGTGCCAGAGAAAACTGTCTCGAGGACGAAAGTCTAAAAATCAAGGACAACATGGAAGCATACCTTAATTCCCCACACAAAGTCTTTGAAGAAGACAAGTGTGAGGGAATGCCCACTGTCTATGTGGATGGATGCTCGTACTATGTTGACAACAACGGGGAGAAAGAACTGGTGGCCGGCGTAGGGAATGCATAGGTGAAGGAGTTTCCAGAACCCTCCGCTGGATACAAAATTGGTCCCCGAAGTAGTCAGGTGGCAGAGTTGATGGCTGTGCATCAGGCCATCCTCACTGCTGTCCAACATCAACTCCACGAACTGGTCATAATCACAGATTCGGATTATGTACGGAAGGGGTTCGTGGAGCACCTGGTTAATTGGAAAACCAGAGGCATGTTATGTGCTAATAACAAACCCCTGAAACATGGGAAGTTAATCCAAAATATTGATGATCTGGTCACATCGAATGGGATGACCATCTACTGGAAAAAGATCAAGGGTCATTCCAAAGTAGAGGGACCAGACAAAACTGGAAATTACTTAGCTGATCAGCTGGCCAAAACCGGGGCCATCCAAGGGGATCTAATAGAAATAGAGTCCCTGTTGGGGGAAATCCAGGTCACTGCTATCACTAGGTCCCAGACAAATGCTCACAATGATCTTTCAACTGCACAATGGAGTAAGGAGACCCCTGATGCTGATTTGATTACAGCTCAGAAGGGGGATCCAATAATTGGTAAGTTTTACCAACACATTTAGGACCCTGAGAACTTTCCGCTGTCGGATACCGATTACATTGGGAAGGAGGACCTAAGAGTGTTATTGAAATGTCCAAAAAGGTTCTGAATCCAAGACGGTTTGTTGGTAAGGAAATCCCAAACTGGCCATGATCAGTGGGTGGTTCCTACCTCATTCCGAAGCCTGATGTTAATTCACGCCCATGATGCGGCCACCGCCGGTCATAGGGGGTTTCACACAACACTGGAAATCTTGAGAGGTTGCATATTGGCCACACATGGGGCAGGACCTCGACCAATACTTGAAGGGGTGTCTTGTGTGTGCACAATTTCAGCCATCATCCCTCACGCACTGTGCACCTCTCCAAAAGAGGGGGATGACACTGCCATGGTCAGATTTGCAAATCGACTTCGTAGGCCCTGTAATTCGCTCGTCTAGAGGAAACAAGTACATGTTGACCGTCACATGCTTGTTTACCAAGTGGGTGGAATGTGTCAGGAACGGAGTATGGAAGGTTTGGAAGCGCTGGAAACATTGACTTGCGAGCGCTCTAGTCCTCATTCAAGATGGTGGCCGTACCTTTAAATTCTGACTCCTCCCCCAAACCGATGCGTTGTATCTGTACACATCGCTCCGGTTCGTGTGGAACTTCGTTGTTGGATATTTCCTCCTTGCCGACCATCCTTGCAGCTACCTTTTGCCTTCCTTGTGCCTACCTTTTGTGCTTTACATAATTTCTTCCCTTGTTACCTGTCTCTTGGTTCTTGCTACTTCTGCGAGCGTCTCTCTCCTCATCTGTTCTATAGCTCCGCCTCGCTTGTGCTTCTGTACTACACCTCCGCCGAATCATTTCAGTTTATTTGATTCGGCGTTTTCTGCCTTTCGTCTTCTCTACACTCTAATTTTTCATTTGCAGACTTACTGCACTCTGCAGGCATATTTCCACTTTCTGCTTATGGTTACCTACACACATTTCCTTATTTAGCACTGTTATTTACGGGCATTTCTCTCTGTTCTGTCTTCCTTTAAGATTTATTTATTGGTGTATTTGAGTTCCTGTATCTTTTCTCTGTGTGCTTCGCCCTACTGTAACCGCAGGGCTTAACTGGCTCTCTCCACCGGAGTTGGAGGTCAACTACTTCAGCTATCAGCAGCAGCCAGACTTCAATTACTTGTGAACGGAATTCTCCACTCCTTATTAGAACCCATCTGGAAACAGGGTTTTTTCTGCCTTCGTGCTTTTTCCCTGATTTAGGTCTGGCCCCCTGGGGTTCCCTGCGGACAGGGTTCTATCTCTGCCGCGGTGGCCTCTGGAGGGGCTAGACCCTATTTGCATGAAAAGAAAGCCAAGACATCAAGGAACAAGAATCCTGTAAGGAGGAAGGACCGTAAGAAGACGGAGTTGAATCCGAAGGAATCTGCCACAAAAGATTCAGGTGAGGGGGGACGGGATAAGGCCTCCAATCTTGACAGCATACAACGCCCAATATCTACCATGGCATCGTTAGAACAATATCAAGAATTGGTAGCAGCGATGCAGAACCTTACCATGGAGGTCCAGGCTTTGAGAACAGAGAACATAGCCCTCCGACAACAGGTTGTGTTGCATCGTGATGACAGGGGAGAGCTGCCTACAATGCCACTCTCCTTTGGCAAATATGATGGTCACCCGGGAGGACTGAAGGACTTTATTAACGCATGTAAGGTGTATTTTGCCTTTCGACCTCATGCTTATGAGACTGCTAGATCTAAGGTCGGGTTTATAATTGCAAACCTAATGGGTAATGCGCTTTCCTGGGCTACACCGTTTGTCACCGGAAACGACCCGATTTTGGGAGACTATGATCATTTTACAGAGGTGTTTAAAGAACGTTTCGACCGACCAGAAGTCTTCTATTCCTCTCTAGAAGCTATCCTAGATGTCAGCCAGGGAAACACTGACGCACAAACCTATCTGACTCGTTTCCAGAGGTTGGCAGCTAAGGCAGATTGGCCTGATTCCGCTCAGCAAACCATCTACAGACGCCACGTCTGAAATCAAGGATGAGCTGGCCCGAGTGGCGAGACCTGCATCCTTTCAAGATCTGGTTACTTTATCTCTTCAAATTGAGTTTCGTCTACAAGAGAGACGAACCCGAGGCGTTCCGCAACCAACTGGCCTCCCCTCTCCTGTCCCTCCCACCAGAGCTACCCATCCTCCTGAAGAACCTATGCAGATAGGGGCGGCCCGGGGACCTCTAACTCAAGAAGAAAAGAGAAGAAGAAGAGAGGCTGGACTATGTATGTATTGTGGCTCCTCGAAGCACTTTTTGAGAGACTGTCCTGAGGTGCCACCTCGACGACAGGGAAACTTCAACCCCCGATCTACAGCAAGGGAGGTTTCGGGGGGAGTAACAAGCACCCTTGCAACTACACAAGAGCAGTAACCACTCCGGATGACAACAGTCTAATGGTGTTTCGAGTTGACTTATGGCTGTCTGATGCAGGTCCCACAGAGGTACTCGCCATGCTTGACTGTGGAGCAGCAGGGAATTTTATCGACTCCAAGTGGGCAGCAGAACATTTTGTTCCAACAAGATCTAAAGCCGCTCCCATTCCGGTGGAAGGGGTGGACGGAAGACCCTTATCTTCGGGACCTATTACCAAGGAGACCACTCCGTTGAGAATGAGGTTAGGCCATCACGAGGAGTTCCTGGTATTCGATCAGATCAGGGCAGCTCATTTTCCATTGGTCATTGGCATTCCTTGGTTAAGGAGGCACAACCCTCTAATTGATTGGATGGCTAACAAGGTAGTCTTCAATTCTACATTTTGTAAATCACACTGCATGAGCTTGTCCTCAACGTCCAACACTTTAGCATATGACCGAAACAGTACTCCAGTTCCAATCACAGTGGCATCAGTGCCCATCCATTATCAAGAATTCTCAGAGGTGTTCCTGGATGCAGTTCCCCGTCAACTCCCGCCTCATAGAACAGAGGATTGTGGTATAGACTTAATACCTGAGGCGGTGGTGCCCTTTGGGAGGATGTACCCGTTGTCTCTACCAGAGAGGAAGGCTCTGAGAGAATATCTCGACGCAAATCTTCAAAACGGACTCATCCAAGAGTCCAGATCCTCCTGCGGGGCTTCCTTGTTCTTCATTCCTAAGAAGGACTCAGCAGAGCTACGCCCTTGTATAGACTACAGGGGGCTCAACCAGGTTACCATTCGAGATAGGTATCCTATGCCTTTGATCCGGGACATCTTGGAGGCCGTACATGGGGCAGTGTTCTTTACCAAGCTTGACTTAAGAGGGGCTTACCACCTTTTGAGGATCAAGAAAGGGGACGAGTGGAAGACCGCGTTCCGTACCCCTTTTGGACTCTTCGAATACCGAGTGATGCCATTTGGTCTTGTGAATTCACCGGCTATTTTCCAAAGGTATATGGACAAGATATTCACAGATATGCTGTTTGTATCGGTGGTAGTGTACCTGGACGATATCCTCATTTTTTCCAAGACTCTATCAGAGCACAGGTCACTGGTCAGACTAGTCTTACAGCGTCTGCAATTCCATCAACTACTGGTAAAGCCGGAGAAATGCTCATTTGAAACTACGTCCGTGTCCTATCTAGGATATATCTTATCCAAAGAAGGTATCGAGATGGACCCCAGTAAGGTAAAGGCTATCAGAGAATGGAGAAATCCTGGCAATATCAAAGAACTCCAAAGCTTCCTAGGATTGGCCAATTTTTATCGAAGGTTCATTCCCAACTTTTCTAACAAGGTACTTCCACTGACCTCTCTATTGAAGAAAGGAGTCAAGTTTGTATTCAATGAAGGGCCCCAAAAAGCCTTCTGTTTTTTAAAAGAATGTTTTTCCACAGCCCCCATTCTGGTCCAACCAGATCAGCATCGACCTTACATTCTGGAAACAGACGCTTCTACAGGGGCGGTGGGAGCAGTTCTGCTTCAAAGGTCAGATGACGACTATGAACATCCGATAGCTTATTACTCCAAGACACTTACCTGTAGTGAACGCAACTACTCTGTGATTGAAAAGGAGCTATTGGCTATCAAACTGGCCTGTCAAGAGTGGAGACATCTTTTACAGGGAGCTACTCATCCGTTTACTATTAGAACAGACCATCGTAACCTTCGGGTTTTACAACAGTTGGAATGTTCCAATGCCAGGCATGCCAGATGGGCATATTTCTTTTTACAATATGATTTTGTAATTACATACTTACCTGGTACCGAGAACATGAAGGCTGATGCCTTGTCAAGAAGCCTTGGGGATACCTCTGGCTCCTACACGGGACACGAATTGGTTCTCCCTAATCTCAAGGTATTGGCTTCAACTGTTTCATTTCTTCAAGACCTCATTCCACAGTATCAGATGGGTACCGAGCTTCCGTCAACTGTCATTCCAGATAAGGACGGATTGTATTATCATGAAGGAGCTCTCTATGTTCCCACTAAGAAGCTACAAGATCAGATTCTTTCCTGGTGTCATGACACTCCTTTATCTGGACATCCCGGAATCAGGAAGACGTTGGATCTGATACGGAGGGGTTTCTGGTGGCCGACCTTAAGAAGAGACGTAAGCCTGTACGTTTCCACTTGTTCGGTCTGTGCATCTAACAAACACCGAACGGGAAGACCTCTGGGGCTACTTCAGCAAAAACCCTTACCGGACAATCCTTGGGAACACATCTCTACTGATTTTATTGTAGACCTCCCTCCGTCATATGGCATGACTACGATTATGGTGACAGTTGACTCATTTAGCAAACTCGCCCATTTTTCGGCCTTTAAACAGGTTCCTTCAGCCTCCGAAATGGCCGCAACCTTCCTTCAGGATATAGTCCGTCTACATGGTTTGCCCAGGACCATAGTGTCGGACAGAGGACCCCAATTCACCTCCAAGTTCTGGGCTTCTCTCTGCCAAGTTCTAGGGATTCACAAGGCACTCTCTTCTGGATACCACCCACAGAGCAATGGCCAAACGGAAAGATTAAATGCCAGCCTAGAACAGTACCTCAGGTGTTTTTGCAGTCCGCAACAAGAAGAATGGTATCGTTTCCTCCCACAGGCAGAATTCGCCTACAATAACTCTCTCCATACCTCGATCCAGATGAGTCCTTTCTATTGTACTAACGGATATCATCCTCAACATTTACCCTGGCTTAATCCTCCTTCTACCAAGATTCCGGCGTTGGATGGGGTGCTACAGGACCTACAGGAGGTACACAGACTCGCTAAGGAAGCACACCAAGCGAGTCAACTTACACACAAGAAATGGGCAGACAAAGGACGTACTGCCAACCCGAGCTGGAAGATAGGGCAGCTTGTCTGGTTGTCCACCAGATTTCTACCCAGATGGGTTTATAAGGGGAAGTTCTCCTCTCGTTTCCTTGGGCCATTTCCCATTCTGCAACAGATCAACCCTGTTGCATATAAGATCAAGCTACCTGAATACCTCAGAAGGGTACATCCCATCTTCCATGTCTCCCTTCTCAAGGAACATAAGGATGACCCTTTTAAGAGACCTGTGTTCAAGACGCGTGCTCAGGTGAGCTCTACGCCAGAAGAATATGAGGTGTCTCGTCTTGTCGATTCCAGATACCACAAGGGATGGTTGCACTATTTGGTTCATTGGAAGGGTTATCCAGTGGAAGAGAGGACATGGGAACCTGTGAGCCATATACATGCCAAAAGCCTTGTGCAGAAGTTCCATCGCCTTCATCCGGGCAAACCAGGGGGTCCCCCGAGAAGACGGGGGTATACTGTCAGGAACGGAGTATGGAAGGTTTGGAAGCGCTGGAAACATTGACTTGCGAGCGCTCTAGTCCTCATTCAAGATGGTGGCCGTACCTTTAAATTCTGACTCCTCCCCCAAACCGATGCGTTGTATCTGTACACATCGCTCCGGTTCGTGTGGAACTTCGTTGTTGGATATTTCCTCCTTGCCGACCATCCTTGCAGCTACCTTTTGCCTTCCTTGTGCCTACCTTTTGTGCTTTACATAATTTCTTCCCTTGTTACCTGTCTCTTGGTTCTTGCTACTTCTGCGAGCGTCTCTCTCCTCATCTGTTCTATAGCTCCGCCTCGCTTGTGCTTCTGTACTACACCTCCGCCGAATCATTTCAGTTTATTTGATTCGGCGTTTTCTGCCTTTCGTCTTCTCTACACTCTAATTTTTCATTTGCAGACTTACTGCACTCTGCAGGCATATTTCCACTTTCTGCTTATGGTTACCTACACACATTTCCTTATTTAGCACTGTTATTTACGGGCATTTCTATCTGTTCTGTCTTCCTTTAAGATTTATTTATTGGTTTATTTGAGTTCCTGTATCTTTTCTCTGTGTGCTTCGCCCTACTGTCACCGCAGGGCTTAACTGGCTCTCTCCACCGGAGTTGGAGGTCAACTACTTCAGCTATCAGCAGCAGCCAGACTTCAATTACTTGTGAACGGAATTCTCCACTCCTTATTAGAACCCATCTGGAAACAGGGTTTTTTCTGCCTTCGTGCTTTTTCCCTGATTTAGGTCTGGCCCCCTGGGGTTCCCTGCGGACAGGGTTCTATCACTGCCGCGGTGGCCTCCGGAGGGGCTAGACCCTATTTGCACGAAAAGAAAGCCAAGACATCAAGGAACAAGACTCCTGTAAGGAGGAAGGACCGTAAGAAGACGGAGTTGAATCCGAAGGAATCTGCCACAAAAGATTGAGGTGAGGAGGGACGGGAAAAGGCCTCCAATCTTGACAGCATGTCTCCCGGCCCCAAACTGCAAGGCAGAAACAGCAGCTGCCCTGATGATTAACCACATCTTTTCCCGTTTTGGTCTACCTCAAAGGATTGAGTCAGACAGAGGTAGCCACTTTACCAGTGAAGTAATGACAAAGATGTGGGAGATATTAGGGGTTAAAAGGAAGCTACACGTTGCTTACAGGCCAGCTTCTTCTGGAGCAGTGGAGAGATACAACCGAACCATTGTGAGCATATTAAAAGTTTGTGGCAGATTCTGGGCCAAGTTGGGATATCCGACTACCTCTGGTCCTAATGGCCATCAGATCTACCCCTTCATCTGCAACTAAAATGTCACCATTTGAGTTGATGACTGGATGCAAGATGGTGCTTCCCCAGCATTTGCTCTACAGAACCCAAGAGCAAACGTTGATAAATGCCTCCACAACTCATGAGTATGTGGAGAATTTAAGGAAACACCTCCAACATGCTTTTGCCTATGCTCAGCGGAATCTAGAAAGATCAGCTGATAGCATGAAGACCCACTACGACCTGAAAACCACCAGGAAAGTATACGAGGTGGGGGACCGGGTCTATCTATACAATTTCCAAAGAAACCAGGCCAAACAGCGAAAATGTTTGCCTACGTGGAAGGGACCGTTTGAAATTATAGACAAAATCTCCCCTGTAGCCTATAAGATCCGCATCCCCAAAGGTAGTCTGGCGGAAGGGGAAGACAAGTGGGTCCATATTAATCAGCTAAAGTGTTGCCATCCCAGGCACACTCTGCAACAACTGGAGGAGTCCTCTGCAATACCAGAGGGGACCGCTCCAGATTAATTCAGTTCCCATCCTAAAATATCCCACATATAGTCTCTAAAATATTATGATTTGAAAAAAAAAAGTGTTATATTATATCTTGTTTTTCAAAATAAGAATGCTATGTCTCTTGAGTTATAAAATGTACATGCCGCCCAACTAGATCAATAGTGGTGGAAAAATGTCTATGAATAGGTATTGCCGCTTTTGCTTTATCATCCTAGGAGACAGGAAACCATGGAGACTGACCAAGGAGGACGACCGGGGACCGGGAGCAGAGACCCGAGGGGCCCGGGGTACCGCCCAATATTCCCATCAGGACAGGCGAGGAGAACCGATCGATCAAACCAGATGGAGGAAAAGATGCTGAACTGTGCCACCTACGGAATTGGAAGAAGATGATGCGGACATACCAGCGCGTGGATCAAAACATCCTTTGCACCCGACTCCCCCTCGACTAGAAATCAAAGTGCAGTGGGTTGGGGGGGGGCTTGTCAAGGGTTTTGACCCATGTTGAATCAATAGACTGGGTAGATGTGGGGATGAGCTGTCGCCGCCCATTATTCTATCCCAGAACAAACTAAATCAATAGACTGGGTGGATGTGGGGATGAGCCGTCGCTGCCCACATTCATCCCAGAATCCAGGAGAACTGTGCAGTTTGCGCACACCAAAATGGTCACCTAATCTGCCACCCACCAGTGCAAAGAAAGGTGGTTCTGTTCAAAATCCGTTTTTTTGTAATGTCAAAAAGTTGCTAAAATCATGGGCACAAGACCACTCTAAAGATACAACCTTCTTGTGGGGGGTTCCACATCACCACTCTACTGTAAGGATGCCATCAAAACAATGTTAAGCAATGGTCCTATACTATCAAGCAAAAGACCACTATTGAAATGCAGTAATTCAAGACAGATCCCAAAAATGGGTGCAGTACCAGCTTTGTCCACAAACCGGCGCTAGCGGTCTAAACTCTGACAGGGAAACTGTATTTAGGAGTTGCAAGAGGGGCAGGGACTTCAAAGCCTGTTGGTTAATTAAAAATCTTAGACACCTGCTGTTCCCAGAGGCCAAGAGGCTGGGAAACCTTAACACCCCAGAGGCCCACCCCAGGAGGCAGGATATCACATGGCCCTTCTGAGTTAGAGGGAGGGAGTTTCCCCTTCAGCCTGGAGGAGAGAGACAATAGCCCATTGTGGTTGAATGGGGTATATTAATTTTGAGTGTGGACTGTAAACAGAGAGCTGCCTGTGAGCAGAGACATGTGATCCCTGACCCACCCAGCTTCAAGGGGCGGGCCAGACTTGAGTGTGGATTCCTATTGCAGCAAATACATATTTTATAGAAACATTGATAACTTATTGTAACCAAATGACAGGAATGTACAACTTTGAGATTCTTAGTATGAAAAATGCCCTCACGATTTGAGTCCAAACTCCAATTTCTACGGTGTTCTAGGACCAAACCCCGCTATTTATTGATATTAAAGACACCTGGTTTATGCTAGAAACCTAGTAAATAGCTGGAATGTGTGTAGAAGGAGGGTGTACATTGGTGTAATTTTTGATACAGATTTAACATTGGTAAACCAATTAAAAACGAAATTAAGTTGTCATTTTTTAATGCAAGCCCCCAGGAAGATCAGAGTACGACAAGCATGGACCATAAGGAATCTGTAATATGTACATGTAATTTCAACAAATTGTGTATCTAGGAAATATGTATTTGGGTCAGAAATAGATGTGTGCAATTTGACAAGGGGAGGTTCCTCTCACCATAAAACCTACACCATCACTCCGACACTCCATTTCTTCCCCCCAATCAAGGGAGAGAGGAAAGCTTGGCCAATGATAAGTGAGAGGGACAGGCTTAGCTAGGCCCAGGCACACACCAATTTTCAAAACACATAAAAGGAACATTGAAACCCAGGTAGAGACATTCACTTTCCACTTTCTTGCGGGACGCTTTGCCGGAAGACTTCAGACTTCACATCCAGCGATCCAGACTTCAAATCCATCAATCTCGAGAGACCAGAAATTAACTCCAGAATTTGTAGCACAGAGGCCTGAATCCACAAGCTGAATCCTCTTCAGCAGGCCTCAAAACCAACCAAACTATTCAACAGCCGGGCGAGCTGTTTGAATTGTTTGCCAAGAACATTTGCAAGAACCTTAAGCAGTATCCAGAAAGCAGTGCTGTATCCGGAACCAGAGAGAACCAGAGACCAGACGCTGTGAGCAGAACCGCCAGAACTCCCGTTCAACCTGTTGACCAGATCCGTGACAAGGCCCATTCCTGTCCAAAATCTAGTGTGAGTACCCAGCTAGCACTGTGCCAAAACCAATCTCTTAGTGTAAAATAATCTAATTAAAACTATTTTAACCTATTGAGAACTACCTCATAGGAATCGTGTGCGTCATTCTGTCCTTTTTAAAGCTGAAAACTGTCATCTGCCATTTAAATTTCAAATCCGAAAAACTACCTTCACAAAATCTTCTGTATCTCTAGGAACGAAATTTAACTGTCATTTTAAAGCTTAGAATCTAAGCTTTACAACGAACCTAGAACCGACTTCCTACTCCTTATAGTGCCTCTGTAATTACGCTCGACGCGCGCGACTAATTTGCCGCGATTTTACATTTGCAATCATTCCAGCCACGTGTGAAAATATTTGCCTTTGCTTTCATCCTTGAAATTCGTTTTTAACCTGCTAATTACTCAAAGAGCATTGCTAAAGTGAGCCTGAACTAATACCACCTAGCTATCACTCACCCTGAACCTCTACAGGGAATTAAAATCAATTTTAGCATCATTTCACTTCATTGCCACCACATTCAAAGCATTTTGGGCCTGTGTTTTAAAATCATACCTGTTTTTCTCTAAGCTTGCTAGGGGGGGACTGAATTTCGTATTGTATTTGATTGCATTCCTGAGAACTGTGTGCTCTTCTTTCCATCTCCTTATATTGCATAAAGGGGGGGAGTGAATTGTCAAAGAAAAGTGATTACATTGTCTTTTGTTGAAGCCATACCCAGTTATTTTCTGTACTGCATTTCATTCATCATTGCATTGTCCTTGAAGCCATAAAGGCATTCTCTACCACCTTATTTTTCTTTTCCTATTCATAAGTAACCAAGAACTGTGCTACTGTAGGATTACCTATTGCTGATTACTGCTCATATTCACAAGCATGCTAGCCATTATCAATTTATTTATAGAAGTGTGATATATACATATATATTGTTTAATTTTTCAAATAAACCTTTTAAATTTGCAAAACAAATCTACTTCTTGGCTCAATGGGGTCAGGGGGATTCTAAGAGAGGGGTGTTATACAAGGGTTCATCATCCAGATTATAACTTGCCATAAAAATATATAAATTTGGGCTTCCCTTGGGCATCTCAGACAAGGCACTGACTTAGTGGGATTGCTTGATTGGATTCACTTACACCCCACGTCTACCCAGTCTGGATGTGAATCCCTTGGGACCCATTTTTCTTTGGGAGGAGTTCCCCCATCTCTGAAGGAGAAGATCCTTTTCCCAGGATCCTCCGAGGACATCTATCCTTCCAATTGGAAGATCTGTACCTCCTCCTCAAAATGGGTCTGTTTGGGTCCTTTCTTTCTCCTACCCTCCTTGGGTGGCAGACTTTCAGGGGCAGGAGATTTTGTTTCCAGTTCCTGGGTTTCCAGGGACTGTTTAAATGTGGGGAAAGACGCTTCCTCCAAGGCTTTACACCCCCTTCCCCTTGTGCCTGCTCCCTGGGAACTAGTGAGTTATCGGGGTGCTGCCCCGTCATTGTTCTGGAGCACCAGGTCCAGAGTTTGGGGCATTCTGTGCCGGCATGCTCATCTGAGGGTTCTGCTGAGCCCTCAGCATGCGACCCAGATAGTGTGCCATATTTTGGACCTGGCGCTCAAGTTGTGAAACCCGGTCAGGCTGATACGGGGTTCTGTTTTCTCCCCTGGGCTGATCCCAGAAGGGTAGCTATCCCTTCTCTGGTAGTACCCCAGGTTGGGAAGATTTGGGTACCCCTCCACCCTTGGCCTCCCCTCTCCTCTCCTGGATTAGGTGGTCTGGGCTCAGGGAAGTGGGGAAAGAAGGATGGATGATTTTGGGGTTGGAAATTTGGTGGATGCCTGGGGAAAAAGTTCTGCCCAGGATTTGATGAATTTCTGCCCTCCTGGGGGAAGTTAGGAGGGAAGTTCCCTGGGTTAGGTGCTTGGTTGGATCCCCCCCTTGGGCTGGAGGAGTCCACACATAACCCAGGATGGGTTGGTTTCCCTTGTAGCGGGGTCTTACATAGTCAGGGGATTGAGGGACCCCATTTGTGGGACTACCTCCTTGACTCCCTGTCTGTGACTGGCCCGAGGGCCTTCTGGGTTTGGAATTATTCTGTGCAGGCAAGTTTTTAGGCCCCCCCATCTCCAAATCTAAAATGGGGGCAACCTTTACCTCTGCCACCTTGGCAGCAGCAGGGGTGCTGGTCGGTTTGGGGATTTTCTGAGCATTATTTTTTATTTTCTATGGGCTTCTGCACCTCATAGATTCGGGTGGCCTGTTCAATGACCCAGTCTAGTGACCTTTTCTCATGAAAATCTCTCACTAGCTGGGTCATGATGTATTTGGGTAAGGCATGGAAAAACGTATTAACAAATTCTTTACTGTCCGTGCGCACCCTTCTGGTAGTCTGCGCAAAGGCACGCTTCAACTCCTGAACAAATTCTTGTGGGGCCTGATCCTCCCCACATTGTAAATTGTAGGCTGCCTTGAGAGCCTCTTGGGGATTTCTATGAACAGAAAAGTGCTTTAAGATGGCTGTCCTATATGTGGACCATCTTGAATGATTTTGGTCCTCCAGCCCCGCAAAGAAACTGGAGTATTCTGGGGAGAATGTCCATTTGATTTACTGAATGCAGCTACTGCTGTCTTTCAAATGGAAAGTCTCCATCATTTGCTCAAAGAGCTCTAAGCGTTCCCACACAGAATACTTGGCGTTTTTGTGATAAGGCATAACGACACTCCTTATTGCCTTAATCTGTTTTAAGGGGTCCTTAAGCAAGGCCCTTTTTGCCTTATTGGCCTTCTTGGTTCGGGAAAACCTGGTCCATTCATCCTCTGACTCAGAGGCACTGCTCCCAGAGGTGCCCGTTTGATCTTCCAGGTTTTCCCGGATTCTGCGAGCCTGGGAATGTCCTGGGACGCTCAGAGGAGTCTTCTGATTCCTCCTTGCTCCCAGGATTTGATGGGTACCCCCCCCCCACTGACCTAACTGGGCAGAGGTTTTCCAGATGCCCTTAGTGGGCCTACTCTCCTGGGGTTCCCCACTAAATTGCACTGTACTTGGTTGCCATACCTGGATGCCCGCCCATCCATTCCTGGGAGGTACTGGCCTATGAGCCCCATACTTCTGACTGGATAGTAATCTGCCATTCCCGTGGCCCAGGGCTCATGTGCGCCAGGGGACATGGGGGTGGCAGAGTCCAGGGACTGGGAGAGATGGAGGCCTCTGGTACCAGTGCTCCTGAGGTTATGCTCAGGTGTTTCCCTTTCCCAGCGAACATCATCTCTATCAGCCCCTGCTCCCTGTTGCCATGCAAGAGCCTGAGCTTTCAGTTCCTCAATCAAAGCCTTACTAGACTCTATCAGTCTTTCTTGCATGGCTACCTGTCGCTGGAGGCTATCATTGTGCTGACAGAGAGCCTTATTTTCCCTCTGTGCTTCCTGGTTGGTCCTGGAGTACTGGGCCAGTCTTTGCTGCAGGAGGGTTACGTCCTGAGTACCGTCCCTACTGGCCTGCTCCTTTCTTGCCAGAGCATCTTCCACCCTTCTGGTGTGCTCTAACAAGTTTTGATGCTCTTTTTGGAGGTCACCCAGTCCCTGGAGGGACAGGTGATTTTCTTCCAGCTTCCCTTTTAAGTGGCAGACTTCCTGGCCTAAGGTATCCCTTCCCTGAGTAAGAGCCTGCCTCTGTGCGCCAGGTCGTCCCTTTACCTTTGAATGGCACCAGCTTTCTGGCGCTCTTCCTCAAATTCTGCCTGGGTGTCCAGGTCTTTCAGAAATAATTTGTTGCACTCTGCCTTCTCTCTATCCAGGTGGCTTTGCAGGGTGACTACCTGCTCTGCGCATACCCTATTGAAATCCAGTCGTTGCTCCAGCTTTTTCTGGCTCTGCAGTAGGGAGTCCAAACCTTCTTGGTACTCCTTCTGCAAGGCCAGAATTCTGGTATCCTGGTCTGCCCTTTCCTGTTGCAGGATACCCATGTCCTCTTATTTTAATTGGATACTGCCTACTTTCTTTTCTGACTCCTGGCTCCTCTGCAGCCTGTGCTCAGAAGAGTCCAGATCAGATTTGGCATTCTCTAATGCCATCAGTTGCCTACTTGCCAGATCTTGGCCTTCAGCACATTTGTCTTGTATGGCTCCCATAGATACATACAAATATGCTGCTACACTGGCAATCTTGCTGTGCTCATCCTTGGCCTTAGGGGCCATATATAGTTCACTCAGGGCCACATGTAAGGGACCCTGATCTCTCCAGATCTCTAACCCAGTTGCACTGACCTGTTGCGTGATCGCCTGCAATCACGCATTCTGGTCCTGCTCAGTCGCCTCACTTCACACAAATAGCTTATGTAAAAGGTGCTCTCTAGCTATCTTGATATCTACCAATGTCGGCATTCTGGAAATTGATTTCCTTCCTGATTTACAGAAGTTTATTATTTTATTTTGCAAAACAGACCGTTTCCTGAGAGCGGTCCCTTTTGAGGGGTGCTTTTACAGCGTAACACAGCGTGGTAGCCCAACAGGATTTATGTATCCTAGCACACTGTATTAAGCTGCACAAGTGGTAGATCTAAACCAGCAGTCCCGGCTACCAAGCCCCCAATCTGTAAATGACTTCAATCCAGCACTCCAACTAAGTCAATGCCTAGTCTGGGATGCCCAATGGATGCCTTATTTATATATTTTTATGTCAAAGTTCTTTAAATCTGGATGACAAACCCTTATATAACGCCCCTCTTTGAATCTCCCCGACCTCACTGAGCCAAGAAGTAGGTTTGTTTTGCAAATTAAAAGGTTTATTTGAAGAATTGAACAATATATATCACACTTTTATGAATAAAATAATCTCTGAATAGCACACTTATGAATATGATAATGATCAGGAATGGGTAATATTACAATCTCAACAATCTCTTTAATCAGTAAGGAGTAGGAATAGGAGAATAAGGTAGCAAAGAATACTTTTATGGTTCAAGGAAATGCAAGGATGGGAAAGAATGCAACACAGAAATAAACTTGATATGATTTAAATCAAAAGATAATATGATCACTTTTTCCCCTGTGACTACTCACTCCCCCACTATGCGGTATGAAGAGATGGAAATGAGGGCACACAGGTTTCAGAAATACAATCAATAATGCAGTTCAATCCCAGTTCCCGCAGCAAGCTTAGAGAGAACAGGTCTGATTTTAAAACAGGCAAAAAACACTTTTGAATGTGATTGTCATGAAAGGGAAAATATGCTAAAATTATTTTAATTCACTAAAGGATATTCAGCACCAGCGAGAATAACTTTGGATTGGTACAGATCAACACTAGCAATGATTCATGAATGATTATCAGATTCAAAACGAAATTCAGCAGTTGCAAACAAGAAACAGCTATTCTGACATGTGTTGAAATGGAGCTAAAAGGCAATTCGCGGCAATTTTTCCGCGTGCGTGAAACGCAATTATGGAAAAACTATAATGATAATAAGAAATGACAGATGCGCTTTAAAGATTCGGAAACAATATGGACTTAGACTAAGGGGCTATAAAGAAGCAAGACACTCAAGGGTAGCCACCAGAACAGCGGCGCCACCGTTCTGATCTCTGTCCATCAAAACACTTGTCCTTCTTCAGAAAATATCAGCCCAAAGATGATTTTTGCTACAATTATCAAGAATTATGTGCAGGATTCAGGATGGACACAGGATTCTATAATGCAGTTCTGGGTAAGTGGAAATGGATGGAATAAGATTACTTTAAACTAAGAGATGACTGTGCACAGTTCTAGACTAAATACTCACTCCTAGACTTGAGAATGGAGTGGGCCTCGTCAAAGATCTGGTCAAGGGTTTGGCTTCACTCGCCACCGGACAGGTCTCAGGCACTTTGGGTTCTACTCTCAGCACTGCATTGCGGTCTGCACGGCCTCTTGCACTGGATCTGACGGGTTCTGGATACAGCTCTGCTTTCTGGGTCTGGACCTTGGTTCTAGCACAGGGTTCTTGGCTAGAATAGCAAAGCGACACAGCCTGGCTGTTGAATATGAGAGCCCCTGGGGAGTTTAGGGGTTAAATCAGGTTGCTATATTCTGCAGGCCTGCCGAGAAGGGTTCAGCTTGTGAGTTAGGCTTCTCTGCTTCAAAGTTCTAGAGTTTGGTTCTAGAGTCTGGTCTCTGGATCTATCTGGAGTCTGGAGTCTTCCTGCAGGGTGCTTCGCCAAGAAATCGGTGAGTAGTGGAAAGGTGTGTGTGTCCTATATGTCCCAGCAGTCCTTATTTATGTATTTCCAAAGTGGGTGGGAGGCTGATTCTCTATGCCCAGCCCTCTAAGGATTGGATTGGTCAAAGGATTTCCTGTCCCCTGACTGGAGAAAGGATCAGCGTGTCACCCGGTGTCATGTTTATGGCTTAGGTGAAAACACTCCTCTTTGTGTCTGTACAGCATATCTTATTTTCCATAAAACACATATTTACAATATACATGACGTGTTAATGCTACCTAAATTGCATGACAGATTGCCTAAGGTACATTTCTGTCCAGCTCTTATCTTCCTAAGAGCTTTGGTTCAGAAATGACCACTTTTTGCGCTTTTGGTGGGTTTCCCAATATTATTTCTGCACCAAATTTTAGACATACATTCACCTCCCACCTGGGTACATTTCTATAATTTTTCCGGTTCTTGGCATAAATACAGTAGCTATAATGTGAATATTTCCGGGGTTTGGTCTCAGAACATCACACGGCGTCCAGCTTAGTCTTAAATCGTGAGGGAACTTTTCATTTTAAGAACCTCAAAGTTTCCCATTTTTGTCAGCTTGGTACAATTTGTTATAAGCATTTTTATAAAACATACATTTGCTTTCAATTCAATTCACATCTCAGTCTGGTCCGCCTCCTAGAGCTGGGCTGACGCAGAGGGTCACATGTCTTGTTTCCTGCCAACACTTTGTTGACAGTTACACCCAAATTTAGCATATTCCTATTCATCCCAAAGAATCCATTGTCTTAACTGAGAGCAACAGGCCATGGTGCCTCTGCTAGTTCCTGTTCACACCAGCCTGTCAATCTCTTGGCCAAGGGCAGGGGATGCTTCCTTTGTCCAGGGAAAAGGTGTGCAGGGTTCTCAGGGGAAGCAAGTCTTGGAGTTTTAACTGCATCAGGTTACTTTCTGATCAATTGTAACATAGTTCCTTGTGAAAAAAAATAACATTTATAAACTTAAAATAGGCAACATATCTTTAAATGAAGTCTTTTTCAGCATGAAATCACTGTGTAGCACTCTATATGGCATTTTGATGGAATTCTCTTCTTTTGGCATAGTTTGGGTTCAATTGTTCAACTTTACACAAATGGTTTTAAAACGCCGGCTTTCTGGTGGAGGGGAGTGTTAAGACGGATTTCTGAACTCTGTCCTGGTGGCGCAGAAGTTCAGAAGGCCAACCTAATTACTTGGAACAGGGTAACCTCTGGACGAGCCAGACCAATCAAGGTAGCAATCGCGGCGGTCAAGACTAGGTCTCAAGAGGGGTGAGGGTGACTGAAAGCCCGCAATGAGCACACAAAGCAAGGACACTTACAAACTACTCCAAACAGGTGTTATATTAAAAATATATACACATTTATTCCAAGGCCTTTAAAACAATGACCGTAGCGAGAAATCACAATACAACTCTAGTAAACCAACACATACCATACCAATACAATATATATACAAATACAACCAGTCTCAAGCGTTAGATGCACGAAATGTGTAGTTCACCTAAAAGGGAAGGAAAACAGGCAGTGCGAAATAATGCTTAGACCCAGTCCGCCAGCAGAGGCACCTAACTAAAAGGAAGTCAGAGCCCTACGAAGAGTGGAGCCTTGTGCTCAAAAGTACCTGCACACGCTGGTGCCAACGGGCAAAAGGGGAGTCTCTTCAAGGGAAATCAGGCAGTTCAGTTTAGTGCACAAATGAAGAACAAGTTCCGCGACTCAAGCGCAGCCTCCACTGTGGGCAGAAGCAGAGTGCGAGTACGGAAAAGGGTGCTGTTTTGACACAGCGGGGAAAAGCTATGGGCTCCTGCAGGAGGGCGACCAGTTCCTAGCTATGCTACTCACCGGTCCCCGATGCAAGCAGACCCAGGCTTCTCCGCGTCAGTTTCAGTCGCTGGCAGGTTCAGAAGAGCAGGGGACGTCTCGTCGTCGTGTTGAGTCTGCAGCAGCAGAGTTGAGTAAAAGACGTCCCAAACGAAGGAACCCGCACAGTTTGTTACCACAGCAGGGCAACCGAGCGGCCGTGTGTATCTGAGCCAAATGTACACTACTCACTTCAGACCTGGGAACGCCAAGTGTATGAATCGTGTGAGAGTGACAAGGACTCGAAATACTACACAACCTGGCGGCGGTTACAGAGCAAGACTCCGGTGTAAGCTGGTCAGTCTGCTGGATGGCCCAGAGACGCTTCCGAAGGCTTACGAGCAGGAGATGGTGAAGATGCCGAGAATAGCTGTTCCCGCTATTCCAAGGGTCGAAGTACCAGTACAGGCCTTCTGTTTCGATCAAAGGTAAAAAGGGTTTCACAAGGCGACAGCAGTGCAGAGGAGCAGTCCTTCAGCGGGTCACCAGCGATTCCTCGATTCAGCCTCTTGGTTGCAGGATACTTGGCTCCTGTATTCCTTCATTCGTGAGAACTCAGGAGATCGACATCGTAGTGGTGTTTCCAGCCCCCTCTTATCCATGGTTCCCTTCGCGCCAAAACGGAGGGGACCCAATGGGAGATCCGCTCATCAACACTCACACCATACGTGGACCTATCACGGACCACGGTGGTCCCAGGCATTCACATCACCCCAGACTCTCTGGCACCCAGGATGTGTATTGGGACCAGACATCCCAGCCCACATCCTGGAGGCACACACCAGGCATGTAGAAGCCCGCGAAAGCATCCGTGTTTCGCGGGAAAGTACATGCCCAAATAAGGAAGGCCCCGGCTCGGCTCGACCTGGGGAAGGTGAAGGGCGCAAGACGGTCAGCGGACAGGACAAAGGAGCCTCGTGGTCTGGCCATTTTGGGAGCCAGGCCACCATTTTGAGTTAAGCGCGAGAAACGCGCTTAGAACGCCAAAAGGAGCTCAAAACACAAGAAACGATCGCTGCCACCATTCCCGTCTGTGAACCACTTGCACCGATCAGTTACAATCCTAAACGAGTATCTAGGGCCTGTAGAAGGCTAGAGACCCAAGAGAGCAGTAACTTAGCTTACAGTGCCCTCTTGTGTCATGTTGCACGAAAGCCGCAACATGATAAAAGAAACTACGGAAAACAGCGTTTCCCGGTACTGACTGTCTTAAGGGCATGTCAGTTTCCCCGTAAGAAAGGAGCGAAAGCCCAGAGGAGTGCGGCAGAAGGCTGCACTTCTCTGGCAAAGTCGAGAACAAGGTGAAAAACAACAGCAAAAAGTTTAGGGGTTGCCACATGGAAGGAAAATTACCTACAATTACGAAATCTTTCCTAACAGTGAGCAACGGTATTACACCCATTCTTGACAAATTTCTTCCAGCAAGCAATCCTCAATATATACTTTGTTCAGATATACATACACTTCTATGGACCTTATATTCATGTAGATTCTTGCTGAAGAATGATGTTGAACACCTAATAAAAAAGTTGGATTTTTTAGGTGATTTGTGAGCCATGATTCTAGCAATTTTTGACAATCAAGAAAACAGATTTTCAAACAGCTGTGTTTCTTTTTCAATCAGCATTGCTATTTCCAAGTGGTTTCAGGCTACTTTGTGGGTAGCCCAATGGTGGTTTTAGGCAGTGATGTACTGTGTTCAATAAGATATCCAGAATACAAGGTACAAGCCATTTTAAATTCACATGTAAGAGAGGGCCAACTGTATTATTTTATTGACGGGGTGGGTTTCGGCCCCGAAGACCGTTCTTGGGAACCTGCCACCAACATACATGCTCCTCGGCTCTTACGCTTGTTTCATCGCAATTTCCCAAATAAACCAGGCCCTTCTGCAGGGAAGGGATGTACTGTCCTAAAGCAAAACAAGAGACACAAGAGACATCAAGTAGCAAGCACTTTGGGGGGCCAGATACTTAGCAGGTGCCACCTTTGTTCTTCCTGTAGGAGTACCAGGTGTTGCAGGCTAGCAATAAAAACAAGAAACCTAAAGCTAGGCAAATGGAGGGAAAAAACTACAAGTTCCAGCGGCTGGGGACAAAGAACTACAAGTCCCAGTAGCCTTGGCGCCCCTCACACATTGGAAATCAGGCACACAGAGCCTGTAAACCGGCTGGGCAACGCCCAGACCAACGCCCTGACTTGCGCGCATGCGCGACCAATGAACGCTTGTTCGTGCTAGACTTTTCCTCCGTGCATCAGGAGAAGCACCTGGCTGGCGAAGCACATTACAGGGCCACGCCCTCGCCTGAAGCAGATCCTTCAGGCCCCGCGGCCCTTAAAGATAAGTGGCACGGAGCGAGCACATTAACCCAGTGAAAGGGAGCATGCTTTTAACTGCTTGAAATACTGACTGGATGCCATTGTTGGTACGGGCACGGGGCAGCCCCGGCTAATACAGAGTCAATACCGGAAGCATTAACTGCATGCCGAGTGCTCTAGGACACTGCTTGGGATGAATGCGATTACTGATCATCAGAAAAATCCTAACGCTCAGTGATACGGAGCGCACACTAACTGTTCCTTATTTGCGAGTCCATAGACGTGGCTCACAGGTCTTCAGGAGACCGCAAATCACAGGGACAAGCCACAGAACACGTGAAAGTCATGTAAAATAAGTTATTTAACAATTAACCAATGTGCAAAAGGTCACTGTGAATCACAGCAAGCAATGTTAAAGCTGGTAGACCAGCAGTGTGTATATGGCATTCATGCATCATGTTTTTCCTCATGTTCGGGAGTAGGTTGCACTACTATTAGGTGCTCAGCAAGGTGCCTCACATTGGGGCGCAGAGTTAAGGTGCTAAAGTTCCTGAATCAGTGTCAAGGGACTGAAGCAAGCATCTTGTGTGGTGAATGAAAGTAAGTCAAGGTGCACCTTGGGGGGAAACTCAGTGATGAGACAAAACTGAGTGGTAAGACCTCCAGTTAGGGGTGTATGAATGAGTGTGAATATATGAGTGAAGAAGGAGCTAACAAAACTCAGCAGCACAGCGCACCAGCACGTCAGCTGGAACAGGCTCACAAGACAAGAGCTAAGCAGCATGCTTTCCCTACATCCCCCTTACCCAGCTATAACCTATCCCTAAACCCTTTTTCTGGTTTACCTACAACCCTCTACCTATCCAATCCATGAAACCCCACCCTCTTTCCCCATGGGGGTCACGGAGGCCTGTGTGCATACATTTCCAGGCACCGAGACACCCAAGGGGAGGTAGGAGTTCGTGCTGCCTCTGCACTGGACAAGGATTTGCCTCGACACTAGGGTGTCATACATCCAACACTGAATCCCAAAGGCAGGGGAAATGCAAGACATAGAAGGAAACACTGAGGGTGTAAGTCCTGTCACAGGCCGCACCCGAATGCTGAAGTAGACCATGCTGAAGCCTTAGTAGTGGCTCCGGGTAGACCTTTCATAGGAACAAGGACTTCATACGCCCTCACTGTTGACAGTGTCTCTAACAGGCTATTCATATACAGAAACAGCATAAAAGGTCTGCCCCTATATTTTGGACCTTCCCGTTTGGGGGATGTATCCCCCACTCAATTTTTCATTTTAGTTACTTAGGTTTACTTTAGAGCATGTGTTACTGTGAAAGCCAAAGGTGTAACCAGTGAATATAGCAGAGCATGGGTCTTTCTCCCTACACACAAGAATTGGAACAATATGCCTGTAGTAAAGATAAAGATACATGGAACTAATAAAGATTACCCCAGCCTTGGCGCAGGCAGTCTTAATTCTACTAAAGACACGGTGGCGAGCATTATGCATACTTATACCTTTCAGGAGATTTAAACCTTATACTTTCTTTTAGAAAAACATACTTAAACCGAAAACATATCCAGACTTAATTTCCAATGAATCCTGGTGTCTACGGTAGCCCATATTTTGGTACAGAGTCCCATGAGGCACTTCCTGCTTAGGTCTGTTCCACTTCTTTTGATGCCTTCGAACTGACATTGCGTTAACTTCAACAATTCCTAACGGAAACTTGACCTGATGTCCAATTGTCCCTTAGTTCGGTCCACTCGTGCATGAAGTCCTCTCCCGGCCAACATTGGCAACTTGGACTATAGACTGCTCCCACTCCGTCTGTTATTTTCAGGTCTTCTTCTGTCATCTCCTGTCAGAGAAGATATATGTTAGGGAGGGCTACGTGATGCAATATGATCACAGTAATGTAATACATGTCTCTAACAGTATAGGCATTCTTCTTGTGTCGCTGAGCGGGATAATGCTCGCCTCTGTGTCTTTAAGAGAATTAATACTCTCTCCACCAAGGCAGGGGTAATCATTATTCTATGTCAAGATGACAGGCAAGCATTATGCTTGTTCAAAGCTATGAACTATCTCTCCTGCAGCTCTTGCTATAGGCTTAAAGTAAAAGGGCCTAAATATGGCATCTTTGGACCAGTCTGCCACTTTTAATATGTCTTGAAAATGCGCACCGACTTTGAATGCTTTGTAAGCCATGGCTCCCTTTACTGAGTGCGCCCCAAACTTAGATACATCTATGCCTGCTAGAGCCATTATCTCTCGTACCAAGCGTGCTATGGTCGCTGCTGCTCCAAATGGCTTCCTGTGCATGAGGAGTAGCTGTGATACGCCTGCTGGATGTCTGTCTGCTGTCCTTAGCTCCTAATTCTTTGATACACTCTGCTATACATAGCTTGGGTCGGTCTCGGAAGTAGGGGTATGTGATAGCTGAAGTGTGACTTTTGGTCCTCTTTGCTATGGAGAAGGTCCCCCCGTCTGGATTGAAGGATTTGCGGACTCTCGTGCTTTCATGTCTGTCTCTCTTACATGACACTAGATACAGCAGCATAGCTAGTTTCCCTGATAAATGCTTGTCAGATAAGTCCTTATTGCATGGCCAGTCTAGGAGCAGCTGTAACACTACTGACACATCCCATAACTGGGCATATTTCAGAAAGTGAGGTGTTCTAGCTTCACTACACACAACAGTCTCACCACTGCAGGGTGTTCTCCTATAGGCGCTTCACTGAGAGGATCATTTCCCGCTGAGATGGCTGATCTCTAAACCCCTATAGTCTGGAAAGCTTTCCCTTCTTTGGTTAAAGGAAGCTAGAAAATTGAACACTTGATCTAAAGGGGCAAAAACGAGATGAATGTTGCACTCGTCGCACCAAAGGCTCCACCTCCTCCAAGTCGTCTCCTAGCTTTTGAGTGTAGAGGGTGCCCAGGATTGCTTGATGAATTGTACAGCTGTGCACGAAATGCCTGGCAAACTTCATATGTGCCCGATTGTCTGTACCCGGTGAGCGGTAGTTGGTCAGTCTTCGTCTGAGGATGGTAGTTCTCCAATGGATCCTCTAGGAGATCCTCTCTGAGGAGGACTTGTGGGAAATCCGTAGACTGTTCCATCAGAACTGGAAACCATACTTGCGATTTCCAGTTCGGGCATCACTACCACTTACACTTTCTCCCTCCTGATCTTTGCTAGTACTCTTGCTAGCATTATGAAGGGGGAGGGGGTGTAGTACACCGCACCCGACCACATCTGCAGAAAAACATCCATCTTATGGGTCTAACCTCTGGCTGAAATTTTTCAGTAATTGATTGTTCAATGTGGAAGCAAAAAGGTCTGTGTTCAGTGGCCCGCAGAAGGCTGCTATCTGCGTAAAACCTTCCTTGTGCAACTTCCAGTCATTGGAGTCATGCCAATATCGAGAATTCCAATCTGCTATCATGTTTTGGGCAATCGGGAGGTACTCCAATGTCACAGAGATTCTGTGATTGAGGCAATAGTGCCAGAAGTCTTTTGTTAGCTATACTAGCATCTGCGACTGTGTTCCCCCTAGGTGATTGATATATTGGACAGAGGAAATGTTGTCCATTCTGAGTAGGATGCAACACTTCACCTTGTCCTTGGCGAAAGCTTTTACTGCGAACGAGCCTGCAAGTAGTCCCAGGCAATTGATGTGAAGGTCCAGCTCTTTCTGAGACCATGTTACTCCTATTTCTAGGTGGCCGCACCTTGCTCACCATCCCACTCTGCTGGCGTCTGATTCTATTATCGGCTCTGGGATGTCTCCAAATATGGCACGCCCATTCCAGGCTTCCATGTTCTGGAGCCACCATTCTAGCTCTGACTTCCATTCCGGGTCTAGAGGTACCAGCTCATGGTAGATGTCATCCTTGTAGATGTCGGATCTTTAGCCTTTGCAGAGCTCTGTAGAGCAGGGGCTCCGGAAAGATGGCTTGTATGGAAGCTGCAAGCAGCCCGACAATTCTCTCTAGCGTTCGGGCTGCTATTCTGTCTTTTGTCAGTGTCGCTCTGATCTTGGGTCCTGGAAGTTCTAGTGTCCCCCTCGTGATGTTTACCATGAACCCTAGAAACTCCAGACGTTGCTTGGGGAAGAGCTCTGATTTCTCCTGGTTTATCAGGAAACCTAGAGAAAGAAGGAGCATGGACATCCATTGGGCCTGCTCCATTCGAACTTGCTTGTTCTCTACTAGTATTAGGATGTTGTCTAGGTGGGAAGAAGGCGCCTTGTTGCCGGGATTTCCAGTAACGCGCTCTGGAGTTTTTAGGTCTTCTTTTTGAGTGGAAGCGACCGGATGAACAACCTCCATTGTGCCCAGTCCCACCAAAAACTCTTGTGGGAAAAATCTTTTTGATAGATGCTTGGGCTTTCTTGAGAGCTGTGTACAGTCCCACAAATCTCCCCATCTCCTTCAACAAAGGCTTTGCCAAAAACGTAGTCCTTGGGCGGCTTCTGCCGCTTCGTAGGATGCCAGATTTCACAGTTTGGGATCTACCTTTAGCAGAAGACAGGGTCGGACAGGGACAAGAAATAGACCCGGTCACCCAAAAAAAGTGGCCCACTCCTTGCCTCACGACCCTTGACCTCTGATGACATCACCAGAAGTGATGCCATTCGATACCACCCCTAAGTGAAATCCCGGGAAGCGATGAAACAGGACCTTTTACCACTTGACAAACAGGAAGTGGCATCAAATAGCATTGTTCCTAATTACACTAAATGACTGTGAATCCAAGCAGATGTCCAAGGCCATATGATAATATGTTATTGTATAGCTCTTACACTTAAGCCCTCTTTTATGGAACAAATATGCATACAATATCACCCAACCTGTGTTGGTACTCATTTATTGACCTAAAAACGATGAAAGGCTTTTTGAAAAAAAAATATTTTTCTTCAATTTCTTTTTTCCAAACTGGCCCAGGCATGGCCAGAAACCGGGCCCCAATCCCCAGGGACGATTTCGGCCCAGTCACAGGCTGAAAGGCAGAGGGGCCAATCCAACCCTGGCCGAAGACGACTTCGCTCTGAGGATAGAGAACAGTTTGCATTTCCAAGGAGGCACACTGCTCTTTGAGCCCAGTTGGCAAGGACCTCCGGATCTACTGGCATTCCGGTGTCTCTAGTTCTCTCTCTGCTAAGTTCATGATCTTAGCTTTGCGTCTGGACAAATCCAGGACCTTCTCCTGGCAGCCTCTCCAGGCTCAATCCATCCCTTTTCTTAGATCTCTGGCTGCCTTCAAGATGAATATGGTCATCTTTGGGTCCAGTTCTGGGCTCTCCACCACTTTACCTGGCAACTAGGCCCAGGACATTCTGAGCACATTTGCAGCCTCTGCTCCTTCTCAATAGGCTTGCACAATCTTTTTGCCATGTTGGCAGTCACTCTGGGTGATGGGCGCCAGCTGTTCGATCTAGGGTGTATTATTGATTCAGGGCCAAACAGATCCAATACTTCCTAGTTGTGTTCCTCTAAGTGCTTCTCTTTGCGCTCACTTTTGCCAGAGCTGGACCTATGGGAAGCTTTAGAATCCGAATCCGAATTTCTGGATTCTGATGAGGAGTCCTCATCCCCTGAGTTTTGCACCACTGGTGAAGGGGGTAAGAGGCTCAGTACGGTCGACTTCAGTAAAAAAAAGAAAATAATAAATGCATCTTTCAGCTTTCGGAAAGCGTCGACAGCCTTCCTTATCATGACCCTGGCGAGTAGGAGGCTTTACGTTTACGGGTCTGTTTTCTCCCCTCATTTGTCGCCCTGCTAGAGGGCTGTTCAGAGGACGTGCTAGCAATTTCTTTAGAGCATGTTTTCTTAAGGCCATCCCAAATGGAGTCTAGTCTCTCCTGGAGTGGGCGTACCGCTTGTGTCCTGCATCATTCAAGGAGTCCCCTAAAACCCTTAAAACTAAGAGTTAGATCTGACTTCTTCTTCTGAGAGCACATGCTCTTTGGCTTCCGACACTCCCCCCTCCTCTGAATCCATGCTATTGAGTGCTTGGATGATACAGGCTGAATGGCACGTCCTCCTGCAGGGGATGGGTGTGGCTTGATGAGGTATGTGGCTCTGAGGCTCTATGACTGAATGTTAAGGAGCCTGTCTAGCTGGGCTCGCAATATGCTTAGGATATGGAGCCTGCACAGCCATGTATTACTTATTTTGCACGTTCAATGCTAGAGTTCCACTCCTGATAGTGCAGATTAAAGCTGCTGCCCAGTACTGTGACAGCGTTGTCCCTGCACTGCTGCTAAGTATTATGAGGATTATACTCCTTTCTGGCAAGCAATCGTTAAAAACACACTTCCCGTTGCTCGCTTGCGAAAATTATAGGGGCAGCCTCTGCACCGTGGGTCATGCGCGTAAGCCTGTGCAAGCTATTCAAGGACTCTGGGCTTTTGAAAATACTATTTTAACGTAATCCCATCTGAGCCACAGCCCCGGGCACGAGTATGACATTTGCGGGCTCGGCCTTTGATTAATGTTACTTGTTCGCGGCGCGCCGACCCGGCTCCTTAAAACTGCTAGCTCACGATAAAACAGAGTGTGGTGGCTGTGAAGAGAATAAACATATGCCATGCAAACATTACACAGTGCATCCGCTGTCATTATATATATATATATATATATATATATATATATATATATACACACACATGTATATACGCACACACACAAACATCCTGTGTAAACTGTAAAACATGCCACAACATTCTTTAGCTAGACACACACAAATAGGCTACTTATCTCTGAGAAGAGGTGAAAAAGAAGGGGAAGGGACCTTAGCAGGGGACTCCGTACCAACATATGGACTACGAGAGACACTGCGGTTCATGGGAAAATGAAGTCTGGATATGTTTTCATTCAATAAAATTGTTTTCTATGTTTTACTAAAAGAAAGCATAAAGATTTAAATCTGAAGGGTAGGAATAAAGAAGAGTAAGAATAATGCTCGCCTACGGTTTTGAAATAGAATTTGCATCTTATTTACCCCTTAAGTGCCAAGTGCATAGACTTGCTTAATAGGCTGGCCCTTAAGGGGTTAAGGAATAGTGAAGTGTATGAGGAGGATTTAGAGCTGCAAAAAATAGAACATAGTGTTGCCATAGATCTGAGCAGTTTACGTAGGACTTCTGGTGAGGTTGCATGTCTTTATTTCTGAGAGTTAACTGATTTTGCTACTATTCTTATGTTTTTCTCTATAATACTGCAAATGCCATCTGGTGCAGTTTAATTCCCCCACCTACACTAGTAAAAATATATTCTTTCACAAGGAATGAGAGCCATTCTAATTTTGGTTTGACGTTTTGGATTCTGCATCTTTTAAAAAAGAAAACTGTGCCTTCCCACAAGTCAAAAAGGAAGATCTTTCTGGAGTCATCTAGTGACTCCATCCTAGAGTCATCCATGGCTAGTTCAGGGAGATAATCCGTAACCGTCCTGAGGTGTGTGTATGGGGAGAAATATTTAAATGAGGACTCTAGAGTTATCACAGAAATGACACAGGATGAGTTCTTATTACTTCCAGTGATCTTGTATTACTCCAGGATGACCCCATGACAACTTCAGGATGGGTGGGCATTACTACAGGTTGGTTCCATGACAACTTTATGACAGGTTTGGAATTGTGAATGATTGCAGACAACTCCAGGAGTCCAAAAGATTTAGGAAAAGGGTTTTGATTCCCCAGGATGTATGTCGTATGTGTAGGACAGGTGGTATTTACTATAGGGTGAGTCTAGTTAGACTTATGGATAGTGTACTGAAAACCTCAAGGGAATTTTCAGTCGTCACTTTCCATCTTTGCCTTCTAGGATAGATCACTCAATTGTTATCTAAGTTCGCCGATTTAGTGGTATTCAGCTTTTGGGACCCTAACTGTGGACAGCCATTACTAAGTTTAGGAATAGTCCGTTTCCACCCATCAGCTTTTACAATATACATTTTCGGTTTTCTTTTGTTTTTTCCACTGCATCTTTTCTTGTAGCTCAGGCAACACTTTCGTTTTCCAGTGCTTCCCCGATTGCCAGATATCACCAGTAGCTGCTTTTCCTCCTTTGCCTTTCTTTTTAAAGCCAGAATTAGTCCCTCTGCATCACCACAACAGGTTTTAATTATTTCTTCAAATGTTTTCTGTGTCTTAATACACTGTTTCTTGGCTGTGGGTATGAAAAAGGCAAGTTAAAACTTCAAAATGTGTCTATCAATACAACAGACTTTCTGCTTGAGCTGCACACTGGGGTAAGTGACTCCCCTTAATTGCGATACCATCCATCCCTTTGGCTTCAGTTTTATTTATTCTTGCGCTCCTTGGCGCTGTTCCTCCCTCCCCATGCAGCTACCCACAACTCTGTCTAGCTGCACACATA
This sequence comes from Ambystoma mexicanum, assembly GCF_040938575.1. Lineage (NCBI taxonomy): Eukaryota > Metazoa > Chordata > Amphibia > Caudata > Ambystomatidae > Ambystoma > Ambystoma mexicanum. The sequence continues at coordinate 1,498,284,018 of NC_090921.1, forward strand.
CTCAAACCTGGACCAAGGTCCCCCGAAGGCGTTCGACCCATAGGGATTTGAGAACATACCAATGGTAAAAGGCACTCTACGCATACCCAATAACATAAGAGAAATCATGTAGGCCATCTATACTTTAGAGTGTTACTCTAGAGGATATAGAGATGTTGCAAAAGAGTGGTGGGCCTTGTGCAGCACTCATCTATGTGTGGCAAAAAGGGAATGCCTCCACGTAGGGATGGCAGATGTACCCTTCTACCTCAAACATCAAATAGAAGGACAAAAGAAATGACATTGCTTACCTGTTAACATACAGCACTACTGCTTTGAAAGCCTATTCTTCATGTATTTCTTGTCTACTTTCATCAAGACCCTCTATTAGCTATTTACAATTAACTTCACCAGGAATTGCCAATGGCTAAAGGTCCCCATCCTTTCAAATACACAGAGAATTAGGAATTGCTTATAGCTCAAATTCCCCATCCTTTCAAATACAGAGAATTGTCAGAATCACAGAAGAACAAGTTACTTCTTACCTTGTAACGTTCTTTCGACGGGATGTTCCTCCGACGTATTCCTCATCTTAGATATCTCCTTCCAGCTCTGCTGGCCTCGGAAAATTTTTTCTCTCTAGAGGGCGCTGCGCATCGACGTCCTCCGAGTCGATGTCCCTCGACAGCCGCCGTGTCGACGTCATCCTGCCTATAAAGGCCGCGCGCAGCGTCCGTTGCTCAGTTCCGTTTTGTAGCCCACAATAATACTTTCTGGACTAAACTAATCACCCAGAAGGAGCGTAAGCTGCAACAACAAGGGAAGTAGAACTGCGGGGATGGATGGGAGGGTCGATGAGGAATACGTCGGAGGAACATCCCGTCGAAAGAACGTTACAAGGTAAGAAGTAACTTGTTCTTCGAAGGGATTCTGTCCTCCGATGTATTCCTCATTTTAGATAGGCTCCCATAGCAGTATTCTATTATCGGAGGAGGGAGTACTGACTTCACGCTGTCTTCTATTGATGAATAGACTGCAGTACAGCCCTTCCAAACCTAGTCTCTTGACTGGAGGAGGAATCCAAATTGTAAAAATGTGTAAAGGTATGGACAGACGACCATGTAGCGGCCGCACAGATGTCTTTAACCGGCACGCCTCTTTTGAGGGCCGATGAAGCTGCAATACCTCTGGTCGAATGAGCCCTAAGGTTTTGAGGGGGCTCTTTCCCTGCCAGTTTATAACATTCCAGAATGGCTAGAATGATCCATCTGGAAATGGTCTGCTTAGTTATTGGTAACCCCAGCTTGTGACCTGCGTAACCTACAAACAGCTGGTCTGCCTGTCTTATCCTGGCTAGTCTACTGATGTAAAAACTTAAAGCCCTCCTAGGGTCTAGCCTGTGTAACCTCTCTTCCTCTTTCCCCGGGTGAGGAGGAGGATAGAAAGATGGTAGGGTAATCTTCTGAGTGATATGGAATTCAGAAACCACCTTTGGGAGGAAATTAGGCTTCACTTGCAGGACAACTTTGTCTTTGTGAAATATTGTGTGAGGGGGGTTTACAAAAAAGAGCTTGTAATTCGCTCACCCTTCTAGCAGAAGTAAGTTCCATTAATAAAACAGTTTTAAGGGTAAGGAATCTTAACGAACAAGAATGGAGAGGTTCGAAAGGTGTGCCCATCAGGAAAGTTAGTACTAAGTTTAAATCCCATAGGGGAACTTGGAATGGTCTTGGGGGATAAACATTGGTTAACCCCTTTAGAAACTGTATTACCAAGGGTAATTTGAAATAGGATGGTTCTTCCGCAGTACGCTTAAAGATGGATAGCGCTGCGAGATAACCCTTAATGGTGCCAACTTGAAGGCCTGAATTTGCCAAATATAGTAGGAAGGACAAAACCATTGGTGTACCACATGAAAAAGGGTCGATATTCTGTTCTCTACACCAGCTGTAAAATCTGTTCCAACGGCAGCGGTATAAAGACTTTGTTGCTGGCCTCCTTGCCGAAAGCAACACCTCCATATCATCATCAGGGAGGTCCCAATCCTTGTACCTCAGCCTTTCAGAAGCCAAGCGTGAAGGTTGAGGGTTTTGATGTCTGGATGGAAAACCTGACCTCCCTTCTGTGAGAGTAGGTTCTCTCTGAGTGGAAGTCGAATTGGAGGGCAGATGGACAAGTCTAGAAGGTCCGGGTACCACGTTCTCCTGGCCCAATCCGGGGCAATTGGGATCATGGTTCGCCGGAATCTTCTCAACCTCCTGATCATTTGAGGAATGACAGGGACCGGTGGGAACGCGTACAGAAGCGGAAACTCCCAGTCCACTATGAACGCGTCTCCCAGAGCTCCTCTCGGGGGAAATTCCCTTGAGCAGAACAGGTCGCATTTCCTGTTTAGGCTGGTGGCGAACAGATCTACCTGAGGGGTTCCCCAAAGGGCAAAGATCTCTTGAAGGACTTCCTGAGCTAGCTCCCACTCGTGGGAGACTGTTCTGCCTGCTCAGAGCGTCCGCTGTCAAGTTCTTCTCTCCGGCTAGGTGAACTGCCGATAGAGAGATTCCTTCTTGGATTGCACAAAACCAGAGCTGCATCGCCTCTCTGCACAGGGGTAGTGATCCTACGCCTCCTCTTTTGTTGAGGTAATGCATGGCCACTGTGTTGTCCGTCATTATCAGGATGTTCTTCCCTTGTACAGCTGGCAGGAACGCCTTCAGCGCAAGTCTGATGGCTCTCAGCTCTAACAGGTTGATATGTAGTCTGGACTCCGATGGAGACCAACGACTGCTGATGGTCAAGTCGTTGGCGTGGGCTTCCCACCCCGTGAGTGAGGCATCCGTGACTACTGTTATCTCCGGCCAGGGTTGCCAAAACTGTTCTCCTTTCAGAATGTTCTCCTGACATGCCCACCACTGAAGGTCTCGAGCCACCCTGCCGGGAACCTGAAGAAGATCTGTCATTCTCCCTGAGAATTGTGACCACTGAGTCCTCAGTGCCCACTGGAGGGATCTCATTCTCAGGCGAGCCTCTGGCACTAGGAAAATGCAGGATGCCATGAGGCCTAGCAACCTCAAAAAGTCGAAGGCTGGGAGACGTTGGGCATGTTGGAACTTGGTAACCATCTGTAGAATATCTTGAGCCCTCACCTCTGGTGGCGAGGCTTTTCCCAGGGAAGTGTCCAGGATCGCTCCTATGAACTGGAGTCTCTGCGATGGTATCATTTGTGACTTCTTTAAATTGAGGGAGAAGCCCAGTCTGTAAAGGAAGTGGCACACGTGATTTAGCTGGATCTGAGCTTGTTCCGCAGAAACAGCCCTGATCAACCAATCGTCCAGGTAGGGGTAGACGTGAATCCCTTCCCTCCTTAGACTTGCAGCCACTACCGACATTAACTTGGTGAAGACCCTCGGGGCGGAGGTCAGCCCAAATGGCAGCACTCGAAACTGATAGTGAGAGTTGCCAATTGCGAACCTCAGGTATTTCCTGTGTTTGAGATGAATAGGCACATGGAAATAAGCGTCCTGAAGGTCCAGAGATACCAACCAGTCCTGGAACTGAAGGGCCTGGAGGATCTGAGAAAGAGTGACCATCTTGAATTTGTCTTTTCTGAGGAATTTGTTCAATTCTCGCAAGTCCAAGATGGGTCTCAGTCCTCCGTCTTTCTTTGGAATGAGAAAGTAAGGGGAGTACCAGCCCTTGTTCCTCTCCGCTACAGGTACCGGTTCTATGGCACCTTTCTCTAGCAGGTCCAAAATTTCCTGCAAGAGGAGCGGATCTGGAGCTTTCTGAGAGCTGATCCCCGGTGGATGACTCTGAGGTATACGTAGGAAAGGCAGGCAGTAACCTTGGGCAACTGTTTCCAATGCCCAAGCATCTGACGTGATAGCCTGCCATACCGCCAGATGTTGAGTCAACCTGCCTCCTACAGGTGTCCTGTGAGGGAAGTCCTCAGAGTGGTTTTGGGGCGGCTGATGCAGATGCCGATGGTAAAGAGGCACCTGCTGTTGCTACGGCTTTTGAATATCTACCCCGTCCACCTCGGGTAGTTCTTCTTTGTCCCCTTTGAGCCGGTCGTCCTCTACCTCTTCCGAATGCGGAGTAGAAGCGAAAGGACTTGCCCCTCGCAGAGGTTCCTGTGGGACGAAAGGGAGTCTGACGGATTGCAGCTCCTAGGGATTTTGCTGCTGCTTTTGAAGTTTGCAGTTTCTCTAAACTGTCATCCGCCTTTTTCCCGAACAAAGAAGAGCCATCGAATGGCATGTTCAAGAGCCTGGCTTGCACATCTGGGGCAAAACCAGACTTTCTCAACCAAGCGAATCTCCTGGTTGATGTTCTTGCCGCCATTGCTCTGCTGATACTGTCAGCCAAATCAATGCCCATCTGGAGGGATTCGCACATAGCGTCTTTACCGTCCTGTATAATATTCAGGAACGCATCCCTTTCTTCTCCCTCCGGGATGCAGTCAGCCGCTGTAGAAGCACACTCCCAAAGTGTATGGCTGAACCTAGCAAGGGTGCAAGTAGCATTAACAGATTGTAACGCCATGCTACATGCTGAAAAGACTTTCTTTGCCATAGCATCATATTTTTTATCGTCCCTGTCCTGTGAAGACGGTAGGATAAGCCGTCTTGACATCGGTAGAGGATGCTGCCTGTACCACCAGACTTTCTGGGGATGGGTGTTTAGACAAAAACTCCGGGTCTGTAGAAGATACCCTGTACTTTGTAGACAGTTTTTTATTTACTGCTGGTACGACATCTGGGGTTTCCCAGTTTGTCATGATCTTCCTCTGAAGAGCTTATGAAAAGGCACCACAGGATCCTCCTGTGGGCCTTTGTCAAGAATATCCGTGAGGTCATCTTGTTGGAAAGATTGTGAAGGTGCAGACCACCCCATGAACTCTGTGATCCTGGCCATTAAGGCTCTATAGGGGGTTTCAGCATGCTCCCCCGGGTCTGGCCTAGCAAACTCCACCTCAGGGGAAGTGTCTAACCCACTTGCCTCATGTAAGGAATCATGAAGATCCTTTAACCTGCGTTCTTCAGAGGAAAATTCCTCTCTAATTGGGGTTAAAGGTCCCTGCAACTCAAATGTGTCTTCCTTTTCAGACAATTCGCCCTCTTCCAAAATTGAGGACATAGTTCTCAATTGTTCTGAACTCATAAAGGGAGTAAATCCCATTTCCAAGGCAGAGGGTGCCGAACTTGTCATTATCGGCCTCGAAAACGTCGATGTCGTCGACGTCGAAGGCTTCGAGCGTGGCGTCGAAAACAAAGGCGGAGGCCTCAAAGACCTCGACAGAATTGGAATTCTACTCGACAATCTCGAAGCCATCGACGTCGATGACCTGGGTATAGTCACTGGGTGTGTCGTAACCGTGACTTTTCTTGGCGTCGACGCAGGCGTCGAGTCGACAGACCCGTGTGTCGAAGGTCCCTTCGACAACGGCGTCGAAGACATTGACATCGGCGTCGACGGAACCTTCGAGGAAGGTTTGGAGGTCATAGTCCTACTCGAGGGTTCGAGACGCGCTCGAGAGGTTTCCTTCGCCGGGTACTGCGACTCGCTGCGTTTTTGACCTTTGGGTCTTTCGACCAGAGCATCGCTCTCGGGAGTCTTCGAGGGGGTCGAGGCCGCTTTCTCGAAGACGCTCATCATATTTTTGCGGAATTCCTCCCATTCAGCCCGGGAACTATGTTTCGTGGGGCAAGGGATTCTTTTTGGCGAAACAGAGGAAGACGGAGAAGGGGATCTTCGACGTCTCCTCTTCGAGTGCTTCGATCTCGAGGAGTGATGAGACCCACTCCGAGACCTGGAGCGCGAATGGTGACGAGGAGACGAGTGTCTCGACTTCGTCGACGAAGAAGAAGCTTTAAAAGTCTTACCTTTCTCCAGCTTCCCCCTACGCTCCTTCAGGCCCTTAGCTGTCATGGACATACAGTCCTCGCATTCCGAACAATGGTGTTCAGCTCCCAAACACCACAGACAAACTCTGTGAGGGTCAGTCAGCGACATCTTTTTCCCACAATCTCAGCATTTTTTGAAGCCGGATCGAGGAGTTGTCGGTTCCGACGAGGAAGCCATCGAGTACGGATCGAATGACTGGAGGTAAATAGGATTAATCTGACAAGAACTGAGCAACGGTATTCCGAGGCACTGAGTAAGCGCGGAAAAACGGAACTGAGCAACGGACGCTGCGCGCGGCCTTTATAGGCAGGATGACGTTGACGTCGATACGGCGGCTGTCGAGGGACATCGACTCGGAGGACGTCGACGCGCAGCGCCCTCTAGAGAGAAAAATTTTTCCGAGGCCAGCAGAGCTGGAAGGAGATATCTAAGATGAGGAATACGTCGGAGGACACAATCCCTTTGAAAGGCACATTTATGAAACTTGTCCGTACCCAAAACCATGACTTTATAGTGGGCCTGCTATGGATGTTCCTGCCGTAGGTGTCCCTATTTGTGAGTGAAGTGTCTCTTGGAAACTTCCCCCAAGACTTTCACCTATTCTGGTTTCAAATAGTTCCATCTGCTCGCTAATAAGGTGCTCTGGAAAGGAAATACGTTGCAGAGCTCTTGGTACCCAACATGTTGCAAAGCCATTTTGTGTGTTTTTTAAAAGACAAGCACCTGTTTCAGTTTCTTTAATGTAAATATCAAGCTTAGAGAGTCCCAGCTTGCAGACAGCAACATGTGCAGGATGTGGGGGGCATGTCTGCCTCTGCCCATGTAGCGAAAATCAAAAGTTGGCACGCATGAACCCACAGTTTAATTTTCTAATAACTGCTGTCAGCACAACGGAAACATTTATTTGTAATTAACTAGTTTGACAAACATAACATCTTTATAAATATAACCTGTGATAAACACAAAGCAAGTGGGCACACACATTACAGAGTATTTGGTGTTTTGGTCCCACAACAAAACAAAAAATGTATACCCATATCTAAGTGAACTAGTGAATGTGTTTCAGAAGCCTTTAGTTTGGCAATTACTTTCCTATGAACGTGTAAAATGCACATTTGGACAACAATGTGCTCAGCATGTAGAATGCATGCTTTCAAAAGTGACCCCCCCCCTCCTCAGCCTCCCCATTCCAGTGATGTTCATAGCCCATTGATTCCAGTGGTGTCCCTTTCAGGACAGAAGAAAACAAATGAAATGAGCAAACAAGAACAGGAAATGCACAAGTGAAGGCTGAGGAAAGGAGCACAGCAAAGATTAGGGCACCAAACCCCCTGCTGGCCTTGGCAAAGCTTTGGGCTAGCCTGGCCAGGGCTGAAGCAGGCCGGGTCCCTAGATCCGGCCAGACATCGGATGCTGGATCTCAGTCCCGGCAAGACCCGGCCCATGGACCAGAGCAGTGACGACGCAGAGGGGCAGCCAAAGCAGGGGGAACGGTTTTGTATGATATCTGGCTCCCCCACGGCAGATTGCAGGAGCCCAGAAATCTGCTGTGGAGGAGACAGATATCATACAACAACGGAATCTGTGCTTTGGTCTCCGCTCATCTCCTCTCCCCCGTGCCCCTCAAGGTGGGAGCACAGAGGTGCGCAGGGGAAACCGCATTGCAGTGATCTGCCCCCCCTGCTCGCCTACTCACCCCACGCAGCCACCTTTGTAGGTTCACAGGAGGAGAGAGGAGCAGGTGAACTGGGAAAGGCCTGAAACGCTCACTTCTCAGCACCCTCTCCACCTGTGGTGTGGTGAGCTGAGAAGCGGCATCACTTACCAGGAAAGAAGACACTGGCAGCAGCAGCAGGAAGCAACAATGCAGGCTGAACGTTCAACCCTAAAACAGGAAAGATTGCGTCCAGGCTGCTTTTATTTCCGATTTCATGGCCACGCCCTCATGACATCACACTGACTGAGCATGTGCATGGGTGCCAGTGGTTTGACATGCACATGCTCAGTTAAGTGCGTAAAAAAAAGGAAATCTCGGTTCTTGCTGTCCGGGAGGTTAAGAGAATAAAGAAAGACATCTTGTCGTACAGACTCTGGCTGGTACAACTCAATGCACTGCCTGGCAGCACAGAGCTGTAAAGTTAGTCTCATCTCCCTGCAATGTTCAAATTAGAACCAGTCACCTCGTAAAGGCAGTATGTTACAGAAATCATGGCAAAGGAAGTTTAAGCCGTGGCACCCCCCTCCCGCCCCATCATCACTGCTCTTCATCCAGTGCCATAGGCTGCCGCTGCACTCGTCACCCGCTCCAGTGGTGGCATATATATCACCCCAGTGCAGGAGGGCTCGGAAGCTTGCATGAGCCTGTGCAGCAGTGCAGAAAAAGAAGCAAGCATGTGACAAAAATGGGATCGACATGGGGCTTAAAGAGGAAGTTTGCTAAAAAATGTGATTGTCCCGATCGTTCGGGCATGTATTTTTAAGCATACTGTAATCAATCTTAAAATGTTTTCCTATGCATCTTACCTTAGTTTTCCTCACTTTCACACATGCGAAAAGAACAGGTTGGGCACAGCCATCTTGTACTAATCTTATCTGTTGATGCATTGCCCTAAATTCAAGTGCGCTTGCGGCACTAAATCATATCACTCGCCCCTGAAGCTGACATCACTAGACGCTTACGCCACTTTTCACAATGCCAATGCACATCTCGTGTCATCATTCTCTGTGCGCAAGATATAGACGTGTCTCCATGGAAATGCCAGGATGCTTCTTTCCTCAACAAGTATACACAGCCCCTTACTGAGCAGACATTGCTTTTTCAATCGTTACTATATTTAGTGTCGATCGTCTATGACTCGTTTCTGCTCTGTTGTCCTGGTACGAAGCCCCACAAACAGGTACTTACACTAGCAGAACTGAGGTACTTTCGTTTTATTTAAATATTTGTCATATAATGGCAACAAAAAAGCCCTATGAGTACAATCCTGAGTATTCTGAAGAGGAACTAATGGAAAGAGAAAGAAAGAAGTGGAAACTATGGGGAATCGCATGATAGTAGGGAAGATGAATCACCAGAGCACGAGTCTGAACCTAGTTGCATGGAATACGTTTCCACCTGGTGTACCTGCAATCGTTGCAAGGTCATGTCAACCGAGGTGGAGAACTGCTGCTGCCAAGAAAACTCAGGATGCTTGGCATACATAGCCAAAGAAGACACCACCGATATGCGTTACCGAGCTGCAAGACTTCAGGGCAGCCTGCCTCACAAGGTCCGTGTTGAGGATTATGATGGTGCTTATGCACGAACTTCATGCAACATTTCGCCCTCGCAATCCAAGTAAGTATACTCTAGATGTGATGTAATTTTGACCACTGAGATGGCTAACATTTCATGTTCTCCTACATTGTCGTAACTTTGATCAATCACTGACGAATGAATTTAGGATGTAAATGGAATTCATTTCTCTTGCGTATTGCAAATTACAGTGTTCATTGCTTACGTGTCTTTCACTTTCTACTAAAAACCAATATTTCTCTATGGCCCAAACAGTTTTTGCTTGAATGGGTGTTCACTTTTATACTTTGAAGCCCAAGTAAATATTTCCAGAAAGTTACTTTTCTAAGGGCAACTACGCCATAGATTTTAGGATGCATTTTCAACTAAGGTGGTACACTAATCTGGTTCATTCAATTAAAATGTTTATGTTTCCCTTTCACGGGTGGTACAGGCTGGTGGCCTACCATTCATTTACATGGTGGCTTTATGGGAGGTTTGGATTCTGTGTTTGACAGTTAATACCTGCCTGTGTCATTTGAGACATTTGTGCCAAATTCCCCAGTGACTCCAGACAGTACAGGGGATTTACTTACATACATACATACATACATACATACATACATACATACATACACACACACACGTGTTTGTGCCGTCAACATCACCAAACTAAATAAAATACAAAATGAGCATATACGAATAGTTCTTTGAATTTTTCAGTGAGTCAACAACACGCTCAATCATCTTTGAGGGTCAGTTAAGAATGGTTGGTGCCCTTTTGCGCTTGCCTCGTCCCCATCCATCCCCCTCCAGCAGTGGGTGGGTACGGTCAATGTGCCAAACACCATGTACACCTCAAAATGGATCATCCGCGTAGTGACCATTGTTCACATGGCCACCCCAGAGCCAGTATCTCCAGACTCCCCTCTTCAAGACCATCCATCCCCCTCCCTCCCCAGTATCAATGGCAGTTCGCACCTAAGACCATGCGCTCGCAAGGCAGCTGGGTGGGTGTGGATGCTCAAGGTGACACAAGCTGAGGAATCGCTATCCACTGTGTAGCATTTAAAATATACATTACGCGTCATATAAAATTATGCAGACTTTGTTTTTGCGTTGACAATAAAAGTATGTGGCTTTTGTTAAACATAATAAACTGAACAAGATTACTCTGTTTATGTCACAAATTAACAGGTGTGCAGCGTTATCATGGTTCTGAACTTTTTGGGCACTTGGACCGTGAAACAGGAACTGGCACTCCTTGGCTCACCAACTGCCCCCATTGTGGCCTTTCAGGTCCGTGTGTTAGGGACCTACATCTTGTCTGGTGAGCACTCTTGTGCTTGCTGGCAGCTTCCTTCCAGGCCAATTCCGCTACACCCGAGTGGGTCCATGGCCACTCTGGTTCACCCAAAAGATCCTTGCTCTTCTAAAGCTCAAATCGCACACCATTGTTGCTAGAATGTATAAAATCCCTGTATGGAATAATTCCATCCCATTTACGGATAGGGGTGTTCCAGTTTTATGAAAACGCTCTTGGTCAGAATAGACTGCTCCCACCAGGATGCGATTGTGTTTTTAAATAGTACCTCAACCCCATCCATGCTCCTACCTAGTATCTGGCAGTTGGCACCTATGAACAGGGTCATATTGGACCATAAGTTTGTCTCGGGCACCACTGAAAACGTGGCACACAGTTCGAAGTCGCTATTCATTCCTTTTCAGACACTGTTTGAAAATTACCCAAAAGGTGAGTATTTTCATGAAAAGGTGATGCAAATTGTTCATTTAAAAGAATAATTATTCAGCAACAGTGTCCACTACATGGCCGAAAAATGTTAGCCACTTTCATAAAAAATATTACCCACACAAGCATTTTGCGTTTGTGGTTCAACCCTGGCCCCATTGCCCTATATGCAGTACAAGAAGGCCTATGCCCGTGCAAGGGGGCTGGGTATGTCAGATGTGAAACATTGGCATTGAGGCTGAGTGGGTGTCAACGAACATGTCACACATTCACACCCACTTTTCTATGCCTTTATAAACACTGACATTTACTAGGAGAACATCTCTGAGATCTACAAGGTATATAGTCATCGAGTTACCGGTTCCACGGCTACTTGTTACCCTGCTTGCTGAAACGCCTCATTTGTTTGTACAAGGGTGGGTCACCAATTTGCTTCTCTATGTTCATCGGTCGCTGCTCTGAAAGTTTCTATCGATTTCCACCTAATTTACCCAGTATTCCCAGGTTCTTTTATCTCAAAGACTTCACCATTATCGAATGTTTGATGTATTTTGATCTTGGTAAATGGCACATTGCATCACTGTGCTTTGTAATTGAATGGTAAGTTTCGTGGTGCATGTCTGCAAGCATGTTTTCTTTTGATGCTTGAAAGTTCATTCAATGGACGAGTAACACATTACGATTTGCAGTATACCAATCAATTCTGTAAGAAAGTCATCAACATGTTCACTGGACTGGGTTACATAAGTTTTCTTTATTTAAAAACAAACTTTACAGACATAGCTGTGTTGTAATTCCTTTATTCACATTCATACAGGATTTGTAATAATTATCTTTAAGGTGGGCATTTTATTTGGGATACAGCAGAAACAAAGGAGTAAGGCCTCTGGAGGTCTCTGCCATAGTAAAATAAAAGGTGGCGGAGAAGTGGGCGAAAAGTGGTCTGTCGTGGTCGCGGCAGTCTGTTTACCACTTCTATTCCTGAGAGGAGGCGGAGACTCTGGTCTGGAGAGTCCTACAGAGACCATTTGAACTCATTGTAGCGCGGAGCACGCGCAGAGAAGTGGGCGAAAAGTGGTCTGTCGTGGTCCGTCGGGTGACGGAAGATTGAGATTACCCCTCGCACAACTGACGTGAGTGCACGATATGGTTCAGCCATCGACTGACAAGCATCGATAAGTGCCCATGGTAAGTGCTGAGGGGCGAGGGGATGTTTGAAAGTGGGTGATTCGAGTCACAACAGCGGCATTGCAGCGTCCAGTCCCGCAGTAAACCATCTGCTTACCCTCGCCACAAAAAAAAATGACGTCCAAGTCATTGAGAACTTCACAGGAAACTCAGGAGTGTGAGGAAGAGGACGGGTGCTGTCTCCAAAGCTCTCGATCCAAACCTGAGGGAGGTAAAACCCTCTGCCTACCACAGTATGGAAAGAGCATATTCACATCAAACCCAAGCCCGCCCCCCAGGTCACCACCAAAATCGAGTGTCATAACAATCAGTTGAGCAGTACGAACAAATCACTGCTGCTTGGTGAACAACAAAACAGCAATTTCCGCCCTTCCATACATGCATACAGCTCACCCGGAGGCCTCGAATCCCAGGAGGAGCTGGATGCGGGTAGAGTGGACGCGTCGCTGCGGAGTCGGGAGCCTATTGCAAGGCTTCAGCCGCCTCAGCCCGTTGGTCCGGGTTCTACCCCGCTGCTGCTTTCCGGAGGGAGGGCGGAGCGTGGCGATGCCACTGACACAGTACCGGGCTGCGAGCGGCATGTGGCAAGCCAGTCGTCAAATCCGAGGGAGAGACTCGTTACTGGGGCCGAGCAGGCGGAGAGCAGCCACCCGCGAGTTCACACATGGCGTCAGACGAGGCGGCTCCCAATGCAGTAGCGGCCTCGGCGAGGAAAGAGGCGGAGTCATCCTCCGTGCAGAGCACGGCCGCACAGGTTCATACGCAGCCCGAAGACCCGCCTGAAACAAACAATACGGCAACATCTGACTCAATCACCATCGAGACATCTTGCAAGAAAGACTCTCAGATGCCCAACATCAAAAAGAGAGCCAGAGAGCATAGTGGGCACTTAGAAAGTGCAAGAACGAACAAAAAAAGAAATGGTTCTAGCCAGAAAGAAATCAATGGCGTAAAATAAAAAAAATGAAAAATAAAGACAATAGTACACCCAGACTTGGAACGACAAAAAAACAAACCACAATGCAAATACTGACAGACTTTTTTAAAGCAAAATTGTCAACAAAAAAACAAAGACTACAAATAACTTTCTGACGCAGAAATGTTGGATGCCGTCAAAGAAAACTTCCCACGCCTCAAAAACGTGAAACTCGATGATGGGAAAATTGTGAAGCCATTGCAAATAACAGTGCCACTTAAATCTCACTCGGAGTTACCGAGTAGGGCCTTGGGGGAAAATCAGCCAGGGTCCCACTCGTTTTGTACAGACGTCAACAAATTCAGCGAAGCTTCTCACATGGGCTCGCCGCAACAACAGTCTCAGGCAGCAACGGTGAGAAAAGGGCCTGCGGATACACACTGCAGCAAGGAAAATCGCTTTCAAGGGTGGCCGGATCAATCAGAAGACACCATCGACTTGGACCCAGTCATAGAGAAGATTAGACCAACGTCAGAAAACAAAGACATCAATCCTCCTCAGCCTGTGAGTCCCGTGCAGCAACATGACAAGAATTACAACGAGGGAGCCAGTGCCAATGAAGACACGCATAGCAGCTTGACACATCCACCTCAACCATGTGAAGGAGAGACGACTGTAAACACTACCCCCTTTGTCGATAAAACACTGCACAACAATCTGAATGAGGAAGCTGAAAAAGAACAAGACAAAAGCGTTGAGAAGAGGAGAGCCGTCATAGAATGTGACAGACACAGCGCTGCAAACAAACCACTCAGTCTTAGCAATGGGTGCCAAACGCCAAGGCGCAGATTCAGCGAACATTTGCACATAGCAGGCAAGGTCAATGCCACGAAACCAGGCCCCCCGATGCCTGAAACACCATCAAAGAAAGCTGACCTATTGAGCATCATGTCGACCATCTCAATAGCTTTAAATCCATTCTGCAAATTATATGAAACGCTCAATGAGACCACAAAGGATCAACAGGCAATGATCGCCATAATCTTGACGAAAGTCACTTATCTGGAGGCCTTCATTGCAGCTAAAGAAGAGAACAACAGCTATGAAAACAAAATAGACAAATTGGCGATCCAGTTAATAGAAAAAATAACAGCAAAAACAGAAAAAAAAGACATCCAGGCCAACAAACGAAACGACACTGCAGGAACCAAAGAGGCAGGTGCTCAAACAGCACCTATAATCGACTCAACGGAAAACATTGAGACAAAAAGCAGTATAAAACAACATGCTGATAAATCAAGTGCTGAAAGCGAATCAACTAACACGATAACGGACAACGGAAATACACCTGAGGTGTTCCTAGTTCTAGACAAAAAAAAGCACCTAACACCATCAGTGGAACTACAGAAACGGCCTATCTAATCTTTGACAAAGCACAGGCAAGGTGCAAGAAAACTCCGTCAGGCAAGATTCCCCTGCCAAAAGAGAAATCAGCCAAGCCATTAAAGCAAAACATCAAGCAGGCACAAAATTGCCTGGCCAGTACTGCTGATCCTAGTATCGTGCTGCAAACCACTCACAGTCTTTCTACTCACGACAACACGACTCAATCGAAAGCTGAATCACCGAAATCTATAGGGGAACTCCTAAAAGATGATATTCTAATGAACATCAGTGTTTACTCAGATGAAGACGACGAACCACACACAGTGTACGCTCCCAATCCAAAGAATAACAGGACCTTATCAGCATCTGACAGTGAAATGCCATCAACATCTAAAGGAAAAGACATGACGACACACGTGGAACGAGACTTCAAAACTATGGAAGAAAGGCGTAACCGTTTAGCTCCGGTCTTCGGCCAAATAAAACCCAAGAGAGTGGAAGCCTCTTCCCGTGATAAATCTAGTGTACAGAAAGTATCACGTAGATCTCCACTAAATGACAAAAACAAACCAACTGATCAGAAAAGAACCAAGTCTTTGACTGCAAGACTAGTGAAAGTTTCACAAGCAACACGTTTCGCTTCTGAAACAGAAGGTTCGCCGATGAAAACAAACAGGCGACACGAAAAGACGATTACAATGTTCAAACAATGCCGAGAGACAAAACTGATTTGAACAAGAAAATAGTCAGCTACAGATCAAGAACAGATACCACTACAAGTCGCCATGAAGAATACCTCAAATCAAAATGGACTGTGCAAATGGTGCAACGATCTAGTAATAAAGATGAGCTCACGCTGAACAGAAGAACAGTCATGGCAATACTGCACCAGGTACCAAATCTCAAAGACATAAATTCAGATGATTTACTCATAGTTGAACCATGGCATGAAAGGAGTAAAGCAGCAACTCGCTTGTACACAAGATCTTATACCGGTTACAAGCAGATACATAAAAGCAAATCTGACATCCACAATCTTGGCTTCTACGTAGATACGAGCATAGAAGAAGAAAAACCAAGGAACAAAGTGGATGGAAAACACAAGAAAAACGTCAGTTACATTGCACAGACAAAAACGTACGATAGAGTCAACCAGAACTATCGTGAACAAAGTCAAAATAGACATTACTTATCACAAAGTAAGCGAAATCCTTCAAATCAACCTCGCAGCAAAGAAGATCAAAGAAAGAGCACACAAGTAAGAGAAAACCCAGAAACCTCAAGGAAATCAACTCACGCAAATGACGAAATCTCAGATAGAGATCGCCAGGCACAGGTAAAATCCTACAAAGCAAAAAGAACCTTCTTACAAACCACATACAACAATGACATCTCAAGTCACGCCCACACAGGCCGATAAACAAGGAGTTTGGGCCTGGCTACCTAAAGCGCTTACCATGCACCGACATAAATAGCAATCCATCGACAGAGAGCGTAATCCACCAGCAACACTTCAACTTGAAAATCGTCATCGCAAAGTGAGACTCTGTTCGTGGAACGCCAGAGGGCATTCACACTTAACTGTCCCAGGAGACGTCAACCTAGGGCAATACGACATCATATGTCTCCAGGAGACATGGCTAACAAGTGCACCAACCCTAGGGGGGTTCGAGATAAAAATGGCCCCAGCAGCCAAGGGACATTTAGGGAGACCAATGTCTGGGCTTTTGATCGCATGCCGCACCGGAAGTGGACTCTCTATTGGCCCAACCGTAACCGCAAACCTGTCCCTCCTGGCAGTAAGTGTTACATGGAAACAAGAAAATAACACAGAAGAACCAGAAAGCACCATAATTGTCATCAATGCATACTGGAATCCAGCAGCAATTAATGATGAAAACTTCATCACCATGTGTGAACAAGTAATAGATGAAGCTATCTCCAAGCTGTCAGTGTCCTTGTTACTGATATGCGGTGATCTAAATGCCGTATGTAATACCAAGAAGAGCTCACAAACAAAAAAAACATCTAACAGCCGCAGAACAGCGAGGCAAAACCTGGCTTGATCTGACTCGTTCAAGAGACCTGCATAATCTCGATCTCGCCTTTCCACAACAAAATCGCATACCGACATGGGAACGCGCTGAAACAAGCGAGACAATAGACTACATATATGTCTCCAAATCACTGCTAAGTGCTATCACGTCTTTTAATGTGCGTCGAACAGCAGCCAGTGACCATAACCTCTTGGAAACCAGTTGGACAATAAACAGTGCAAAAAACAAGGGCACAAATATGGACATCGAAACTAACACAAGAGGAACCAGACTCAAACTGAGCTCAGTCGCAATTAAAAACCTTACGCAAAGATATAAAGACGCAGCACACCCAGACGAGCCTAACGTAGTCTATTACCAACCGCTGTTAGTAGCATACCAACAAAAGAAAACAAGTTCAAAAATCGTAGCTGGTATCAAAAAACATACTTACAACAGTCATTTAGTGACAAGACGACGTGAGCATAGAAGAGCTATGAAAAATGCAATTAGACTTACGCCAATTGAGCATGTGAAGAACGCCCAAAAAGCGTTAAAATCAGAATACAGAGCCTGGATACGAGTGCATCGAGGCAAACTGTATCAGCAAGATGCCGAAGAGAACAAAAGCGCTAACAACAAACAACGCAAGAGACTTTTGGTCCCTACTAAGATCAACAGAACAGTCAGAGGAGAACTATATAACCAACAACATTTCACAACTCACATGGGAAACACACTTCGCCGAAGTGTTTAAATCAGTCACATCCAAAAACAATGTGCAACACCAAAATCAAGAAGTACAGTGGATAAACCTAGAAGACCAAGACGACATTCGGGAGATCATCAGGAATCTTAAAAATTCACGAGCGCCTGGACCCGATGGAATCACCAACTTTGAATTAAAAGCACATGCTGAAGAATGGGTCATCTTCATCAGCAAAGTCTTTCGACGCTGTGCAGAATCAAGCTCGGTACCAAAATCATGGACTTCAGCAACAATAATTCCTATATACAAAAAAGGAGACAAAAGATCCCGCAAACTTTCGGCCGATAGCCTTACTAGATTGCATCGGTAAGGTCTTCGGGTCACTATTACTAAATAGCAAAGTGTAATGACCATCTACAATCCGGCTTCAAAAAAAATGCAGGAACAGCAGGTAACATTCTAATTTTCAGCATACTGATAAGTAGAGCCCTACAGTCTGGTCAGTCACTATTCGTGGTATTCATCGACTTTACACAAGCGTCCGATCGCATCGAACAACATCGTCTCTGGACAAAACTAAGAGAATGGCAATGCCCGGACAACATACTGGCCCCAATACAAGCCTTGCATCACAACACCTCATTGAGAGTGCGTCTGAGTCGCGAGGGAGAGCTATCTGACGAAATTCCAACTTCCCGTGGAGTGAAACAAGGCTGCCCTTTAGCATCAGCCTTATTCTTAGCCTACATAGGCGATCTCCAGATCCAAACAAGCAGCACACGGGCATTTCCGTCGAAAATGGGAAATTCTTCGATAGAACGGCTCCTATACGCAGACGATCTCACATTATTTGATCCGACCCCGGTAGGCCTACAACGCCAGCTTAACGGCCTACAAGAATATGCAAGGAAATTTTTTTTAGAAATTAACAAAGGAAAAACTAAGGCAATGATTCTACAGAACACAAGGAAGAAAATCAGCAATTATAAGTGGTCTCTCGAAGACACTAAAATTGAAATTGTCCAAGACTTCAAGTACCTAGGAGTGCAGCTTGACAGCACCAAGGCGGAAATAACTATGCAAACTGTCATGTTTAACAAGATCAAAAAGCTAGCAGCTCAAGCTAAGGTAACAGACCGCAAATTTGGGAAATTTTCATTAAAGCCTACAATCAATTTTTACAAAATGAAGGTTGTGCCTGCAACAACATATGGAGCAGAAGCCATGCCAACCATTCCACAAAACATCTGGCTCAAGCTCGAAGCCACATTTTGGAAATCAGTGCTCAAGTTACCGACCTCGACCTCTGGGGTCGCGATAAGACACGAGCTGAGCCTGCAGTCTATGCAATGCACAGTGTCCTGCAACACACTTATGCTCTACAGAAAATGCAGAATGAACGATGGCAACGGGGTCTACAGCCTGATCAAGCGTGAGATAGATTCAGGCAAATCCGAAATGCTATCAACTTGGCAAAAAGAGAACATCTGTCTTCTGGACTCTATTGCATCAGATGAAGACGAACTGATCCACAATCCATGTAGAATATTACGAAAACTTAAGGAAGCAGATTGGGCTAAGACAACGGAACAAGCCTCAGCTCAAAGGCTTGGCGCACACCTTCCTGGTAATACAAGAAAATTAAACGAACTACAAAACTACATAAAGATCTTCCCAAATAAATGGGCTTGGAACCTGATTAAGAGCACATCTGAATCTTTTTCGCACATATGAAATCCTACACATAAGATGACTTTCCCCAACCGCAAACTGCCGTTTTTGCCACGACACAGAGCCACCGCCACATGAAACAATTTGTCACTTGTTAACGACCTGTCACGCGACGGGTGCTTTGAGACAGAAGTTTTTCATGCATATAGCAATAAAGGAGCAATTGATGGAAGAACCGACAAGGTGGTGTCGACTCATTGGTGGCGAGAAAACCAGCTGGCAAATAATAACAGCCAAAATGCTTGAATACATCGTGACTGTTCTATTACAAGACAAGGAATCCTCCACAGAGTCCGAGTCCAACACAGTAAACAAACCACAGCTGACTTGAACTGATGTCCGAGAGACAATTAAGAGACATAATGAAACAGGAAAATATTGTAAAAATCTAAATTTGATTAAAACAATTAAAAAAAACATTTTTTTAAAAAAATAATTATCTTTTTTTATACAGATTTTACAGACTTTTCAAGAATACCTTCATGTATCATTATCAGTTGCACTTCTGTGAGCCAGGACAAAAAATCAGGGCACAGTCCTGCATACATTCCCAAAGGAGATTAGATTTGATAAGAAGGTGGATTACAAATGGCTGTTTTCCAGTGGACGAGATTGAAAGTATAGCCCAGGGTGTGTATTGCGAGACGTGAGGGGCAATCGATTCTGCCTCTGCAGCCTGCACTTTACCGACAATAAGTATGAACAAAGTACACAAAAAAGGGTTGACACAGAACTCTTCTTAAATTGCTTCCAAATGCAATTCTGACTCAATTTCGGCACATGCTGGCTCAGGTGAGTAGTGGATGATGAATTTGTTATTTTTGTTGGTATGTAGGATGATGGTCTGTATAAATAAATATTCTCTATGATCTCACAATTTATTTAAAGTAGCGTATTGAAAAGGTAACTTCATGAACGTTTTCAGTGTTTACAGAATTTTAAAATGTTTCACTTTAGTATACTTCATCTATCCCCGCTTTCGGGAGCCACTAATAAATCAGAAAAATGTGACCTTCAGTAAAAACTTCCATAGTGCCCTTTAAAAGTAACATAATGTTTTCAAAATGTGTTGGTTGACATGTCCTCCTTTACGCAGAGCACACTGATGGAAGCACCGACCCTCAGAAGTAACGAAACCAAAGACACGTCTAGTATCCCAAGGGTGAGCCCTACCGACTTGCACAAAGTGATATTTTAGAGCATTGGATATGGCCACATTTCTAATACTAATTTACCTTTTCCATTGTACTATTTTCTGACGTACTGAAAATGAAGGTGCAAGATTCTGCATCAACTACTTTTCCGGAGTCAACATCAACCTCAATCCCCTATCAAGTAATTATATTTTACTAGTCCTTTATATGCAAATGAATTACGTGCATGTGTTATGCTTGGAATTTCAAAATATTGGAAATTATTATGTATAGTATTGGTTATTTACACAAAGTGGCATGTATGGGTGTCTCTCTGTATGTACAATTGCATCTCACTTTTCAGTTTCATTTAGCTTTTTCTTCCGTATTAAAACAAGTACTATGTTATAGGTGGATGCTGGAACTTCGACTAAAATCACTTCCTCCTTTGCAACAGGTCCAGAGTATGAGGTAGGCGTACTTACAGTTGCCTAGCTAGAATGAAAGTAATTCCAACAAAGGATATACTTTGAGACTGAAATGCATGTAACCTTGCACTCTATCTAAGTTTTCTGATTTTGGTTTGAACGTTACACTTCCTCTCTAATGCAGAATAGATCACAAAGGAAACATTACAAAGCAAACTACTTATAATCACTATGTTTTACAGGGTGATCGCAGATAAAGTCCATGTGTCATCTCGGAATGTTATCAGGTGAAATCTGAAATAGATTATGACCAAATCATGTATGTTTGAGGGTAAGTTCATATGAATGTTCAATTTGTGTTGCGACAACAGACCCTATAGTATATGTTATCATTCTAAACTACTTTGTGCAGAAGAGCTCTGTGTGATGAAAGATTTACATTTTCAGTGAGATTGACTTTTCTTTAAGGATTATTCTATTCAAGGAATGCACTCAAGATGTGGAATTGGAAGAGGCACATGGGCCAGAGGTATACCTAACCTAATATGAAATACAATTGGGCATCACATTGCATAAGAAATACATTTTGATAATGTTGTAAAATTTTTAAGTCTGTCAAGTTGGTTCTGTTTGTAAATATGTACATATGTTTGAGTGGAAATGAAATTTGCTTCATTTAAACCATATAAAAGGCACTTTTTTCCAGCTTGATGTTGCGGACGGCAAAGAGAAGGCCACGGTTTCTAAGCGAATTAAGAAAACAAGGGTAAAGAACTAGCTAGTTTGTTTTGTAGACGTTTTTAAGCAGAGGTTTTAGTCACATTATGTTTTTAGTTGGAAATTCATATCGTCTGTATGTGTGCTATACATTGAGTATGTATTTCTATAATGAGCATGTATTTCTATAAATCTATTAGAGGCCCAGAAGGAAGAGGAGAAGACCGACAACAACTGAAACCAAAGATGTCGCTTGCCAAACGGATTTCACAATGGAGCAAATATTTGAAGCACAGCGTGGTCCAGACAATATTCAGACTTGTGATGCATATGTCCAGTAGCCAGAAAAAGGAATGGAATCTCACCTGCGACCGTACAAAGTTACTATGGACCAATGCTACTTTGTGAAAACTCGCCCAGATGAAACTGAAAACAATGAAGATGCATTCCAATTGCTCACAGACCCTGTGACACAATCTACACCCTCTATAAAAAATGTCCAACCAACATATATTCAATGTTACCTGTTTCTCCAATTCATGTGGAAAGATCACAGCCTGAACTAACTGAGGCTGAACCATCAACGCAATTAATTTGCTCAAGATCTCTACTTCAGCTTGACTAGTTTGAGGGAATTGTCCACCACCGTTGAGTGGAAAAACACAGTACTGCAGGACAATTGGCTATTAAAGGAGCAAAAATATATTGTATTCAACAGCTGCCTGCTACAGATTGTACACATGCTAAAATGTTATCATAAAATAAGAGGGAACATATGCGGGGAGCCATTGATGAATGTCTCGTGCATTACAAGGCACCAGCCTGAAAATACAGGCCAGCTGTGTCCACCTCCATAACATATTCTCATGGTCTGCTCAACCGATGCTCCGCAAAGTACCTGCTGGAAATGTACTTTGTTCAGCAGCTTTACTGTTCAGTTTGTCAATTTGTGGCACTTGAGTTTCGTGCTAAAACACAGTACTACAAATTTCAGAGGGAATTCTTATTCCCCGCTATTAGTCATGCCAGGAAACAAACAGATGCCAATGGACAGTACATTCTCTGGCAAACATGTGAGGCTTGCTGGCGACGGACAGTGTGACAGTCCAGGATTTTACACCAAGTACTGCACATACCACTTTCAAGAAATGGAAAGTAAAAAAAAAAGAAAAATGTGAATTTGGTCATTGTGCAGGTGTCTGAATGTACATCGTCTGTGGCCATGGAGAAACATGTTTCATTAAATCCATCAACCAGCTGGAATCCAGGGGAATACAAATAGATCCGATAGCCACTGACTGGCACGTTTCAATAGGCAAGGCCATGCAAGAGCAGTTTCCACACATTCAGCATCAATTTGATGTGTGGCACATTGCCAAATCAATCATAAAAATGACAGCTGCTGGTTAAAAAGAAAAGGGTTTGGAAAACCTTTTCAAGTGGCATCAGTCCATCAGCAACCATCTTTTGTGGAGCTCCAAAACTGTGATGGATCTTTAGAAATTCTACTTGAAAAATGGCATTCATTGATGCACCAATGTTCCAACATACACTCATGGACAGAAAACCAACATTTCCACGAATGTGCTATCGAAGGAGTCGAAGGAGCGGGAAAGCAAGTGGTTGGTGCCATGTTCCCCTCCACACAAAGCACTTGAGAAGATTGTGTACGATAAAAAGCTTTCAAGGGCCCTGAAGGGACTCAAGAATTCTGTCATACTGGAGATTTCGAGGGGTTCCATAAAATGTGCCTACAGTACAGGCCCAAAAGGTTACATTTTTGCATAGACGGTATGCAGGCCAGAACAAGACTAGCCGTAATTGCGCACAAAAAGAACGTTGGGAGGGAACAAGCAAAAACTGCAGGAGCATTCGGGATGCCTCGTTACCTCATGGCCTTTACAGACAAACAATGGCTGGCCAAGCCAATATACCAGGAAATGGAATTTGAATTTGTGAAAGATCTGTCATTGACTGTATTGGCCATGCATACTCGGGGAATGGATCCTGATTTTGTTCCTAGGACACATACAATGCCACAAAACATTGCAAACAAGCCTAGTCCTCCAAAACCAGAACTTGTTGAAAGGTTATAGCGGTTTTCAAAATCTGCTCACAATAACATTTTAGATATATTGCCCAAAGTTTTGAGATTGTACAGAAAAAATCTAATGCTAGATAATGTATTACAAAGTATTTGTTTACACCGATAATCAGGTTTATGATGCACTAGTGTATATATTTTTATTTTTTTTATTTCGATTTATTTTGTTCAGGTGGACCTGAAAAAAAAAATGTATCAAAAGTTTCCAGCCTTCTTCACTTTCTTACAGACGTTCCTTCTGCGTTCTGCTGAAACTTCTTGCCTCCCATATGGAGGGAGCCGTCAAGATTTGAAGACCCGTGAGGGGTAAGTCCGTCCCGGCTCCCCAGCTGTCGCTGTCGCCTGTGCATCGTTAGGTTCCACAATGGGAAAGGGGGAGCTGTTTCCCAACTGTTTAAAGGTTGCCTCAATTATATTTACCATAGCCATTGACCATCTAGTGGATTCCCCTGCTATCAGTCTATTCCATAGCTCATTTTCTTCAAACATCCATGGATTTTCGGCCAGTGGTAGTAGGTAGGTTGTTCTGTTTTGTTTGTTGTTTTCACAGTTAAGTATTAAGTGCTTTATTGTTTGTCGTTGCTGGATTTTTGCATAGACAGCAGTTTTTCATGTTTGAAGCGGATCTGATCGTAAGTATTTCTTGGGTTGCTAATAGGTTTAGTCTCGCTTTCAGGAGCAGATTTCTTTTTCTTTTGTCCGGGAAACTTTTGCAGTACTTAATTGGAGATTTTACTTTGTTAAAGGTCGGCGGGAGATGACTAAGGAGTTTGTTACTTTTTGCTAATATATTTTACCTTTCCTTCATTTATATTGCTTATCCTCTGTCTAGAAGACACATGCCTTGGGTTGCTATTGGTACTATTGTGCAGAAGAGAATTGCCCTAGCACTTCGATGCTGGACTGCTCATTAAGGTGGGGGAAACACTGACATGCACATGGGTATTTCCCATCTGTAAAGGTACACTGAGGCTTGGTGTCTGTCAAACCCTCTGCTAGACCCAAACCCCATGCAATTCATGGCACTTGCGCTGATGGCCTGTTAGGTAAGATTTTCATTGTAATGATAAATCTTCCTGACCTGTGTCAACCCCAGAACTTTTAGCTTTACTGGTGGATTGCTTTTTCATATACCTCTGAGTGGGATCCTTTTTCCATACTCGCAGAATATTTTACTCTTATGGATGCGATTTTTTGGGCTGTTCATAGTGTCTTTTAAAATGTATCCTCTTTAAGAACAAGTGCCGGTTGTTGCTGGGTTGCCCTAGGGGCTCCACTTTCAACTTTCTGTGGCTAACCTAGAGAGAACTACAGTTCCCCAATGGTAGGAAGGATCTTCGGATCCCTTTTACATTTTATGGAGACCAGCCCCCTACCCCCTGACCCCCACATTATGTGGAGTGCTGGGGAGATACGGAGTATCCCCTTTCTCATTTTAAATAAAAGTAACATTTATGTTACAAGGACAAGTTTACCATTAATGACTGGTGGCAGTAATTTGTTGAACACTTTTGCTGATGTGAAAGGCTTACCTAGACTTACAGGATTCAAACTGTCTTCCTATTATACAAAATTATGTTCTAACCTTTCTGCAAAATACATAAAAGGTTATTTTACTTACCTTAGAAATGTTCTGCCAGTCCGGAAAGTAGGCATAAGGTTATTTTACTCACCTGTGAATTGGTTGTGCCGCTTCCACACAAGTAATGCTGTTGGTTTAACTTCATTATTCCTGCTAGGATAATTGTATAAGCGTCCCCCAACTGGGTTTTGCTTCCCCAGACTTGCTGTTAGCCTGTCCAGAAAAGTCTGCCCTATATTTTTCCTACCTAGAATATTTTTGGGTCATTCATAAAGTGTAACACTGGGTTTTGCTTTCCCTGGTCTGTTTTAGACCAACGCAAAAACACCTGCCTTTAAGTTGGGTACAGCTCCTGTAAAAAGTGTATAGGTTTTACTTACCTTGAGTGTAACTGTGTTGTCCTAAAATAAGTTAGTTATTGCTTCCCTTAGTCTGTGAACTGAAAAGCAACTAATTAAATATTACACCCCAAGGGCCAACTCCCCTAGAATTACTTATCCTGAATCAGAATTATAGGTGTATACTGTGCCTGCTATCTGTATTTCACTAGATCAGAAAAGTATATTGTCCAGTTGAAATGACTGATTTCTTGCTGAGTGTCACAGCACAACTGATAGGGTCCGCTAACATGGTATTACTGAAAGTAATCTAAAAGTAACTATTGGTTTTGACGTCCCAAGAGCTCCTGTTTGGTGTTCCAAATACATTTATATGCTTTGGTCAGAGTACCTTCAAGCACAGTGTTGTGTTTTTATAAACGTGGTCATATATAATGTGATAGTACTCATTCCCCCCAAAGTTTATCCAGGCCTAGTCGTATTTAAATATACCATTTGTTTTTACAATACATAGTGCTTGTGTTTCTTTGGACAGTTTGTATTACAATTTCATTTCTTTTGATTCTACAGCCCCCTCTCCCTCCTAAAATAAGCCTGGCTGCTCTGTCAACGCTAACATGAACTCAGGTTGTACAGCCTTATACTAAGAGTGGAGTCTTGGACTGCCTCAGTTGAATGGTTTTACTAAGCCCTTATTTGTACTTCAGAAAAACGGTCTTAACAGCATCCCTTTAGCAGACGCAATAAGGTATACGTTTTTTATAGGGATGAAGTGGATGTGCGTCCCATCGACAATAAGTTTGATGAAAGGGCAATGAAAAAGGGTGAAAAGGATGTAATTGCAGACATAAAATCTATTGCATGGCTCCAGTTGGCTACGTGGATCAAGCCCTTGCATCACTTGATGGTTTCCCACTCGTACAACCGATTTACACACAAATATCCCATAAAGGTATTCGATGTTGGCTGGGTTAGCCTGCGCTCCCCAGCTATGCTCACCTTTTGAAAACTGTTCTGCCGCCAAGGGCACATCCTACTCAAATAGTGGAAACCAATTCTTCATCGCCTCAGGCCCCTTCCTGACTTTCTACAGCCTTCCAAAGACCAACTTTTTGCTTCACCAGCACAATCGTGCACTTTGACACACTACTGCACTGTTGAGCCCAAGGCTACCCACTTCTTAGGGCTGGACTAGAAAGTTAGGGAATGACTCCCGAAAAGAAATTGTCTAATCCTCCTAGTGTGTTAACCAACCATTCTCTTCACAGATTGTGGCTGTGTTTTCCTAATTTGTCACATTAAGAAACGTATTGTATACATGTTGTACAGTAGGGTATGGTGTGTGGTAGCTGCTTTCACATAACTAAAGGTTACTTGTATCGATTGGTCCAGTCGAAAATACATGTATAGATATATCTTTCATATACACTTAGTCTAAAAGTAATTTGTGGTTTGTTGCTGTGTGTGCTCATTGTGGGCTTCCGATCGCTATGACCCTTCGGGAGACTTAGTCTTGACCGCCTGCCAAGCTACCTAGATGGGTCTGGCTTGTCTAGAAAGTTCCCCCGTTTCACTAAACCAAGGGTGGCCTCCTAAACTTAGGCCCATCAGGTAAGATCTTAGCACCCTCCTCCAGCACTTGTATACCCACAGGCTCCTCCTTCCATCCCCTATGCACTAGCACTGCCGATGGCACAAGGCCTAGTCTGACCATGACTGTAAAATATTTAGTATGGGCATGCAATGTCACCTGTCTCGCATAATGGTAGAGAGGGCTGCCTCGGGTGCTTAAGGAAGTATGAATGGACATGCATGAATTACAGTAAGCGCTGTGCAATTGATGGCAGTCCCCTGTTACGCTCACACCAGAATGAATACAACCCTATAGGGAAAGAAGCCAAGAGATAGCTTGCAGGGATAACAAGGTTTAATTGTACAGAAAATATCAGCAAGGAATCTGCTACTTGAGAACATTCGGACTTCAGAATGAATGTTGTTGCCTTTTGAGAGAAGCCACAGTGTCAGTAATGACATCACATATAGGGTCTGAACCAGCACAGTTCATTGGTAAGACAGTATACATGATCCTGCGCCATAGGGATGCCAGGCTACAATTGGTTTGTTTCTCAGCCATCTCTCCATGGAGTGAAGGTCAGGTCTTTCAGAAGTTACATTGTGAAAAGTAAGATAATATGCTAAGCCTACTACTACATCACTATGCAACGCACCTGGGAGGCTCGCAGGCTGGTGCCAGGGGGAAGGGAAGAAGAATTACAGTCGCACTGACTCACACATTCTGCCATGAAACAGTGCTGAATTTTCTTACAAAGATGATATATCCCAGAGGTAGCAGCAATACATACCGGTGTTGATTGTTCCTACCTACCCGTTTCTGGCTTCAAATCGGTAAAAACAGGCTGCTATTGTTATTTGGCCTTGAGAGAAAGTCAGCAACTGTTTTCAGGACACAATGTGTCGAATACCCACAAAAAACGATAAATGTTACTATATTGAAAGTGGAAATATGAAAATTTTGTTTCTATTTCTGCGATCCGTTGTTCAGAGCGGTTACTCAGCGTGACACCGAGTGAATGGAACTTCCTGAAATTATGTAAGCTCAATATATACATTTTGTTTGTGCGATTAAAAACGGCATGTGTGCTGTACGCATGACAACTAATTCGGCGACATGCGAATGTGCGATTTGGTCCGAGGAATTGATAGTACGTCATGTTGAATGAAATTTATATTGCGCACTATAAAAAACTAAGTGCGTAACTCACACTTTGTTTATCGGTCTAGTAATTATTGTTATTTGTGTATAGTTTAAAGAGTGAACAGAGGTTTGATTTTTTTGGGACGTATTGCTTACTGGCCTTGTTATGGGTTGTTAGCATATTGGGACAATTATTCATCGAAGACCCACACCCTCTATGCAGGCTTTGGATATCTAAATCTGCTTCGTACCGTGGAATATCCTAGTATGCTGTCACTGCTGCATCGTTGTGCACCATAAAGTGGGGGTTGGGGGTGAACCTTTTCAGTGGGCACTTGGCTATCTTTTCGATCACTAATCTTACAAGTTCTGTTATAATGTCATCTGCCTGTGGTTCAACATAAAATGTTACTATCTCTGTCCTTATTTTCTGGTGGGGCCCATCATGTTAAGCGGGTGCATCTTGTTCTCCATCCCATTGGGAGCTATACCTACTTCACATTGCTAACCTTTCATGAACGTCATGGTCTGAAATACTGCCCCATGTTGTCATGTGTGTGTTCATTCAGTGTGGTTTGTGTTTATGATTAGGTTTCATCCGGTTTCTGAGTTATATGGTAACTACTTGTATTCAATTACAGAACAGCTACTAAAATAAATTATTTTATTCTGTTATCTACACAGATATATTGCACCATTCTGCGCATGCCATAGTTTCCAGCTACCGTCGGATGGATTCTTCAATCAACATTGGCGGATAACCATAAACGGTGCTTATTGTATAAGCGTTATGTGGGACGACCGTCAGAGACCAATCTGTCCTTTGGCAGTACCAGCAATAAGGAGAACCTATCAGCGTTCACGATGCAACAACGCGCTGAAGCAAAAGCGTTGCGCTTGAAAGTGCAAAGAATCCATATCTTCTCACCAACGCAACACCAAGGGTGTCATTACAAAGTTTTGCTAGTGTAACATAAGGACACACAAGAATTGGAGTACAGGGATTGATCGTTGATCGCAATCAGCGTACCATGAGGAGGTTATGAACAACATTCGAAGCATGCAATGTAGCTATGACTTGTATGGCAAAAAAACAATCGTTCATTTCGTGGACTTAATATTCTCTTCTGAGTGTTCATTGATATATAAAAGCACTTGTTACATTGCAGACTATCAATGTTTTCTTAAAATAAAGTTTTGCTCTCCTATTTGGGACAAGAAAGAAAAGTGATGCTCTGTGGGAGGATGTGTGTTTATCTTCCTGGTTTTGCGTTAAGTAACGTTATGGCGTTGGTTATCAGGGGGCACGTTTGGCTACGCTGGCCACAAACATCATGAAAATAGGTGGAGCATATCACTTGGACTAGTGATGTCAGATTCATGGGTGGGTGACATAATTTATGCCCGTGAGGGCACTTGAATTTAGGATGATGCATCAGCGGATAAGATTAGCACAAGATGGCCGCGCCCAACCCGTTCTTTTCGCATGTGTAAAAGTGAGGAAAACCAAGGTAAAATGCATAGGATTTTTTTAAAATATTGATTACAGTATGCTTAAAATGACATGCCTGAACGATCAGGACAATAACTTTTTGAGCGAACTTCACCTTTAATTTCCAACTGGCGGAGTTCATTACTGTATCAACAGTGAAAGCTGTGTCACGCAGATACGGGTGAAGAAAGATGGCACATAGAAAGCCTGCGAATACAGCAAAAACCCACTGCCATTTGGAGGTGAAAAACATGCAAGCACACTTACACAAGCAATAAATCCAGCTCGCTGACTGCCGAATTTGCAAAAAAACATCTCCCCTGAAATTCCCTCTTGCGTGGAATGGCCATAAAGCACTTTGAGGGGGAGCCAGAGATGGGGATACTACTTACCATCCAAGAACGCACACAAAGACCCGCTGTTGCTGCAACTGAAATCAACAAAGGAAAAACAAACCCACTGCCACCTAAATATACCTGGCGCTTTGAAACACTTCAAAGATGTATAAGCACTTAATAAATATACAAATACCTGCCCGCGCACAGCATGGAGTCTTCCTTCCGTTGATACTAGTGCCCATCTGAGAAACTGACCTTGCTAGGGCCATTTCTCAGATGGGAAATCGCTCCTTCAATGCGAGTAGGCTAGTTTCCATTAGAGAATTGGTACTTTTTGCCCCCTAGTGGTCCAGTCCTGCATAATAATGGGTTTTAGAGATTCTCACTGAGAATGCTAGTCCCATTAGAGAAAGGGCCCATTGTACTCCCCTACTGGTCAGGTCCTGCAAAATAATGGGTTTTAGATTATTCTCACTGAGAACACAATTTCCCATAAGAGAAAGGGCCCATTTTGCTCCCTAGTGGTCGGGTCGTGCATAATAATGGGGTTTAGACTATTCTCACTGATAACACCAGTTCCCATTAGATGAGAGGACCTTTCTGCTTGTCCAGGTTGAAGGTCCGTTCCTCCAATGGGAAATAGATGCTTCATTGTGAATATGCTAGTTCCCATTAGACGAGAAGACCTTTGCGTCTTCTGGGGTCAGTTTCCCTAATGGAAAAAGGAAAAAAGATGCTTCATTGTGAATAGGCTATTCCCCATTAGACGAGAAGACCTTTGCGTCTTCTGGGATTAGGGGTCAGTTTCTCTAATGGAAAAAAAGATGCTTCATTGTGAATCGTCTAGTTGCCAGTAGGCGACAGGACCTTTCTGTTTCTTCAGGTTGGAGGTCCGTTTCTCTAATGGGAAATAGATGCTGCCTTGTGAATAGGCTAGTTCCCATTCGACGAGGGGACCCCTTGCTCTCCTGTTGATCATCAACTTGTCACAAATGTATTCTTTCTGGCAATGTTCAAAAAACATAGCCATCCCTCTCAGTGCTGTAACAAACTCATCAATGGTCTCACAATATTTCTGTTGTCCGATGGCAAAGTGATAAGCCAAAATGTTATTCCCCTTCGCTTCCCCTCGTAATGCTTGTCCATATTGGCTATGCATATGTCAAATTGAGTCAGTTGCCCATCTTGTGCAGTCAGGTAGTTTTAAGAAATTCTTGTCCAGCCCTAACAGTGCCTCTTTTTTTGCTCGAATAATTAGGACCATGTACTGCCAACACACTTCAGGAATTTTTCTTTCCATTTAATAACCTAGGAATAACCCAGTGCCTGTGTGTTTGCCATAATATTTGAATTAGTTTATGTTGCTTCCCTATGTACGTGCCCTTGATATTGGTCGTCTTGTTCACAGGGACTAATGTCAGTAATCTCGCTTTTAAGGTCCAATGAAAAAAATCCTCAGAGTAACAGCCAATTGTGCTACAGCATGCTCCCTTCTTTATGAGTGTCTCCCCCTTTTGGTCGCAACACTGCATGTGGGAGGGGCACACAACAGAGCGCAGTGCTCACAGTGAAGGCCTTCTGCTTGTTATGTAGCTAAGCAACAGACATGTCCACTCCTTATCGTGTCTAAAATTGCCAAGTAACAACTGCCTTGGATCACGCATTTTGTCGTGTGCATGCACGGCTATGCTGCTAGAGGGCTTCCTGGTCCTCATAGGCTCATGCACAGCGCAGATACTGCCCAATACGGGCCTGGCGAGTCCCAATGAGCCACCATTTGACCCAACAACTACCCCTGTACCTGCTCAGCCACGGCAACGTCTCTTCCTTGGCGGGCACAGTCAATGGCAAGTGCAGGCTCTTTGCCATTGCGGAAACGCATCACCAGTTCTTAAGGAAGTGAAATGGGACACTGCCAGTATGTGTGACTTCTTGATTTGCTTTTAACTCATCTTTACACGGTAACGACCCTCTGTCCTCATCCCTCGCACCAAACACTGCACTACTTGTCTTGCATTCTCTTCTAGTGTACTCATTCCACACCCATAATATTCCCTCTGCTGACATTCATAACACTTGTGAGAAGAGGACTTTATTCCTGTGTCCACTTTCCATATTCTAATAACACTCGACTCAGGTTGTATTGCCCAGTGTAAATGGTTCAGTTACTCCCACCTTGGGGCTCCAGGACCCTTTTTGGGCTCCTCTTGGCACTCTTCTATATAAGCATGGGTTGGCCCACCTAGGATTGATGCATTGGCTCTACTAGGCATGAATATTTGTTTGCTCTCCTCGACAGAAAGACCATTTGTCAGTCTTGGGCTTTAAGACGCGCTGGCACTCCTGGGCTTGGAGACAAAGATAGGCCCTTTCAGGGACCAGAAACTGATGTGATGCATCGGCAAGCCAGAAACGGAAGAGAGGCACCACTCACATTGGTGTTGAGTCAAACCATGGTCAAGTTGGTTTACTGCACCACTCCTCGCCTTTCCACTACCACTCTCTACTTTTGACTTCTCATATAGGCTGGTTATTATATGTACAACCAGGCACCAGCTAGCATACTTAACTGACACATGCCTTCTTCCGCAGTATTAACCTAATTTTCAGGGTCCACCTTCTGCACTTCTTCCTTCCTCAACCTCCCTTTTCTTTCTCAATACCTCTCAAAATGTTCCCCCATCGTTGGCCTTCAACCTTTCAAACTGTTGTCCTGTCCTTTCTTTTGTGTCTCACCTTCCATCTCTCCTCTTGTAGTTTTTTCCGCCTCTTCACACTGCTCCCCCCCTTCCACCCTTCACCTTCCTCTCCCATCACCTTTCTAGCATCCAACTCGCTAAGTCTTACTTTCCTTCCACTTCATCTTTTACTCCGCTCTTTACTGCAACACGTTTTGAAAATCCCCCACTAGCCCTTCAACCCAAGTCTCCCTTTATAGTCCTGCCCCATTTGAAACTGGGAAGGGTGTGAATTCATGTACCAAAGTCCTTGTGTGGACATGACAAAGGGATTGGCTCTTCTAAGTAACTCATCACCTTCAGATATAGAGGTTTGTATCAGTTATAAATTGTCAGCTGCCAACATGAAGTCAAGCAGAGCTGTCATGGTAGCTGCCTGAACCCACAATAACTGCCAACCTTGAACCCCCTCATCTGCCAACTTCATTGCATACCCCTCAAGCTCACGTATGTCTTTTCACACTACAGCCTGCAGACCGCAGCCAAAATGTACTTTTAGTTGGATCAAAGACGATACCCACAGACCTTTTAGCCTTCTAATGCAGAGTTGTTAATTTTTCAAAACTCTACCAGGTCTTGAATTACAGACTAATACCTGGCAAAGGAGAAAGTGCATAGGGTAGATGACTTGGGAATACCTTATATACTGGCTATGAAGGAACATTCCCCGGCCCTCCCCTCCGGGTCTCGTAGCTCCAGTCCCATGTGACAACCTAGAAACATTGTCACAATGCTCAGTTCATTGTTGTACTCAATAGGTAATTCTTTTAATTGACGGTTTCATATTTTCAGTCATTTATATTTCAAGAAAGTATTTATATTGTTAAAGTAGAACCTATTTTCATTTATCATATTACTTGCGTTATCAGTTCATGGTTCTTAGATATTTATCATATTCAAGATTATAACCATTTAATTGAACCAAAGTGTAAGCCATCTTATCCATTGACATATTTATGGATCTGTGTCATGGGTGCACAACACACAGCCCGCGGGCCAGTTGTAGCCCGCCATGCTATTTTGTCCAGCCCGCGAGGCACAAAGACTTTCCTAATTGAGGGCGGCCCACAAGCAGCATCAGTCGCCCTCCATTAGAAAAGTCTTTGTTGTCTTCGGGCCAGACAAAACACTGGCCGTCATTGGCTCAGCACACACTCACCACATCGCTCCTATCAGCCACGTAGTGCGTGTGTGCTGCACCAATGGAGGGCCAGCACTACGCCTGGCGTGGCCAGAAAGGCTTGATGCCGGAAGGCATTTCAGCCTTGCTTGCCACACCAGCCGTAGTACCACTCCACTTACTTCGCCAGCGTTCCAGCTAGCCTGCCTTCCAGCACGTCCAGTAAGTGGTCTGTTTGTGTGTCGGGTCTGTTCGACTGTATGTTTGTGTTGTGTATGTTGAGACGGGGTGGAGGCGGTGTCGGATGTGCATGAATGTTTGTTTGTGTTGTGTATGCTGAGATGCGGGTGTGGGGGAGGGGGGTGTTGGGTGTGCATGAATGTTTGTTTTTGAATGTTTTGTGTATGTTGAGATGCAGGGGTGGGATGGTCGGGTGTGCATGAATGTTTGTTTTGGAGTGTATATGCAGTATGTTGAGATGCAGGGTCTGTATGTGTGCATGCTTGAGAGTGTGTGTGTGCTGAGTTGGGGGTGGGGGAGGGTTCGGGTCTGTATGGGTGCATGCTTCAGAGTTTGTGTGCCGAGCTGGGGGGTGGGAGGGTTTGAGTCTGTATGGGTGCATGCTTGAGCGTTTGTGTGCTGAGCTGGGGGGTGGGAGGGTTTGAGTCTGTATGGGTGCATGCTTCAGAGTTTATGTGCTGAGCTGGGGGGTGGGAGGGTTTGAGTCTGTATGGGTGCATGCTTCAGAGTTTATGTGCTGAGTTGGGGGGTGGGGGGTTTGGGTATGTATGGGTGCATGCTTGAGAGTGTGCCGAGTTGTGGGGTGTGGGTTTGGGTCTGTATGGGTGCATGCTTGAGAGTGTGTGATGAGTTGGGAGTGTGGGGGGTTCGGGTCTGTATGGGTGCATGCTTCAGAGAGTGTGTGTGCTGAGTTGGGGGGGTTCGAGTTCGTGCCTGATTAGAGATGTTGGGCCATGGGGCATAGTGTTTGGTTGGGGGTGAAGGGGCCATGGGGCATAGTGTTTGGTTGTGGGTGAGGGGGCTATGAGGCATAGTGTTTGGTTGGGGGTGAGGGGGCCATGAGGCATAGTGTTTGGTTGAGGTGAGGGGGCCATGGGGTATAGTGTTTGGTTGGGGGTGGGAGCCATGGGGCATAGTGTTGCACTCAAGAGTGAACCCAATAATAAAGTTAAAACAGGCACAGTTAGGAGATGTACATCCTTTGCTTTTTGAGGAAACCTGATCAACGAAGGCCATACTCCTCTTGGGCAACTCAAACAGCAAACTATAGCAGTCCAAAATAACGGAATGTCCAATCAAGGGTCAATAAAATTGATATAATTTAATTAAACAGACGATATACAATAACTAAATAGAAATAAATTATAACAATGGAAAATGTGTAGTACAAAATGTGAGTTTGAAATGCAAATAAAAATCGTTACCCTTCAAAAACCTTCTTTTTCTATGCGTTTATACAAATTGGGGGTTGAAAAAGCCTCCTGCCATGCCCCGCCTACCGCCCCACCCACATTTACTTTTCGGCCCACTATAGCCCTCATGTAAGGTACTTTGGGCCCTCTGTCAAAATCAGTTGTGCACCGCTGATCTATGTGTTCTAATTGAACCCGAGCTAGTTGCATTTTTCCCCAAATGTTTTGTACCTATTTTTTTGAAATGTCAGAATGTGGGGTAGAGCGCCCCTCCACCACCCACCCTCCTCCGCAAACCAATCTTACCTGACTCCAACCCACCATCTACCTTTTGGTGGTATAACAAATTAAAATTAAGATGGGACTAGGGGATTTCAACCAGTTAGGGGGAGGCGGGGGGGACACCAAAATATATAAACCCATAATTATACTGTTAACTGGTGTTATATTCATTAATATTCTTCGAATCTACACAACTTTAAAAATGTATAACAAACAGTCGTGTGCATGCACGGTCACAAAAACTGTCAAGTCACAAAGTACTTATGTATACTAGATACATACTATACATTACACAGTACATTTTGCAATCGCCCTTTTAAAACCAAAAATCGAATTGGCGGAGCCATATGGAGTGCACCTGCTTTACCTCAGGGTATTGGAAGAAAAAGAAGCCCAAGAGTTGCGGAAAAAACGGTTCGCATCTCATAAAAAGCTGCAAAAAGTAAACTTTATTATTGAAAATGTTCACAATCTTTTGTCACAATATTTCCTTTAAGGGATCAACAGATATCACAACTTCACACCTTCAGCAGGGGCACGCTGATACACAGTGCCTGAAGTTTGTGGCAATTATCGATCTATAAATGATCTGCTCTGACTACTGGTGCTGTAGCGTGAATAAGTATGGGTAAACTATCATTAAAGATCTCAGAAAGAAAATTTCCAAATTAAAAATTCACTCAAAATATCGATTTATAGGACAGAGAGTTAAAATAACATGAAAAGCAACTCACACTGTCTATAATTAAAAATGTGAATAAAGGGAAAGGATCTCAGAAACAAAACCTTAATCTTTTACCACTTCAGATGTTTAGGACTACACATCCCATCAGACCTAACCAGCATAGTGAATGGTGAGGTATAAGGTTTTTCACTGTAGCAACACCTTCACTCTTATTCCAAAGACCCTTTCCTCCATAATCTTGGGATGTTCCACGGACCGGGATCAGAGCCTGTTGCCATGTTCAGTCCCAAACACTGTTAGGGAGAAGTCTCATGTCTGTGTTAATGCCCCTTCTACCTTCGAGACCTCCAGCTCTTTTGCTGCACTTTAGGACTTTACATTTTTATCCTGGAGAAGGTGAGACCTTTTACCCAATCTCTAATGGGTTTTTATCCAATTTGGACTCTGTTTTCTTTGGTTTTGGAGTCTGACAAACTCCATAGGCATCCCCTTTTTGCATTGTGACACACAGCACTGTCGGTGCAGTGTCACTGAGAAGTTCTTTGGCATGCCACTTAAGGTTAAAATACCTTCTATTGTATAAACTACGGTTTCCAAGAGTAGCAAAGTGAAATTGACTGTACTTACCTTTTTCTCCTTGTAGACCCAGTGCACACCATCTTACATGGAGTGCTGGAGGGGTTACTACGTATCCTCTTTGTCTACCTTCTCATGCAACATTTTTATGTTATCCTAACTACAATTAATGGTTGGTGGCAGTGGTGTAATTTCCTACTATTGTGCGTTTTTTTTTTACCACAGGCTGAATCCTCAGCTGCAGTACTGCACCCATGGGTATCCATTTTGTCAAAAAGGCCCAGTCTTTTTTTGCCATTTCTTTTTTGTAAAGGTCCTTCTTGAGATTTACCAGGTTTGGCCCCTTTGTTTGTTTCGTCTTTAGCAGGATTCACTTGTGAAGCCCGCCTCTGGCTCCAGCATGTCTGGCAGGGCAGGAAACGAAGGAGACTCTCGAAACTCCCTGCGATTAGTCTCCTTGGTTACAGGAATGGACCCCAAGGTGATTGGCTGGCTGCTGTGTGAGTGACAGCTAGGCTGCATGGGAGAACTTCCATAGAAGGAGAGGTCTTTGCAAGGCAGGCAGAGTTGACCACTGGATGAAGGAACCGAAGAAGAAACTGAAAGAGAAGCTTGCTGCACCCTCATGGACCACTGGTTTGCTCGGTGAAGCCCTGCTGCAGTGCTGAAGCTCCAAATTCCGAATAGACTAGAGAGGCCCGGAAAGGATGACTTCTTCCCTTGGGTTGGTGAGATCAACTGACCCCAAGATGAACTTGACTGAACTCCTCTCCCTGCTGGCTGTACTACTTCGCTGCTGCTGGAACCGAGAGCCAGGGGACAGGAACACCAGAATCTAGTGAATCGTTTTTAAGCCAGACCCGAGCTCCAGGAAGATCCTCCAGACTCCCTCGAAGCAGGACTACCCAAGCCTGAGCTACCTCAACAGTGCTGAACCCCAGAAGTGAGGGGGGCCCATAAGGTGTTCAAGAACCGCAGTGGTGCTATTTGAGAGTAGCTGAAACCGCGAAATGCTGCTGATCTGAAGTGTGCCCTTTGCTGCAGTCGACCTTCAAACTGAGTCCCCAGACATCCTCCCTCTTGTCCCCACGACTGGGATCAGGAACAACATGATCTGCAGGACTACAACAGGAAAAGAAGCCAGCCGGAACCTTTTCTAAAGACTCAAGGTACTGTGTAACTAGTGTCGGTCTAGGGAAAATGGACACCTCTCACGATGGACGGCAAACGCATTTTGGTGGCCGAAGGCCAACCGTCTCATGTATGTAACGAACGATAGAAATACAGGTTTCCGAGTTTGACCAATGAACGGCCATTTTGATGTAACAAGGATCACCATTTTGTTTTCTAACGACTGCTTTCTGTTTAAATTGCTTCGCAGCACATTTCTGCTTACACTGCTCGACTGTTAACATTGTTGTCTGAACGTGAAAGGACAAGCCCGCAAGGCTAGTAAGAGTTCGTTGAAACACAACGTAGGCAGCTCCGGAGAGGAATGCCCGGCTCCCTCCCAAATGTAGCCTTGAAGCAGAGCCACAGGGCATTTAATCATTTCACAGCTGCCAGCCAGTCTCGTTATATGGTAGAATATGTTAGAATAAAGCAGCTAAAGGCTTGAATTATGCTCTTCATACGGCCCCCCTTTTCCGAGCCCTGTAGAGCGTGTCTGCTCCCAGGACACAAATAGCACCTCATAGATAGCAAGGTCTGGAATGTGACTCTTCCCCCGTATGTAGCTCGTTTACAAGAACAGAAGCACTGTGTTCTGTTCAACAAAGAAAAGATGTCTCCACACTTGCAAGGTTGCATACTGTTGCTAGAATAGATATTTGAAGGTGTCATATTCGTTGAAATTGTCCATCATCAAACCGAGTTCAAAGAAACCCAATAAAGGGGGGTGTTAAACATGTCAAAGCTGATTGTATGATATGCATTTTGTATATATGTAACTGATGTGCGTAATTCACTCTCTTGCGTCCCTCGAGGTCTAGAGATACACGTCGCGGGGCGTGAGACCGAGTTGGCCAACTGCGACTATTTGCTTTGCAATAAACCCTAGCTTTGAGAATACAACCTCGTGTCTGGCGTACCTATCGTGTGTGGTGACTTGCCTTGTTTCCATAACGCGAGGGACCCCTAGGGGCCCGTTTCACTAGGGGTACTTACCTCTTGTGTGTAGCTTGCTTGCTCACGCTGTAGACTTCCATTGGCTGCCCTTTGCAGAGTTGCTTGCATCTTTGCTCTTCACACGTCTCCCAGCTTGAGGCCCGACAGGGATTCGTTTTACAACAAACCTCAACACTGTGCAAGACTTTTGTGCTATCTTAAACAAGTGCCTCAGCTCCCCTAGACTTTGCGCAGACATTGGCTGTCCTGGCTCCCTGCAGACTCTTCTTACCCTCTGACTTTGTGTTTACCTCTGTCCCTCCAAAAGTCATACATACGTTACTTTTATAACCAGGAAAGGGTTAACCTATATTTCATTGGGGGATTCTAAAGGGCTTACCTGTTTGAGAAACTTGTTAACAATTGTTTCCTTCCCTAACCTTTTCCATAACTCCAGTATTGCATTTAAGTGTTAAAGTGATATATGAATGTCAGTGTCCTAGCTATTGACGTCACCTCACCTGCGTGTAGGAAGTGTGTGTGACACATCCCAAAGGAGTATCTACTTAACTGAAACTGAAGGAGTGTATTTATGAAGTGTATTTTATTGTTGCTAATTGCCCTTTCTAAAGAAGGCTCATTTGAAAACTGTTCAATAAATAATTATTTAATAAGAAACCTCGAGTATAAGTGCTATTTGAATACCTGTCACTGTGAATCTCTATATTGCACCTCTACAGCTCACATTGACCCTTCTTGAGATAAGACTGGCTGCTCAGTGACTCTAGCAAATTGTGTAGTACAAACCTATACTAAAGGTTGGGCTGCCAATTGCCAAGAGGACAAGGCTGCTGTAGTCTCCCACAGTGTTACTACATACAATCTTGCCTAACATACACCACTTAATAGAGAGCGTAATTGGCAATAAGTTAATATTTTCCATAAAACAATCTATATTCTGTCCTGAGGAAGACGAGTCTCTGTGCTCTTCATCAAACTTAGACAGTCCATTGTCTCTATGATGCATAGAAAGGGAATGTAGTCAAGAGTGAACACTACAAGATTTAATATGGTTTTAGCTAGCTAGCACTCACTTTTTTGAATGGCCCTTAACACCTTTTTAAACATGTGGCACTTTTCTGAAGGGCACCTGCCACTTTTTCAATCCGTCATAACAGGGTAAAATGAGTGGTAGGCATTTCTACATTATCTTGCACCTGCATATATTTTGATAGCATTACATCCATTATATGCATTACGCTATGTGTTCCTTTTTGTTCACAAACAATTCACTTATTTAAGCTACACACTGTGTCTGAAGTATTGAGGAAAATTACTTAGTATATCAATAGATTGTTTAGCAACATTTATTGCCGATTCCAATAAAGCTAGTCAATTAGTGAGACTGTACCCATAAGGTTCTTCATGTATTGAGCTTTGTTGCTTTGCAGCAGAGATTTTGCAGAAATTGGTAATGCCATTTCTTTATGATGTGGAAGGCAGAAAGTACCTTTGGTCATAAGTTTGGGTGCGTTCTGAGAAACACCTTTTCCCTGCAGAAGATAATAGAAGGTTGTTCTGCATGGAGCATTTGAAGCTCACTTATCCAGCAGGCCTGGGTGACAGCAATCAAAAAGACCACCTTTCACAACAAGCATCGACAATTGACGGTTCAGTTTTCACATGAGTGCCGACAGAACCACATTGAGGTCCCACTGGTTGTGCAGTATTCTCATTGGCAGGTAATCTATGTAGGCTGTTAGCATGTCTCGAAATTATATTATTTGCCAATGACAGCGTCCGCAGTTAACTGTTCTAATATGCCCATATTGCTGCCAAATAGATTATATACGAGATCACAGACACACCACTTTCCATTAATTGTGTGATGGAGCCATCACCCAGGCTTACCTGCAGTGGGTTGGTGTCACTCTTATCACCAGTGGCAAAAACACCTCCATGTACTTGCGTACTGTGACCTGTTGGAATCCTTTCTAATGCTCCCCATGTTCTATTGAGGGGGCCCCAGTTGACTGTAACCTAGGTCCTGTAACAATCCTTCAGATGGTGCCACTTCTCCCCATGGGGAGACTCTTTCTTGGAGTTTAGGGAGGTGAGGCCGCTAATAGATAGTCCCGCTAGGGGTGGTACCATGTGGGAGGACTTCTTAGGGAGGAACTCCCTGTCTGGGGATACGTTTGGGATACAGTGCATTTAACTCCATTACAAGGGGAAATAACACCCAACTCTTCCTTATACATGATAAAATCAGACACATTGTATTACTGTAATGTGGTCAGTCTCCCTGTGATAAGGACTGGGACGAAGAAGAAACCAACAACGCTACAGTCAAACATGAAGTATTAAAGCAGCTGCTCTCAATCGGTCTGACGTTACGCTAGGGTAGTCCCAGCTAGTTAAGACAAACTGTAAAGAACTAGGAGAAACACCTCCAGAGAGAGCTTCCTCCGGGAGGAGAGTCCAACAAGTGAGGACACTGCCAAAAAGCCTTGGAATTGAAGCAGAGCGTTCTGAGGCTGTAGCAAGACAGCCGTCTGAAGTGCTGGAGTTGAACCAAGGGATGCAAGGGAAACGTCTCATCTATCAGTGGAGAGCCAGCAAGCCTGAAGTCTTAAGTCAGTACAATGGTGGCACGCCGGTAGTGGGTGAATCATGCGATCCAAGAACGATGCCCTGACCATTATAACTAGCCGGCGACACAGACGCATGGAAAGTATGAGACACTATGGTGGTTGCGAGACCTGTAATGGGTGGACTGCTTGGTCCAAAACTTGCACCCAGACCACCATTCATAAGAGGCCACAATGTCAAGTGGGCCGAAGAAGAGTAATACAAGAGAGTGGCGTACCACAAAGTTAAGCAGACAGAGGAAGCGAGAGTAGGCCACAAAGTTTAGCTGGTCGAAGGAGAGTGGAAGAAAGTAGAAGTTAAAACCTATGACCCCTAGCAAAACCAGTGAGGAATTCCCTGAAAGGAGGTAACCGGAACAGTGATCAGCTCGGGAGGGGCTCGGGGCAACTTATGAACTGGAAACAGAGACAAAAGGAGTAAACCATTTTGTGAAGCAATACCCGGGTCAGTTCCATAAGACTGTGGTATTGAGTAGTTGAGAAAGACTCGAGGAGCCTCTCCCTCATCCGAATGGGGCCAAGTTGAGACAGTGTTCAAGTAAAGAGAGCACCAAACCAATGGAAGGAATTAAACAGGTTGATGAAGGATTTAATGCTGAAGTATATTTAAAAGGATGGTCTAGTAAAAAATTTTATTTAAAAAATAGATAGGCAACATAAAAAAAAAATACTAGCATTCTCCGTTTTAAAACTTCCTATGTAAAATTTTGAGCTATTCAAGCTCAAAATTCGCAAAAGCAAGCACATGGGCGCATCCATTTTGTAAAATGGAGGCCCTCCTGTGCTGGCTTTTGCGGCACTAATGAAGGAAAAGCCAGCCAGCTGTAGTAAACAAAAGCTACCGCTGGGTGGCTTTCCCTTCATTAGTGCTGTAGGCGGAGGACGGGGACCGGAGACCAGAGCAGGAAAGCTGCAGCTGAATCTCGGTAAGTGCTATTTATTTATTTTTTAAAAATAAGCACTAGCTGCGTTTTTTTTTCTAAGTTTTCCGGGCTGGAGGAGCCTGAGAAACTTGGAAAGAAAAACCGCAGCGTTTTCCAACACAACCACGTGTGTTTCTGCCTGCTGTGGCTATCACTTTGGGTTAGATGGCAGTTGCTGGTGTGCTTCAATGTGTGCAGGGCACTAGAGGGGCAGGTGGAAAGAGGCTGGCCATCTCAAATGAGGAGAAAGGCATCGCCATGAGAGTTCTTCCCCTTCCAAAATGCATACAGAGTACACTTTTTTCTTCCAAGTTGCAAAGAGGTTGAGAATTGGCATTCCCCAAGTTCAGAAGATTGGCAGTAATGTTTTCACATGATAGTCCCATTCATGGGGGTTGTAAGACTTTCAACCCATAACATCCACCCAAGCATTCTCCTCTTTTGCCACATGGGACGCGATTGGGAAAACGTTGCAGGCACCAGCCTCACAACCTGAGTGTGAACAAGCAGAGAGTTTCAGACCTGCTGCCGACATAAAACTGGGTTGTTGTGTTGTCAGTGTAGATCAACACGTGGTGGTGACCTTCCAGACGGTGCAAAACACCTTCAATGTCATATTGCTTGGAGTGCTAGTCAATTTATCTGGTGTGCCTGTTCCTCCAAGATATAAAATGAACCTCCCATTGCCCATTAGGTTCCCCAACCTGAAAGACTTGAGTCTGTCACAAGGATCCTGCTCAGGGAAGGGTAAAATGCATTAAAAGTCTGGTTGATTCCGACCCTGCAATTCCTGATGACCCATTCGCTATGAGCCTGTGAAGGTTTAATTGTACATCCTTCATGTGTTAGGTTAGGTTCCTGATACTTGTAAACTGCAGCGTACACCAAAAGGCATATTAGTGCTAACTAGTGGAATGAGGATGGAAAGAGCTACAAAAGATGCATTTTAGTACCAGAGATAGTTCTCCGTTCAGATCCTCCAGATTATAGCGATTTTGCGATACCGCGAAATGCTTTTTTTGCAAAAAGAGTTAAAAAACAAAACCAAAAAAAGAAAACCAAAAAAAGAAAAAAGAAAACTCAGGGGGACAGGTTCCGACACAAGAAATGAAATGCGCAAACACATCTCATCACTTGCGCCACAAAAAGAGCATCCCAATCCACACCTGAATGGACACATTGCGCGCCCTTTCAGATGGCCTTCTTCACCTCCTTGCACAAATCAGGGGGTGTTTCTGCCAATTTAAAAAGCGCATCCCAAATTTCCAAGCAAGATGCACTTTTAAACGTGCAGAAATTGAAGGCAACCCCACGTGCATGAGGGGAATGTAGGGGGTTCCAATGCATAACAGCATCTTTCCTGACCCTGTCATTAATTTCTTTTTTTATGAACTGCTGCTGTAACACATTTCTGTTCCTCAAAACAGGATAGAAATTAATTTATTTTTTGGGTTGCATTTTACAGTGGCAGGCCCCTTAAGGGCCTGTCACAGTGAAACGCACTGGGAGCCTGCAGAACGTTGTCGAGAAAACGCTGCTATTCAAGGTGCTGGCCAGTGCACAATTTGCGCTACAGCTCAGTCCCGTGGAAATGCGCAGGTCACCTTTGAGAATAAGGTCACCTGTTAATTTCCAAAAATGGGTGAT
Source organism: Ambystoma mexicanum (assembly GCF_040938575.1). Classification (NCBI taxonomy): domain Eukaryota; kingdom Metazoa; phylum Chordata; class Amphibia; order Caudata; family Ambystomatidae; genus Ambystoma; species Ambystoma mexicanum. The sequence continues at coordinate 1,498,327,897 of NC_090921.1, forward strand.
CTTAAAAATAGCAGATCCTCAGCTCTATTTTTAAATGCCCCATTGTTTGAGGAACTGGGTCAAAATCTACATTTAAAAAAAAAAAAATGTCACACTATGAGAGGGAAAGGGGAGTGATGGGCGAGATGTGAAGTGACTCATTTTAAATGTCTGAGCAGAAAGTGCGATATAACAACATTGGTGCAAATATCTTCACAAGTACAACAGTTTTCACTTTATAGTTTGAAGGTTATTATAAAATGCATAAACCGGGAGGATGAAACAAAATAAAAAGGCGAGGGGGGGGTGAAACACAAACTTCCATGCATATACCTGTAGTGGGCACAAAGTAGATTCTGCGTGCATGAACATTAAAGGCTTTACTTTTGGGCACTGTAGTACATAGTACGAGTGGGGTGCGTTTATTTGGTTGGGTTAAAACGGATTCCAAGATGGCCGCCCGTAGGTGAAGACGCACGTCTCTGAGCTACGCGCCTGCAGGATTCAAAAGGTGTATAAAGCAGAAAGCAAGAGCTAAAAAGAAAAGGCACAGAAAGCGCACGGGATACAGGCACTAATAACGTCTGACTGCGGACCGGGGCAGGCTCCCTCAGCGCAGAGGAGAAGGTGCCCCGACGGACAGCGGTGCCCCAACGGTCCGAGTCGGGCGGGATCCTTGAGGAGAGAGGCCTGGAGGGGGATGGCCGAGTGAAGTGCCCCGCTGTCGGAGCCCCCGGGAGAAGTGAGAGCGAGCCCAATCTGGGGCACGAATAGCCCCCCCTGCCGAGTGTTCTGGTGGCGGTTATTGCCGGGGGGCTGGTGCAATGTCATGCGTGGGAGAGATGGTGGAGGCCCCGCCGAGAGAGAGAGCCACGGCCCGTACCGCCTGGGAGTGATCCGCGGCCCGTACCGCCTGGGAGTGATCCGCGGCCCGTACCGCCTGGGAGTGATCCGCGGCCCCTCCCCCGCCTCCGGCCCACGGAGAAGAAAGCACAAGAAGGCCGTCCGCCAGCATCGGTGGGAGGATCGGGAGCAGAGAAGCAGCTCCCCGTCAGAGCGGCCCAGGCGCGGCCGTGTGGAGGTGGGAGAAGGGGCGGGAAACAAGCGGTGAGCCCCGGGGAGCTGCCCGGACCTTGGAGGGAGTCGGCCCGGGCGGCAGGATCAGACGCAGAGGGAACAGCAGCAGCAGCGAAGGCGGGGGCGAGGTGACAACGGCAGCTGGGGAAGGACCGAAGGGACATTACATTACACAACCTTATTTCACCATTAAATAGAGCAACGCAGGCTACGTGGCCGGGTTACCAGAAGCGGTTTCTGGGCCATAGTAGATACTGGAGAAACTTAGCGCATTGCCAAACGGGGAAGGGTGAACACCATCTGACAGCAGACGTACCCCTTCGGGGCCGGTCAGGGAAAGGTGAACACAAACTGTCAGCAGACGCACCCCATTGGGGGCACGTCAAGCCCCGCCGCAATACAAGAAAGGGAACAGAGGGCCTACAGAGGACTTAATAAACCTTGGCCCAAGCGGAGCAAATGGGATCGGCATCAGTGGCAGCCGTCAGAGCAAGGTAGGAGGCTCGCGTCCCTTAACACACAACCAGGGAGGGAGGCCCAACAGCAGGCACTGGTCCGGAACTGGCCCGACGGGGGCGAGGAGGAGCGGGGCGGAGGCCTAGCGGACGCTCCTTCGGGGCCGGCTGGACTCCAGGAAGTTAAAGGGGACTTAAAGGACAATCCCCCTCGGGGGATAATGCAGCAACCCCAAATAATACACAATCCCAGTAGCTGGGACGCACGGCCAGCCAAGACCCGCCTCAGCAGCAGCAACGCATTGGCGGAGGGCACAAAAGAGTAGAGATATCTGTGATTAGCCTAAAAGCATGGCGCCAGGACGAAAAGTGCACCCCCAAAGACGAAAAGGTCCCCCCCAAATCCAGGATAACCATCTGGTCAAGTGCATTCCAGACTCAAATAGGGCAATTACGGGTCGACCTTAGAACTTCACTACTGTAAGGAGATCAACGAGCTGGGAGAGAGAGTGGACACAACGGAGAATGGCCTCTCCAACCTATCAGAAGAAGCTAAACAAGCCGGCCAGTTGCTGGACCAGATAGCGGTAGCTACGAACAACCTCGAGCTACAAGTGGAGGATCTGGAAAACAGATCACGCCGATCCAACATTCGAGTTAAGGGCCTACCAGAATCGGTTCCAGACGGAGATCGGAGTGACACATTGCAGCAGGCTTTCGGTAGCCTGCTACTAGACATTAAGCTGGAATCAATAGAGTTTGATAGGATCCACCGAGTTGGGCCCAGCAGAATGGAACCAGGAGCTCACCCCAGAGACGTGCTGGTGGCACTAACATCCTACGCCATAAAAGAAACTATCCTGAAATCAGCCAGAGCCACCACAGATCTGACAATGGGAGTTCGATGCGGCTGTTCCAGGATCTGGCACTCTCTACCTTACATAAGCAGCGCCTGATGCGCCCAGTGACGAGAATTCTGCGGGATAAACAAATCCCCTATGGAGTGTCGCACCCGTTTCGCCTTACATTCAGTTGGGAGGGTAGACAGAAAATCAGCACCTGTGATGAAGGCCTCGAGTTGCTGGGAGTGGAAGAGAACCAAAACAGAGAGGAGGGTGTTCGGATTCAAAACAAACAGCAGACGCATGGGAATGGTCTAGACCTCACAGGAGCAGACCTAGGAGAGAACCGCACCTTAGAGGCCCAACTAACACCTCGCCACGTCAGGAAGCTTAAGGTTAATAACCCGGGAAGCCCCGGGGTCTGCGGCCAAAGACGCTTACAGCAACAACCTAAAATAAAACACACGTATTTACAGGCCTGCAAGGGCGGAGCGGGGAGATACCGAACCTTGGAATCCAAACCGAGACAGGGATCTCTGAGACCGCTCGGGAGTAAAGCCCTATATATAGTGGCCCCAAGCCCCAGTTTTTTCAGAAGGGGGGGGGATTATGGGAAATCCCAGTCACAAGGGCCACATTGGGGGGGGTATAGGGGGGCAGTTGGGGGGAGTAGAGAAACAAAACAGTGCAAATAGCGGCAGTATGAAATAGAATAGAATAAAAATGCAAAGAGCAGGGACGGGCATGATTGAAGTGAATTGAGAGTGGGCCACAGAGAGAGGTGACCCCCCCATAGAGGAAGGATGGCAGAATCTAATGTAGTTTCTCTGACCGCACAGGGGCTAAACTCTCCGACAAAGAGGAGAGCCATACTGGAAAGGTTGAGGGCTATGAGGGCGTCTATTGGGATCCTGCAGGAGACCCACCTCCTCCCGAAAGATGAGGAGGATGTCCCACCGAGTTTTCCCACAGCAGTTTTACACCTCCAGCGGGGAAAAGAAGAGCGGAGTGGCTATCCTGATAGGACGGGACTTAAGAGTTCAAAAAGCTACAACTCCGAAAGGATAGTGGGGGGAAGATATCTTGGGGTCAAGGGGAGAATAAAGGGCTGTTTGTATACAATCCTAGCTGTTTATGCCTCCAATGTACGGCAGGTCGAATTCCTCTTGAACTTACTAAACCAGTTGGGCAGCTGGTGTGAAGGCCAGCTGATAATAGGCGGGGACTTTAACTGTGTCATGGACCCGGCGCTAGATAACCCCCCCCCCCCCCCACACAGCGGCGGACCAAAAGAATAGGCAGGTACTGGGACGTGTCTTTAGAGAACTAGGGGGGTCATTGAGACGTGTCGATTCTTTCATGAGGAAACCAGGGAGTACAACCACTATTCGGCAGTTCACTTGGGTTATTCCAGGATTGATATGATCCTAGTATCGGCTACGCTAATCCCCCAAATAACGTCAGTAGAAATAGGGGTGGAATAGTGTTCGGATCATGCTCCTGTCATGGTGGGGGTGGACTGGGGAGAGGGAGCGCGGAAACAAAAGCCACCTTGGAAACTAAACGAACTACTCCTGAAGGATATAGTGCTACGGCCCATATAGAAAGCACCATCAATAATTACTTTAAAGAAAATGACAACGGGGAAGTGAGCTGGGGGGGAATTTGGGATGCGGGGAAGGCAGTGATTAGAGGGGAGTTCATATCTCAGGCGGCAACGTACTATAGGAACAGGTCCCTCATAACACAACAACTAGAGAGAGAGGTGAAGAATGCTGAAGTACAACACAAGGCCCGGCAAACAAGAAGTCCCTGAGCGAACTCAGGAAAATCCGAGCCCAGCTCGATAAACACATGGCAGAGCGCGTGGCCCAGACACTATTAAATGCGGAACAGTCCTATTATACACATCGGGGCAAGGCAAACAGATTCTTGGCCGCTAAATTGAGGAAAAGGAAGGCCCAAAACTACATTACGCAACTGTACGATAAGCACGGCACCCCCCACACAGCGGAAGCCAAAAAGATGGAAATATTGAAATTCCATGGAGACCTCCTGTGTAGAGAGAACCTTGACAGGGCGAAACAATACTCCTACATTCACTCAACTATCCGGCCACGAATCACGGAGAAAGAAAGGAGGGACCTGGGAAGCCCGATCACAACACAGGAGATCAGTGCGATGTAGATGCAATTACAGCACTTCCGACGAGGAAAGCTCCTGGCCTGGATGGCTTCAGCAATGGCTTCTACAAAACATTTCGCTCGCAACTTCTGGCCCCATTGACCAAGCTCTACAACACGATCAGGGAAGAGGGTCGAATGACGCCAGACATGGGGCGATCCACAACCATACTGCTATTAAAGCCAGGGAGAGACCCCTGTGAGTGCTCCAGCTATCGGCCATTCGCATTGCTAAATACCGATGCGAAAATATACACCAAAATCTTGGCAACTAGACTGATGAGGATCCTTCCGAACATGATCCACGAAGATCAGGCAGGTTTCATCGCAGGCAGACTCACACAGGACAATGTAAGAAGGGCAATAGGTGTAATAGATATAGGGAGAAGAACGCAACAAGCAATTGAGGTGGCCGCCCTGGATGCAAAACGAGCATGCGACATTATGGATTGGAGCTACCAGGAAATGGTGATGGAGGCCTTCGGATGTGGACCGAAATTCATAAATATGGTAGCTAACTACCAAATTCTGGCAACTAGCTTCATGATCAACGGACAAAGCACAAAATACATCAAAATTCGCAGAGGCACGCAACAAGGGTGTCCACTATCCCCGTTGATATTTGCGATGGCAATGGAGCCATTTGCCACACGGGTTAGATAGGATGCCGAAATCAGGGGCCTGAAATTTGGTAAGACAACTCACAAAATTGCGCTATACGGCGATGACATTATGCTTTTTATGAAAGATCCAGAAGTAACGATGCCCCGAGCAATGTCACAACTGCAGGAATTTCGGGAGGTTTCTGGATTCGCCATTAATCTCTCGAAATCCAAAGCAATTAACATTACGGAGAACAGAGAGGTGATTGAGCACCTAAAGAAGGCCTTCCCGGTGCCGTGGATGAAAGACTCACTGGAGTATCTGGGGATTCGTCTAACGAGCGATCCGCATAAACTACACAAAACGAACATACCCCCCTATGGAAATAGATGCAGGACGATATGCTCAGGTGGGAAAACCAGGAACTGTCGTGGTTCGCCCGAATCACGGCAGTAAAAATGACTATCCTCCCCCGTCTTCTCTACGTGGTGGGAGCCATGCCAATGACCATTCCTCGGGCCGAAATCAAAGAAATGCAAAACGCGAGATCCAAATTCATATGGCAGGGGAAGAAACCTAGGGTCCAGAAACACATAATGTAGCGCCCACCGCGGCTCGGAGGCCTAGGAGTGCTGGACGTGAAAGGCTACATATTGGCAGCTCAGCTAGCCCAATGTTACGGTGGGCTAACCCTGAAAATCAAAGGCTGGTGTCAAATGGAGCAAGCGGCCACAGCAACACCTCTAAAAGCCCTAATATTCCTGAAAACAAGGGACAGAGAGAAAGGGGGCCTTCTCCTGGAAGCGACGAGGTGGTCCCTGCTTAATTGGGACACTGCCCGGAAAAGGAAGGGAATCCGACGAGGGCTAGGTCTTAACTCTGCACAACCCGGATTTCTCACCGGGCCTCCAGAAGAGGTTCTGGGACGGGTGGACAGGAGCTGAAGAATTGACCTTACACGATTTATACATTAACGGCACCCCAGTGTGCTTCACGGAATGCCAGCAGAAATTTGGCCTAGATTAAAATGAACGATTCAGATACACACAGGTCAGACATTGGATAACTCACCCAACAGTGAAACAGGCGGGCACAAGGACACCAACAGTCCTGGAACTGACCTTACTGGAAGGGCAGACAACGAAAGGAGTGACTAGACTTTACAGACTACTCTCTAAGGCCCAGGCGGAGGAGGTGCCCCCGTACCAAGAACGTTGGGACAAAGACTTAGAGGTGCCCTTAACAGAGCAAGAATGGAGCCAAATCTGGGCACGAGCACACAGCACCTCCAGATGCACCACAATCAAGGAATCGGCATATAAATGATGCCTTAGATGGTACCTGACCCACCCACCGCATCCACAAAATTAACAGGTCCTATTCACCCAACTGTTGGAGGAAATGCGGTGCGAAAGGCGACGCTGTACCACATGTGGTGGACATGCCCCAAAGCAAATGTCTTTTGGAAAGAAATATTGGGCCATATTAAAGACATTACAGGGGTGTGAGTTGCCGATGTCCCCCCGAAACGATACTGCTGGGAGTGCCTATAGAGGGAATATACGCAATGACAGGGCCCAGAGCCACTCTGATAACCCATCTATCATCAGCGGCGAGAATGTCCCTAGCACAGAATTGGAAGGACGAGTCAGGCCCACAGACTGCATGGTGGTGGGTTAAGATCTGGAATGTAATGGTTATGGAGAAGATATGCGCCCTCAATGCCGGAAAATACCAAGGTTCCTAACAATATGGTCACCGTTCCACAACCTAGTGAAAGACAGAGAAGCCCATTACTTCAAGCCACGCCTACTCAGGAACACACGTTATTTTACTCTTTACTGTGTTATACCCAAGACTCATTTACTCACCAGGAAAACCTCCCGGTGTGTTCTCTACAACCCAAAAGTTGGTGTTCAAATGTTACAGGTTTAAGAGGGTATAAAGGGGGGGAGGGGAAGAAAATGGAAAACACTTGAGGCTAATAGACAAATGTCACCCCGAAGAGTATACAACAGGTGGCATGCATTAGTCTACCAGACTATAAAGACAACAAGGGGTAATGTATTTGTTTCGCTGTTTTGATGTCGTATGCCTTCGATTAATAAATAAAGTTGTTTAAAAAAAACAGGGAGTCAGCGTGGGTTTTCCAAGCGTGTAAGAAGCTCAGAATCGTGGCTAGATATTTCATGGTGGTTTGTCATCTGAGGGGTGAAATACGATAGACTGGGGATTTCGAGGCTTCAAAGGGCGTCCTGGAGTTGTCGTCATGTGTGTGAAGTGATGTGGCCCATGCTCTTGTCTCGGCCTCACACCAGGATGCAAATTCATGCAACCAGAGTTTGAATTGGGGACCTTTTGGGGATTTCTAGGACATGGCAATCCTTTTCGCAAGGATACATGCTAGATCTAGGAGTTTGGTTACGTGCTATGCCTAGGGTATATTCCCAGCAGGCATTCAGTCGGGGACCAGCCGCTTCAGGTGACCCCTGCTGATCTACAAGTCTGTTCGATGCAAAAAGGACGGGGTTTTAGTGCACTTCCAAAACATATGGATCAAGTCTGCATCGTCTCTATGGCACCCGGGACAAGTGGGCTGTGTGGTTATGTTAAATCTACCAACTCTACTAGGGGTCATATGCGTACGTTGGAGGACGTTAATCTGTAAGCGCCTAAATCTGGCATTACGGGATACTTGGGGGAAAACAAGCGCCCTTTTTCACTGTTCATCACTAATGGCGTTACCTAGGTCTCCCCCCCACCCCTCCATTTCATTTTCAGGCCAGGATTTCTAGTGCTGGTATTCTGAAGCATAAGACTGTACAATCTTGATACCGGTCTCAAGCTATCTTCCAACATGTACATCAAGGCCGACTCCTCTTGTTCTTCAGGCCACTCCCTCCACCTGCGTCTCATCACCTCTTTCACTTTCATGTACCAGAGAAATTGGGTAGGCCGGTCTGTTGGGCAAGCACTGGGAGTTCTTTGAATGTACCATTGTCAAATAGGTCTCCAAGTGTATATGCCAAAGGTTTCCCAGCGTCAGGAGGCACTCAAATCTTCCCTGGTCGCGCTTGGGGCAGCAACTTTTGGGAGATTAGGGGCTTGGGGTCTCAAGCACCTTTAAGGTCCTGGCCCAAATCTGTCTGCTTAATTTGATGAGGAGGGGTGTTGAGTACATGCATTCGTCCGGAATCCACAATATTTCTTTAAGCTTGGCAGGTGCCACTAACTATCATAGCATCTTGATTCTAGGATAGGATCATCGGTCAGCCATTTTGCCACAAAACTCAGGGAGGCCAAGCAATACAACTCTAGTCTGGGCAGTTGTACTCCTCCGGCCTTATAGGGCAGATACAACACGGCAATAGTACGTTTATGGCAGCCTGCCATAAGTCTCTTACTAATGTTTCCAAAAGTTGGAACAAGGCTGCCTTGATATAGCATTGGACGTTTATAAAAGGACTCTGGGGAGGACAATCATTTTAACAATGGCAATTCTACCCGTGATCGAGAGTGGCAACCGTGCCCAGAAAGACATGGATTTCATGACACTCAACTACCTTAAGCGTGTTAGGGTTGTGTGTCTCTTCTGGGGTATGTGATCTGAACGCCCAGGTATTTGAATGATAGTGTCTCCCAAGGAAGGCCCGGGTCAGGAAGGGCAATTTCATTCACCCCTCCGAGACAACACAATGGGAAGATGAATGATTTCCGCCTATTGAAAGATTCCAGATAAGTCTGCAAACCTTTCCAGGATCATAGGTCGGTTGTGTTTTGGTTCACACAGATAGAGGAGTGCATCGTCTGCATAAAGTGAGACCAGGTGTTTTGACCCATCAATATATACCCTTATCTAGATATTCCCGACGCAGAAAAGCTGCCATCGGTTCCAATGCCATAATATACGACATCAATGAGAGTGGGCAGCTCTGACGGGTGCCACAGCATTTTTTCCATACCTCCGATTTGGCAGCCCAATTTCACCCTTGCTGTTGGCAAGGTATATAACAGCTCCACCCACAGGATGAAGTTGGCACCCAGGCCGAAGTTCCGTAGTGAAGCCAGCAACCATTCCCAATACACACAAACACCTTAGTAGCGTCCAGGGAAACCACTATGTTGGCTTCCTCACGGGCATTTGTCTGGTCTATGATATGTTGTAGCCTGCTGAGACTCAGTGTGGTGTTGCAGCCAGGCACAAAGCCGGTTTGGTCCAAGTGAATTAGGGATGAGATGTGTGCCCGGAGGCAGACTGCCAGAACGGTTGTGAGATAAGCGGCTCACCAGCGTTGTCTAGGGCTAGCCACCTTACTAGGGACTAGAGAGAATGGTTGGAGGTCAAGTAATGTTAAAGTTACACAGAAGGTAACCCTCATACTGGCCGGTAGTATGCCTTTACTATAGGCGCCTTCAAAGACCTTTAGGAGTATCTGGGCTAGGGTGGGGCTATATGCCTTGTAAATCTCAGGGGAATGTCACCGCCCGTGTCCTGCAGGTAGCCAGTGAGGCAAGTGTCTCCCCCATTTCTCCCATACTGATTGGTCTATCTAGGGTGTCTCTTGGTCGGCCGTAAGTCGTGGGAGACGGATGAGCGAGAGGGTCTCTGTTATATATTCCCGGGGGACTGGGTGGTCATGGCTATATAGTTGCATGTAGAAAGTAGTTAAAACATTGTTAATTGTCATTTGGGACCGCCATGGTATCCCGTATTTGTCTAATACCAATGTTGCCTGGGGTCTAAGATGTTCCCTTTTACAGAGCCACGCCAATAATCTACCAGGCGTATCGCCCTTGATATGGGCTCTGGCTGTCTTTGTGGCAGTCGATTTAGCCAGCCTCCCCCATGCCTCGTGACAACTAGTGCGGATTTACACTAGTGTGTCTTCAGTCGCTGGACTATGTGGGCCTAGGATCTAGAACAGTTCAATCTCATTCTCAGCAGCTTCCAGACCCTCCCATAGGTTCTAAGAGATGCCCCCCACCTTTTCAATTACCTCCCCTCTCACCACCACTTTCATCGTTTCCCAGATAGTACCCCAGCTGCCTACACTTCCGATGTTGCAGTCGAGAAAATAAGATGGGGACCTTAGAGGAGTTCTTCCCTAAAAGGTTTGTCAGACAACACGCCTGTGAGTAAGCGCCATGTCGAGACCTGGGGTCGGGGGTGGCAAAGCTCCACTCTGCCTGATGTGGCCCCTAGGGACCCTCACGTATGGAAACAAGGCACAATCACCACACACAGACTGATACGCCAGACACGAGGTTGTATTCCCAAAAGCTAGGGTTTATTGCAAAGCAAATAGTCTCAGTTGGCCAACTGGGTCTTACGCCCCACGACGTGCGTCTCCAGACCCCGAGGGACGCAAGAGAGCAAGCATTGTACAATAGTTACATATTTACAAAATGGGCATCTTACAATCAGTGGTGACATATTCAATACCGCCCATTAATCTATTTCCTTTGAATTGGGTTTGATGATTGACAATTGTGACAAGTATGACACCTTCAGACATTTATTTAGCAACAGTTTGCAATTTCGCGAGTCTGCAGACAATTCTTTGTTTTAGAGAACACATTGCTCCTGTTCTTGCAAGCAAGCTGCGTGCAGGGGAGAGACACATTCTAGCCCTCGTCATCTTCTAGTTTCTATTCGTGTACTAGGGGTCAACTCGCTCTACAGGGCTCGGGGAAGGGGGGCCGCAAAGAAGAACATAATTCAATCCATTAATTGTTTGTTTCTACCATTTCTACCGCATGAGCGAGACTAGCTGGCACCTGTGTAATGATTAAATGCCTTGTTGCTTACTTCCAAGGACTTGTGAGGGAGGAGACCGGGCATTGCTGCCTGGGTCGCCAGCGTTATGTTTCAACAAGTATCTCGTGGCCTTGCTCTATGTATGAACAATAATGTAATAGTGAAACAGAATAAGCTTTCAGCAAAGCAGTTTCAACAGAAGGCAAGAGGCGAAAGTTAAAAACAAAATGGCGATTTCAAGCACATCAAAATGGCCGCACGTTAGTCAAGCTTATGGATCTGTATTTCTAATACCAAACACATGAGGCGGTGGGTCTTCGGCCAACAAAATAGATTGCCTCCATTATTGAGGGGTATCTACTTTTTCTGGACTGACACGCCAAGAGGGGCGAGAGGTCCGATATTGTGCGGCCTAGGTATTCCGTGTTATGAAATTCAGTAAAGTGTCCCGACCCAGTGAAAAGGTAATCTATTCTAGTGTGTAGTGTATGTGTGTGGGGGGGGGAGGGAGTATCCATAGTTGCAGGGTTATGTTCCCCCAGACGTCGATCAGGTACAGATACACCAGGGTCGTATTTAGGGGAGTGGTTGCTGGGGGAGCTAGATAGCAGGGTTTTTGGGGGTGGGGGGTAATAGAACAAGTATTACATTTCTTATACAATTTAATTCACTCCTCTCCCACAAAATAAAGCCCTCCTGCCTGGGCGCTATTAATGTACACAGTTCATGCACATGGGGAGGAATTGTGTGATTTGGGAAGTAGGAGTTGACGATACACATGTCTCTATGACTTAGGTATCCCTTTCCCCTCTCCATCTCTTTCCACTTCCATGAGCCGGAAGGGAAGCGAGTCACTAATCCAAGTCAGAACCCCCCATACAAACAGTATGTGGCTCGTAGACAATTCCGCCCCATCAGCTCAGTAGTGCCTCTTGTTCCTTAGCCAGCGACTTTCTTGGTAGGGCAATGGAAACCTTCTTGCGCTGTAGATTGGATTTCACCCAGTTTCTACAGATATGGGAGCCCAGGCCCCTAACGTTCCAGGTCAATATTCTAGATGTGGTCATGGCGTTGTTCTGTGAGGAAAAGGTCCAACAGGATCAAGCAAACTCTAGTCAGGTTTGAGGTTATCCGGGTTCTGTTCCAACCACAGCACAATGTGTACGCTGTAGGATCGGACCCTAGTATAGGAGGCTGTATCCCCAGTGGTGATGAGTTGCCCCGGGATAATCTGTCTAACGATTTCAACATGTGTCCCAGTGAGTGGTATTGTATGGACTAAACGAAAATAGAACTCCAACAGCACAACTTTATAAGATTGCCCAACGAGTGTCGTTGGGGCATGCTGGTATTTTACAGGCATGTCTAGTGTCAACTTGTGGGCGGGTAACCAAGACCAGCAGTGGGCAACTGATCCTTGCCCCCACTAATCGAAAGGGCATTTGTAACGGTGCGTGGTCCAATAGCAACACACAAAGGAGGTCAGCAGGTTAAGGGAGAAAGTAGATAGACTTTATGGCAGCCAGGGTTACCATGTTGTGATCAGCTTGTTCTCCACCCGATGTGCAGGTGGTTAGGGTTCCAGTTGTAGCGAGGTGGTAGGTGATGTGGTGCTACCCTGCAAGTCAAGCATATGGTCATGGATCAGGGTCTCTTGTCGGCAATATTGTTGTGTTCTAGCCACATATTTGCAGCCTATGGGCTGCCCAAGTGTGATCTGCCATTGTGGAGAATCTTCAGCCTAGCAGAATAGATAAGCATATATTTGAGGCCCAGTTGTCCGAGCCTCGCCTTTATAGGTACAAATGTGTTTCTGGCTCTCTGTACGTTGGGCGTGTAGTCTGGGTAGATGGCGATTTCGGAGTTGTCACACAGTATTTCTCCTCCCTCCCGGGAGAATCGCAGGATCACCTCCCTGTCGTGTAAATTGAGAACCTTGGTGATCAGAGGCCTGGGGTGGGAGCCCGGGGGTGGTCTCTTTTTGAGTGATCGGTGGGCTCTCTCAATTGTAAAGCCTTGTGACAATTTTCCAGGGCCCACCTCCAGTAGAAGAAGGGTCTCCACATAAGAGGTTGGGTCTAAGCCTTCAGTCCCTTCTGGCACCGCCAGCACATGTATGTTATTCCTGTGTGATCGGCCGTCTGCTTCCTCGGCTCGCACCTACAATGCAGCATTCGTTCTCTTCATATCTTTGATTCTCACCTCCAGGTCCTTAGTAGCGGCCAATGTGGCAGTTAACGTGGTTTCCACTTTCGAGACCCATTCAGACAGCTGCCCGACATCCTGTCAGAGTAATTGCATGTCCACTTTTATTTTGTCTATACTATTTTCAAATGATGTACGCAGGGATGCAATGGCTGCCAGTATCTGGTTGTCCTGGGGGGGCTGGAGTGTTGGTCGGGGGTGTGCCTGCCTCCCAGTGTGTTTCATTGCGTTTGTTTCGGCTAACAAACAACTCCATGGTGTTCGCTTTCCCTTTGGGTTTCGTGGGAGACATCAGTGAAGGGCAGTCAGAGTAATTTGGCCCCCAGTTGCGTTGTCGGGCCACCTGGCTCGATAATCGCTGCAAATGTGCTGTTCTCCCCGACCCTCCGGTGTGCGACCTGTAGTTGGAGCACCCTTGGCACAAGCGGAGAAGGCCTGGCTTACTAAATCAGAAGGAAGCCGCGTGCTGCAGGCGTGCTATCCTCTGCCCCTGCGGGTGGGACCCACCATTGGCGCACACCTGGTCCAGGCAGTCTAGGTTAGATCACTGTTTTGGGCACTCTCCCGGTGCAGCTGGAGCCACGCACCAACTCCTCCTTGGTGACCTCCATATCCATCTAGACTCTCCTTGTTCATCCTCTGTACTCTTCCGTGACCTCTGCGACTCCCTCTCCCTTTCTAACCTCCCCTCTGGCCCAACTCTGCAGGGCACACACTTCATGATTTCCTCTGACCTCCCCCTCTCCGTCCCTCTGACCACCCCTCTCTCCTGCAGCGATCACTCCCTCCCCTCCTCATCTCTACCTCCATTCCCCACAGGCCAGGTCTACCCCAACACTGCCACCTACCTTCTCGGACATCTGGCCCATGGAGCATGCATCATTGGAGGCTTTCGCTGACACCTTCTCTTCCCCCCGCCCCTAGCCCGCCCCTGCCACCGCTGGCTGACTCGCATCCTGACACAGCCCTGTCTCTGCTCTATTCTTCCATTTCTAATGCTCTTGCCCCCATCATGAGAATCCGTTTGAAGTCCAAGGTTTAATGCAATTCTTGGTATGACTCTGACCTAGCTACACTTAAACTTAAGTGTAGGGCGGCCGAGAGGAAATGGAGGGCTTCTTTTTTTGTTGTCAAACTGGCTTGCCACCTGCTCAAAAGCAATACCGACTCGGTCTACACCAAGAAGAGAGCCCACATCCAAGCCTGTTTCTCTGCGGCATCTAATAACTCGGCCTAACTCTTTAAAATCTGCAATGAGCTGGCCAACCCTACTGCAGTCTCTACCCCTCATATCGCCTTGTAGGCTCTTTGTAATGCCCTTGCCTCTCACTTCATCTAAGAAAAACTCAGGACATCCTGTGAAACCCTCTCCTCGCCTACCCACCCTCTTTCTCATCCTTTCCACCCCTGACAAGGTCACTAGACAAGTCCGATCTATGAAAGCCTCGTAAAAACAAGTTCATCCCTGTTCCACTAAAACCATCAAGGACCACATGGATACCCTCGCTCCGGCCCTTGCCGATTTCTGCAATCACTCCTTTGCCTCAGGAGCCTTTCCCTCCCATCTTAAGCATTCTCTTGTGCATCCTCTTCTCAAGAAAACCAACAGATGATCTATTACTCCTTTTCTGGGCAAACTCCTGGAAAAGCTGGCCATCTCTCAGCTTAACCTCCATTCGGATTCTGTTGGCTGTCTCGACGACCGTCAGTCTGGCTTTAGAGCTGCCAGAAGCACAGAAACTGCTCTCCTGAACATCCGTCAAGTTCTTGACTCAACATTCCCTCTGTCCTCATCCTACTTGCTCTCTTTTCTGTCTTCAACACGGTCAACCATACCATCCTTCCTGATCAACCGTCTCCTTGACAACCTGGGTATCGGGGATCAGTCTCTGGCACGGCTGACCTCTTTCCTCTCTGATCGACCCTCCCAGGTCCAACTTGGGTCTTTCCTTTCATCTATGTCCCTTTCTATCTGTGGTGTTCCCCAGGGGTCTAACCTCTCGCCCTGGTGGTTCAACCAATACCTGGCAACTCTTGCCCACTGCATTATCTTTTATGCTCCCATTTCCAGTGCTATGCTGACTACAGTCTTTTCAGGCTTCCCTCGGCCACCCCCTCTCCTTCTCTCATCTCTGACTGCTTAACTGCCATTCAGGGTTGGTGTGCCACCAACGATCTCTGCCTGAATGCCAGCAAGATAGAGACACCCTCTGGCCGGCCTCCCTTGGCCGGCCTCCCTTGGCCCTCCTCCTAACCGCACTTGCGAGGCGAAGAACCTTGGGGTCATCTTTGATTCCACGCTTTCCTTCTCTGACTCTCTAAAAAGTCTAACTTCCTATTGTACCTCCTCAGAGGTACTCTGCCTTTCCTCTCCTTCCCCCAGAAGCTCACTGTCTCCCGAGCCCCACTTCTCTCTAGGTTGGACTATTCTAACAGCCTCTTTCTAAATCTACCTGCCTCTACTCTCCGCCCTTTGCAACTCATCCAGAACAGGACTGCAAGACTTGTCCTTTGTCTCAAGCCATGGGACCGTATCTGTCCAGCCCTGAAATCTCTCCACTGGCTCCCAGTGGATGCAAGGATCAAATTCAAAACCCTCTGCATTGTCCACAAGGCTTTCTGGGGCCTGGGTCCAAAATACCTTCAGCTATCCCTCTGTAAATACCTCCCCTCTCGAGCTCCTTGCTCCTCTAACTCCAACCCTCTCAGGGTCAGTCATTTTTCAAAGAAATTAGATGGTGGTAGATATCGGTCTTCGGCTGGGGCTTCCCTCTGGAACAGCCTCCCTGCCACTCTGATACTTGAGGAGAACCATCTCCGGTTCTGGAAGCACCTCATGACCTTCCTCTGTGCTTCTGCCTTCGCCCCTCCTCTCCCGTGCTGATCGCTCTCTCAGCACCGTGCACCTGGCCTTCCCTCGGTCTGCCTTAAACCCAGCACTTGCCACTTGCTGGCTGTACTACCACCGTTTGTTGCCTTTTATATTTATTTTTTTATTATCTGGTTTTTCTTTGCTCTGCACTTTCCAATTCTACCCCCCCCCCCCTTCCATGCATTGCATTCTCAATGCCACTGGGCCTAGTAAGATTGTCATTTTGTTCTCCCTTGCTCCTCTCCCTTGCATTGCCACGCTCTGAAACACTTGTGTACGAGAGCAATACAAATAAAATATATCGTAATGGAAGTCAGGGCAATGGTAGCACTTAAAAAATGCCCCATGTGGGTATGGTCGTACTAACAGATCTGGGAACAGCTTTGATCATCTATCTGTAAAGTCAGTGAGCCGTGCATGCCACAGGCTCGGCCATCTGTCCATATATGTGGCAGGGACGGAGGTTATGTCATCCGTGTTAGTAGGGGTACCCAAGGGCAGTGTGCATACCTCGAGTCTTCAGTTGTAGATGGGTCTCTGTGTGGGCATTAGCTTGGCTCGCAGTTCGGTGAGCGTAATGGGGGGCAGCCCAGTACAAAGTCACCTCAGATGAGCTCTGTCTGTGGGTGCCCAGTTCCAGTGTGTCCTTTCCGGGTATGTGTTCCACTACAGCGCCCCAATCCGAACAATCCTGCAGTCCCCAGACCGTGCATGAATCAGGCCCAACACACAAACAGCGGGTCACCAGCATCAAGGCGGTCGCCATCTTGGATGTCAGCAGGTGGCACCGGTATAAGTTTTGCCCTCTGGCCAGCTTCAATTTGTGTCGGATTCAGTGTGGTTGGACACAGGCTGGCTTCCAACACACAGAAATGTGTTGGAGTTGTGGTTTCAAGTTGCATCAACCACCGCTTGCAGCATTACAACAGGATCATAGTGGGAGCACTGGGCAGTTGTGTCTCTACCGCCTGTGCTTAGGCTACGGCCCCTCCTGATATGTGAAGTTATAGGCAAAAAGCAGAGGGAGAGACACGGGGCAGAGGAGGAAGCAGTGCACAAGAGCAGTGGGCCACACATCTGAGAGGAAGCAGTTGGCCAGAAAGAGGCAGTGAGCTGCAGAGAGAGTGCGATAGAATGGGACAAAGGTTGCAATATGCAGAAAAAGCACAAAATAAAGAATCGGGAGGAATTGGAAAGCGTAATGTGCGAGTTGGGTATGAGCAAGTTTACAGACAGAATTTGGCCCGTAGATATTCTGCTCCAGTTGCATAAAAAGGCATGATGAACTAGACACAAGGCCTTGAACTGAATGTGCTTGGCCATGGGTAGCCTATAAAGATGGTGCAGAACCAAAGTAATGTGAGCACAACTAGGTATGGAAGTGGCTACTCTGGCTACAGAGTTCTGCAGGACTTGAAGGTGCCATAAGAGGTAGACAGGTTGTGCCAGAGATGCAGCATTGCAGTAGTCCAAGGAGCACATAAAAAGTGGACACCAGAGAGGCACTGAGAAAGTAGAAAAGGAAGAACCTTACTACAGGTTTTCAGTTGACGATGGCCCCTTTAGCATACTGCACTGATCTGATATTAACAGAGGTGGACATCTTTACCCACAAATCCTTCACTAGCGGAACAGGAGAAGGAAAAGGGCCCAAGACCAATGTTTTTTCCTAATTCAACTTGAGCCAGTTATTACACATCCATGCCCATGGCTTCGAAGCAGGTTCTGAATCTGGTCGCTGTCTCGACAAGAGATCTAAACAGAACAGAATCCGTCTCATCTGTTAAGAGTAACATTGGAAGCCATGAGAGCAGGTAAGCTTGGCAAGTGGTTGCATGCATATGTTAAACAAAACCAGGAAGATGGAGAAACCCCGAGGTACTCGACATGTTAAGGCAGTGGGCACAGAGTGAAAAAGAGGGAGGGGAAAAGGACGTATATGATAGAGCAACTAAGAAAACCAAGAAAGAACAGCATAGAAAGGCCGGCCCTGTCGAGCGAGACAGCATGGTTGATGGTCGCAAAGCCAGCAGATAAGTCCAGTAACAAAGCGGCAGCAGATAAGTCAAGTAACAAAGCACCAACGCTGCCTGAACCGTGCAGCCGAGCCAGATAGTCAACGAAGACCAGCAACCCCTTGGTGCAGCATTCTGGAAGGAAACCGGATTGCAAAGCGTGGCAAAAGAAATATTATTCAAGAAAGGAATCCTGGAGAGACATGTTACGTTTTCAAGAAGCTTCATAAGAAATTGAAGAAGCAAAAGGGGATGAAAATTAGCCAGGACAAGAGGGTCTAAAAAAGGCTTTTTCAAAAGTGGAACAACCAATGCGTGTTTGAGAGAAGTTGGGATCCGACCTGTGAGAAAGTATTAACAGCATGTGTGGGCAGCGGACCAATCGGGGGACGACAGTCCTTCAAGATAGGGAAGAGTCATAGGATCTAAGGTGAATGCAGATTTCAATGTATGCATAGCCAAAATAAACAGACCAGAAATTACCTGAAGTAGGGATAGTGGAAACCACCAGACAGGCCATAGAACAGAGTCCTGAGGAACAGCTGTTTTCTCGAATTTTGATTATCTTCTCAGTGAAATAAAAGGAAAGAGTCAGAGATGGAAAAGTGAATATTCTGAGATGAACCATAGAGAATGACCAATTTTAAAAAGGTCTTTAAGCTAGTTAATCCACACGACAGGAGCAGTGTAATTTGAGTTCGACTTGTCTGCGTTGGAGGCAAAGTGCACAAAGGTAATCAGTAAACCAGGGCTCCTAAACCAGAGTTTCAGGTCTGTGTGTGAGGGGCAAGAAGGTCAGCGGTCACAGTCTGTGCTAGAGCAATGGTATTCAAATCAGAACGAGAGAAACAAGCTTCCAGCTGAGTAGAGATATCACAAGATAGAAGGCTCCAATTCCAGCAAGGGGTAAGGGGAGGCTTAGGAGGGACCCGTTTCCAAGAGAATGGGAAACTGGAGTGGTCTGACCAGGGGATAGGAGTGCAGAGTAAACAATTCAGATTTAGAAGCAAATAAAAGATCCAGTGTGTTACCCAATTGACAGAGTAGTGCCACTACCCAGCTATGAAAATGCCAGTTCATTCATGGTAGAAATACATCCGACAGACTTAATGTCAGCAGGATCATAAACTTTAAGATTAAAATCACCCCCAAACAAGAGGTGGGCATGCTGAAGTTGTAAATCGGCCGCTAATTCTAGACACGAGTCACACAAGGTAGAGACTAGCCCTACAGGATGATAAAAACAATGGACAGGGATGAGGAAATAAAAGTGGGCAAACAGTGCCTCCGTTTGAATATTATTCATAAGAGTCAATAAAGTCCCAGTAAAATGCGAATTAAAAAGAACAGCTACTCCATCACCAGGGCTGGGTGAACTAGGGTCCACATGGAGAATGCCAACATTGGTGGGCAAGAGCTGGACAATGGCAGGTTCAGAAGACTCACTGAACCACATCTCAGTGACACACAAAATCAGGAAGATGGTTACGTAGTATATTGTGGCAATGGTTGGTATGTGCAACGAGTGAGCGGGCATTGAGAAGAAAACCTTTCAAAGAATCAGAAGGGGGACGGGGGGTGAAAAAGAGACATCCCCACTAGCAGGAGAGAAACCCAGTGGAAAATTAGTGGAAGATGGGGCAAGTATCAAAAGCAGGACATATGACTAAATAAGAGTAACAACATTGGCAGAGGTTTCCCATGGCGAAATAACACGTGATCCAGGCAAAGACGGGCTTGATTTTAGCATGCCTTTGGTTTTCTTTGTAATGTCATGTGCAGCAGGCCATCAAGCCCAAGAAGTGCTGACATTTCACTGCTGCAAAGTGTGAACTGCTCAAAAACTCTGCACAACACCTGTAGTGTCAATATCCCTTACGTCAAAAGGTTAAACCATCCTGTAAACGCAATCCCGTAATGTGGCCAGTATACCGGAACCTCTGAGTGGGCATGAAGGTAGACTTTCCAAGTTTATGGTCAGGCACAGAGCAAAAAGCAGCTTGATGACAAGATTGACAGTTTTCACTACAGAAGTAGTGGATGCACAAATTAGCCAATTTTCTAAGTAAACATGGATCCCCTGGCATAGCAGTTGGTAGATCACAGAATCCGTCACCTATGTAACCATCCTTGGTGTGGAATTTAGGCTGAATTACGGGACCTTGTGCTGCTAGTCTGTGTACTGTGAATATTGGAAACGTGAACATTTTTTCTTTGTCTCAGCAAGAATGTCTGGCTATTGAGGGATCTCCTGGCCTTTTTGTGAGGACCCAAGCCAAACCTGTGGTCTAAGGCAGGGCTTCGGGGATGAGCAGTTCTAGAAACACCGATAGTGGTGCCAGGGCCATAGGCAATATACAAACCCTCCCAATGCGGGTGAATCCCCAGTGTCCCCCACACAAGGAACTCCTCCAACCGTGAAAGCCTCTGAATGAGTGCGCGTCCCGAGAGTGCACCACACACATCACAGGAGTGGCAGGCATGTGACCATTCTAAATGAGCGGGTCAGTAGATGAAAAGCTCAATGGACAACCCACAGCGCGTGCACCCACTGGGCAAGTGACACAGGAATAAAAAGAAAAGTATGTGCTGTTTTAGGGGTTGCTTCCATCTCGTCCGATATAGAGAAAGGGACTGATGGAAGGGTGCTGTGCGCAGAGGCATAGTCAGGGCGTGCCATGCTGGTGTTAACAGAAAATTCTCAGTATGGGCTGCACAGAAACAGGCTCTGGCCCCACCCCCGTTACGTGGACGTCCGAAGAGAGTGAAGGAAAGGGGACAGAGCATGGGAGTTGGAATCAAAAACAGAAGAGCTGCAGGCTGCAAATCCCAGCCTAGGCAAATCACTTTAGTCAAGACCTAACAAAATAAAGTGAAGAATGATCTTAGAAGTATAATGTCAATGCGTGGGCCACTACACCTATGGAATGAAAAAACGTGTGAGGATGCCAGCAAACGCAGATCAGAAAAAGCAAAACACCAAACTTAAAATACCACCAACCATGTCCCTTTACATTTGTATTTATTTGAAAAACAGGGATGTCAACTTCGATCCGAAAAGACTTACAATAACATGCTAACAGATGGCAGAGGAATTCCCACGAAGGGTGCCTGCATTTCAGAATAAAGATGAGAACAAGTGGTGAGCCAGTGTAGGAGGGTGTAGCAATAGTGGGACACATACCATACCAGGGACAAAACAAATATTTATATACACAAGATAGGTGACTTACAAAGGTGTATTCACCTAAGGGGGTATGTGCTTCAAACTAAGGAGGAGTACAATTTAAATACACACAATGCAGAACGGACGAGCAACATTGGCCCTCTTACAAGCACTGAACCCAACCGAATGAAGAAACCCAAAAAGAGACCAAAAAATATATATTACACGGCCACGGTCGGCCACTACCGTGGCCTTGTAGTTATGGTTAACTTGCTGTTTCCATAGAAAGAGCACTTTTCGGGTGGCTTATAACTACGCTTCCCCTGGACGAATCCTCACCAAACTGTAAAAAAAAGGTATATGGGCCACTCTGAATTTTTTTTTGCAAAGTTTGGTGAGGTTTGGTCTAAGTGGGGCGGAGGTTATAGGAGGGGTCCCAAAACGTCTTTTTTCCCCATAGACTGAATGGGGGAAAAAAATCTTTGCACACGCCTATCGGATTTTCACCACATTTGCGGCAGTAGCAGCTGCTTGGTCCCGAAAGCATGCTTTTGTAAATTTGGTGCCAATCCGTGCAGTAGTTTTCTTTAAAACAACCAGAAAGTGCGTCTTAAAAAATTAGTGATATCTACACACAGTTCCCTGTTCGTTCCGCGGACAAGATACAGATTGGCTAATCCGTAGCGTCATGTCCGCGGACATGTGGCGCCTTCACTGATTGGATGTTGAACGGCGTGAAGTGCGTCCGATTCTTTTGTTACACCCGCCATTTTTCATTCGAGTCTTTGTGTACGCGGACATCGCTGGTAACACATAAAACAACACACCATTGCACTTGTTAACCTTATGAAATGCTGTTTCAGAAGGTGAGGATTAATGAGGATGGGATGTGGCAGCAGGAAGTCAAAAATTGGGGTTTATTGTCAGCAAACTCATATGGCAAATTGGAAGTTGCTGCTGAATATAGTGTCCACTAAGTACAGGCGAAGGATTACTGCGTTTGTGTTACAATGTATTTGAAATAATATTGCAGACAGAGTGGCATCCTACAGTTTGAAATCTGAGGCAGCCACCTGCACTGTTTCATGGAAATAGCGAGTCTGCAAGTGTATGGGAGTACAAGTTCTCATGCATGCATTCAGATATGTCGTTGCAAAATCAGAATGTATTTTCATTCTGACTGAAGGTCACTTGGTTTGCTTTTTTGGTTGCGAGCTCAGTAGGCCCACGCATGCCCCTGAAACCATAAGGGTCAATTGTTTTCTGACCTTGAGCCAGAGGGAAAATTATGTAAGAATGCAGGGAGTGAAAGTTTGGAAAAAACACCATTTGATAAGGTTACTTTTTTAAAACGTTTGTAAGACTCATGTAATATCAGTTCTCAAAGAATCTTTGGTGGAAGTACATTGCTGTCTGGGTTTAACGAAGACAATGGAGATGGTAAATATTGTGTACGTTTATTTTTGACTACACTGGAGCAAGTTTTAATTTTTTATTACCACAACAATAATTTGCCATTGTAACTGAGGTACTATCATTTTTTTTCTTACTTCTGTAGAGTGCTGATTCTGCCGTTTATAGACCATCACTAGATTCACCCATGTTCACTGCTATTATTTCTAGCAATGCATTGCTTATTGAACTATTTGGCATACACTTTTCTGCCAATATTATAATGACAATCCCTTCTGGAGGCGGTCTATGAAAACTAAATGCACATGTGATGTCATCAATGACATTTGTGATGTCATCTTTGATGTCCTGGGTGTTAGTCTTAGCAGTGCACGGTGGTGGTGCGAGTTATGGTTGCTTAGCTTACCATAACTGGCGAATTTCAGGGGTTTTTTCGATTTTACTGCGAACCATAACGTCCCGTTAAAGTTATTTTTAGTATATATATATATATATATATATATATATATATATATATATATATATATATATATATATATATATATATATATATATATAAAAAACAAGACTTTAATAGCTAGTAAGAAAGCAAAGTTTAACTAAGCTCTCCCCTTCAGATGCAGCGAATACACAACAGCAAAGAAGTTTGCCATATTGTATGGTCCGGAGTGAGACCAGAGAGTGATTGTATAACCAACAATATTCCCACGTCTGAGTCTTTGCATTATACAGAGGAATTCACCTCCACGTCTCAACGGGAAGCCCTCAAGAACCATAGCCAGAGACGCAGAGGTATTTAATTATCTGGCACAAACGATAGCTTGGTGTAAAGCACCGGAGGGGGGTAACTGTACTCCTGCTCTCTATGTGCAGAGGAGAGGGACAGAGCACCCCAGCCAAGATTCTCTATATTGGTATTGTGGTCAAGCAAGCAAGGCTTAAGCTCTCAGGGGGTGATGCAGGCTGGATCTTTAGTACAGTGTAGTCCCTAAGCACTCACAAAGGAATGTCCACACACTAGGTTAGTGAAAACACAGTCTTTATATAAATAAGGTTCACATTATATACACAATCACAATAACACACTTAGTACTCTGGCAATACTATAATGGCAATATATACAGATCTACGTGGTACCACTCTTAACTATCGATTCCTCTGAAATGCATCAACTGCTAACAGTTCATATGGCATACGAATCAGATTATAAGATGAATCAACGATAGATCGCAGAAAGAAAGCAAGTTAAATCAAGCAATGGCAGAATACTGGGTCCATACCAACTAGACAGTTCTGTGTGCAGACCCCCCCCCCCACCTAGGCAACCTGTAAATAAAGTGCATTTGACCAGCCCAGTCCAATTATGCTCACTATATTTTTCTGAAAGTTCTACGACCCCCAAGGTACCTGGTGTCGTAGAGTTCTTTGTTGAGTCTTCAACGGGCCCTTCTTGAGTGCACTCCCTTCAAGGAAGGAGCCACGGGTTGTCGAGAGTCAGTGAAGAAAAAGGGTGAACACTGTAGTTGTTGCAGCAGCTTCGGTTCTTGCGGTGCTAGTCGATGATCAGTCGAAAACGTCCTGCAAGTTGAGGCGTGCTGTGCATCTCGACAACGAGTGTTCGTTGCAGAGTTTGGCCCAGCAAGGATGTCAGGTCGTCGGCGTCTCTGGTCTTCAGGTGGTGGGAAACCACTGGCGGATTCTTCTCGGTCGTCGGCAGCCTTGACTTTCTCCGGCAGGAGAAAAGAGGTTGATGGTGATGCGCAAGGGAGTCCTTGAATCAAATGTCTTAGGCAAAGCAGCACTGCGGCTCCAGTTGTCGACAGTGATGGACTTCAAGGTCCGGGTGCTTCGTGATTCTGCGGTGGTACCCGTCTCCAGTCGGCAACCTTTCATGGGTCTAACATTAAAGGGAGTGGTGATGCACCTTTTCTCACCCAACTGGTAAAGTGACCCTGTATTAGGAAACAACAGAAGCATAGATAAGCATACAGAGTTTATTCGTATCATTCGCGAATGGGCTGATTTCGTCTTGTTCACAAGTAGCAAGCAAGAGAATGAGCAGCAGCTTCCTCTTTTACAGCCTTCCTTATATACAGTTTTGGGTTCATTGTATCCTATGTACATTGCGTTTGGCACGTACACTAAAACCAGTTCTAGCCGGTTTTCCCCAGTTTTGCTATTCTAAGTAGCTGGTTTCCTGTTATCGCAGCAACCTTCGTGCCAATGTCTCATTACTCACTTTCCTCCCCATCTTTGTGATGACATTGGCAGTTTTCCGTTTACACATGGATTACACAAATAGGAGCTGTTATTTGCAGTTGAAATAAAGGTCAGTACAGCAAAGCCTTCGTTTCCATATATGGTATTATAGTGAGTGCAAAGCAAATATTTATCAGATATGTGTTCGTAGGCCACGTGCATCTAGTGTACGAAATACCCAGACCACCAATTCCACCCCTTGCTCGTGGCCGAGCACACATATCATTACGGTTGGACATGAATGGGTTGAATAGTATTCAATCGATCAATTTCACGAGTAAACATAACAGTTGAGGTAGTGCGGATAGGTTGGTTGTGTAGTTTCGGTGATGAAAACATATTAGAACAACAGGTAATGCAGCAAGACATTATGCAAGACATAAGAGCAGGAAAGCACTGAATACATACACAGATGCCTAGTATTATAGCACCTAAATTAAGTATAGGGGTAAGCAGCTGCCATCCAATTTCTTTCAGTAATTTGACCCACCAACTGTCTCCAGTTCCTTCTTCGTAATGGATGGAGCGTGCAATTCCATGTAATTTAGAAATGCCTTTTAGGATACCTTCGCTTTCATCGGGAATAAATAAACAACATTGGCTTCCCACCAAAGAACAGACCCCGCCCCTTTCAGCAGTCAAAATGTCAAGTACATATCTGTTCTGAAGGGTCATTAACCTGATTGCTTTAATTTCATATGTAATATTTGTTAAAATATCTGCTGTTTCTTCAATCATATATTCTACAGCTTTGCTAAGCTGCCTGATTTCCTGACTGTTAAAGAAGGAGCCTATAGGAGGAATAAGACCCTTTAAGACGTCGATGAAATTCTCCAAGTCAGTGGATTTATACTGGGGAAATTGTGGTTGTGTATCTCTTTTATTCCTATTATTTCCTTGATTATAAAGGTATTCTGAACTGTGTATCATAGTTGCAGGAATAATCTGGGCGACATAGCAACTGCCAGAAAAGTTTCCAGCTAACCACAAGTATGCTCGTTTATCACAAATGTAAGCATGTCCCTCCACTTGGAGGAGACCTTTTGTGTAATTGTTGAAATCTAACATGTACGTACATCCCTTTGTATTGGGCTTTTCTGGTGTGTTCCTGGAGAAGCAAGCTCCTTTTCGAGGTAACTCCCTAGTGACCATGATAGGGGGAGGAGGCTCTTTAACAATTTGAACCATGGTAGGTGCCAACGACACACCCTTTGTGTTGATCATGCCCTTTAATCCATGTATTCCTAATGCGAGTTGTGTTCTGTTAATTTCATAACAAGGGTTTCCTATAGGCATATATCTTTTTGCGAACCACATTCTCATATGTAATATGAGACACCCTTCTTGTTCAGGGACAGGTACCGCATACACAGGTAGCCCTTCTGCTCCGTGTCGAGGCATATGAGTGCATATCCAACAATTGGATATGTTTAGTGCCCTTTGGGTGACATCCATTAACTTAATGTATGTATTTTTCATGTATTCGTCTTCTTCGACATGATCATGTGGATGGCGATCCTTGCTGTTAACATACCCCTTTGTAGTATTTCCATGATCGCCTTGTGGAAACATATTTTTAAATTTATAATCAGTTGCATGTTCTATATACCAGAAAAATAAACCTAATCTAATTAAAATAATTAGTATTACGATGCATATTATAACACGCAATTTAGCAGAGCCACATTTTCCTTTGGTTCCCTTCGCGGGTAGGAGATTGATATATACGTGACCATTATCTTCTACTGATTCCATGATAATACTGTATACAAACAACTATGCGTCCTAGCGTCTAATGCACCTTTCTAGTTAAAGCTCCAGTGTCTTTGTACCCTAAATATACGGGTCTCACTGGCGACCCAATCACCGCGCTGTCCCACGTCTCGTTGTGCCTGTCCCAGGAGGGGAACGCCGGAGGCCCTTCAGGCTATCGGCCCGCTGTCTTCAGTAAGGCAACACTCTGCTAAAACCAACAAAGGAGTCTTTTGCCCTATCTCCTTAATGGTCAAAGTTCAAAATGTAGTCCTTACACGTTGCCTGGCACATATACTTCTCGTGATCTTAACGTGTATCGATGTACTTCCGTGGGATTTGGTTCAATGCTGGAATGTAGCAAAGGAGTCGCAGTTTTCGGTGGTGGAATTGGCTGAAGGAGAGGTTCGGCGCGTTTGACGTGGTTAGCGTGGTACCAATGTGGTTTCCCGTCTACCTTTACTGCGGTGTGGGAAGTCAGCAGAACTTGGTAAGGCCCCTTCCTTCCGCTTCATCTATTTGTTTTCCTCTTTCTAGCACTACCGTTCTATAATGCGCTGCTTGTGCCTCCCATTCTTTTATGCCTGTCCTTATTTCGCTTATAATACATGTCATGTATCCCCATAGCTGAGCATTAGTTTGAGCAGTTCCAATATTGTTCCCTGCTTCTAAATACTGTGGGGAGAGTTCTGGTTTAGTCTGCCCTTCTTGCTTTCTTTGGGTATCATATTGATCGATCAGATATACTCCCACTTGTTTAAATTCAACCGGACGAAGTTTTCCCAACAATTCCTTTCCTTCGTCCCCCAACTCTTCTGCATATAATTTCCACATGATATCCTTCAACTGGTTACATCTTTCTGTGCCTATACTGGATAACCTAGTTCGGTCTATTCCCTTTGTCGAGTCCCCATATTTCATTGGGTAATCATCTCTCTCCACTGCCTTTATTTCAAGTGCAGGGGCCGTTGCCCCTGGAAACAACAATTCGGATGTTAACAATTCTGCTTCCCTCCGTTCTATCTCCTCATAACGCGGGGCAGGCAAGGCAGGGTACATACCTCCACTCTCTTTTATCAACATACGTCTGTCCATCTGTTCAAACTTTTCGTTGGCCTCCTTAACGTCTAATTCCTGCAACTTCTGTAATGTGGTCCGTTTCTGTCTTTTCCTTTCCTGTTTGCTATGGGCATTTCGTCTTCTAATAGCCTCCACCCTCCAAAACCTGATGGCCTCAAACTGTGCGGGGCGCACTTTCCTCTTGACTAACTCTATTTCCACTTTTGCAATTAAATCCAAGTCAAAGGAGCCACTGGTTGGCCACTTGTGCTCAATTGAATCTTTCGTGTAGTCAGCCCATTCATTCAAAAACAACGTAGAGTTTAAACCATGTTTTATCAACATATCAAAAGCAGGTGTTCCCTCAAGGGGGGCATAGTGCTTTTTCCCTATAGCCCCTTTGCGGGAAGGTCCGTTACCCATTTTGTTCAAAACCTGGATCCAGTTACGTCCTTAAATTACTTTTCCGTATCAGTATAAATCATGAACATTTACATCTCTTCTACATCCTGTGATCTTCATAACAGATCCGTTAAACTTACGTACCAGTATATCGATACTATCCCGACGGACTTACCAACCGTCAATCATACATCATCACGGCATTTATTCCTTTACCTGCAGGGTCTTCACCCGAAGTTCGTTAGACCCGAAGGGCGGCAGCCTGCTGTCCTTCGTCTGGGGGAACCGGCGGGGGAAGGATGACGCGTCGGTTTGCAGTCAATGGTGCTTCTCAATCTTCAGTGGGGCCCCGCAATCGTTACCCCTCCGGTTCCTCTTTAGGAGGCCGCACCCAGTGATGGGCTACCACCCTTGGGGTCCCTTCGTGGTCGCCAAATTGGTGATGCACCTTTTCTCACCCAACTGGTAAAGTGACCCTGTATTAGGAAACAACAGAAGCATAGATAAGCATACAGAGTTTATTCGTATCATTCGCGAATGGGCTGATTTCGTCTTGTTCACAAGTAGCAAGCAAGAGAATGAGCAGCAGCTTCCTCTTTTACAGCCTTCCTTATATACAGTTTTGGGTTCATTGTATCCTATGTACATTGCGTTTGGCACGTACACTAAAACCAGTTCTAGCCGGTTTTCCCCAGTTTTGCTATTCTAAGTAGCTGGTTTCCTGTTATCGCAGCAACCTTCGTGCCAATGTCTCATTACTCACTTTCCTCCCCATCTTTGTGATGACATTGGCAGTTTTCTGTTTACACATGGATTACACAAATAGGAGCTGTTATTTGCAGTTGAAATAAAGGTCAGTACAGCAAAGCCTTCGTTTCCATATATGGTATTATAGTGAGTGCAAAGCAAATATTTATCAGATATGTGTTCGTAGGCCACGTGCATCTAGTGTACGAAATACCCAGACCACCAGGAGCTTTGGCAAAGATCATCTGCTGCACGATGGTCCCTTGTAGCTCGGGAAGAGGTCTCATAGCCAGGTCCTCTCTTGGATCAGTTCCTTGACAGTCACACAGCTTTCAGATTAGCGAAGGACAGCAGCAGCAATCCTCCTTCCAGTGGGCTTCAAGGTTAAGCATCAAGTATCAGCTTCTGAACGATTTCCAGTGATAGGCCCCCAGATAAACTGTTGATTTCCCATTCACTCTGCTGGGTCACACTCATTCAACCAATCATTCAGAAGGGCATTCAGGCAGCCAATCACACTCACAGTGCATTCAGGCCATTCTTCTCCATCCAGACACTCGCAAGACTGAATGTGGATTCGGACAAGCACCCAGCCATTCAGCACTCCACACTGCATTCATACCAGTTTCGGGCAGAGCGGTCTCAGTCATTGTGTCAACCGCCAGATACTAGACACCCATAACATGAAATGTGTATTCATCACACACTCTATTCACCCAGGTCCCACCCCACGGGCATACCCACAACATACAGTCATTGGGAAGGCTCCAGCCAGTATGGCATGGACTTCCCCCACACTACCATATATGGAACTTCCACCCAAAAGCCAGTCGGGGGAAAGGGTCAGAGCCATGGCTTCCCGGGTCTTCGGGAATACAAGGTAACAGGCAATAGAAAGCAAAAGGCCACAGGGTCATCTTGTTTCCCCATCAGGAATCAACTGATTCCAATGGCAGGGCCTGGGTAGCCCCAAAATGGAGGATACTCAGAGCACTTGCCAGTTCAGCATGGAGCTGACACCAACCCATACCCTGCTCTGGGGGCCACACACAGGTGCACAAAACATACTCTACGAGTACAGGGTTGATAGGTGCCATAAGGGTATCCCAAGGGTCTGTTCACTAAACAAAAAAGAGGAAGAGCCGCATCCCCAGGAGTCCCACATGAACTCCTGCACGGAAAACGAGAGAGCATACACATAAGGCATAAACGACAAGTATATGGAGGCCCTGTCCCTCCAATGCATTTCCAACATCACACCTGGTTTGCTCTACTTCTGAAGTTGAGAGGGTAATCTGCTCACAACATTCTGGCAAAGCCCCCAGGCCCAATTTGATCCCCTCTGACCTTTTAAAGAGCCATGTGGAAATGTGGCTCCAACCCTGCATAGTTGGAGGGGGCGCGACTACAATACCGATATACAAAAAGGGTGACCGGGAACTCCCTTCAAACTAAATAGATTTTTCCAATTGATTTTTAGGCTAAAATGTATTGTAAAATTCTGTTGCATCGACTTGAAGAATGGACAGACTTAATATACTCTGAATATCCTAGGCAGGATTTCACAAAGGGGCCTCTACAATAGAACATCCTTTCTGATATCTAATTCTGCAGACGTTTGTGCGATGGAAGATGTTCAGACTGATTTTTGGCACTGTCCCAAGAAAGTTACTGTGGCAGACTTTGGAAGAGCTCCAGGTACCCTCTAATCTTTGTCTTCCAATCACAAAAACATAGGTTCAGGCACCAAAAACATAAGCTAATCAATTGCTGTTCTCAAAGTCAGATTTTAAAGCCATTACATGACTATGATACTAAAAGCCACAGAAACAGGAAGCATTTTTAAAAAAAGGAAGCATTTAAAAAAAAAAAAGTCATATGACTAAGTACCTCGCCAAAACATGTCACAAGGGAGTGTGAAGAATCTAGCAACATCGTCACTGTTTCTCTGTTGAGGGGCTTCCCTTACATTGTAAGGGAAAGGCAGAGGCTAACCGACTGACCCTAGGGGTGGCGGCCTGTTGGGGGTGCGGAGGGGGAGAGAAGACTAACTACAGAGATAAGAAAATACTGGACCGAAATAATCTTGCAGCCATTTCTAATGACATCCAGGTACCCTTACGACAAATGTAGGGGAGGACTGGTCCAGGAGACCCTTCTCGCCTGCGTTTTCTCCCCAGGTGAGGGCTATGGCTCATTGGGCGTTCCCTCGTGCCACCCGGGCCCAGGTGGTGGAGGGCTCACCCGCTGGAGACATTGCCCACACGTATCAAATTGCCCATACAAATTTAGCTAGGCCCAGAAATCATTTTCTGTCTGGTAAAAATGGTGCGAGCTCAGCGCACTGTAGCGCGGCCCCCACCCTTGGAGAGTCTCATCCCTGTTGCCGCAGCACCCCTGGCAGATCCGCTGCGAGCACGTTCCCACGAGCAAGACGGACATGAGGTAGCGCAATACGCTAACATTGTAACAGTTCACCTCCCGCAGTGTACTAGCGCTATCAGCATGACCCGGCCAGCAGGCCTGAACAATGAGAAGAACGGTAAAATGGTCATCTGATGGCAGACAGTCTTAATATATATGTATATAGTAATGTCAAGACCACTTGCAAAGTATGCTTCTTCCACAAAATCTCTTATATTACAAACGCCTGTAGAATGTATTAAAATGAGAGAGCATGCTCCCATGATATAAGCAATGGCGGGCTCACACCATTACAGGTGGACGCTAATAATAAAGGAACGCTTCAGGGATCTGTTTGTTGCGTGTATCACTGGGCAGCCTACCTCCTATGGTTTTGTGCCATAAACTAAGCTAATGTTGCTAGAGTACACGAGAAAGCGAATGCATTTATACTATGAACTCATGTAAAGGATGCGCGAGAATGCACTTATCATGTGGGTATGTCTAAGCCCCTTATGTGCCACCACCGTCACGTACAGTGGTGGGTCGTTTTCTATGTACTCCACCGACCCAACTACTACCTCATTTACTGCGAATGTATATGCATGCAACTAAAACACTGTAGCTGCTAGAATATAATGTGCAAATATGGTGCTCGTACCGGGTATAATCGAGACACATCCAGCAAAGTTTAAATGCATGTTTTGAAGCGATTTTGAATAAGTATTATAGAAAGTGTTCAAATGTTTGTGATGTCTTTACCTACATTCAGCAACACACGAGGGAGATACCTTTGTGAATGCGTACAAGGCCATTTCCCCCCTCCCACCCTGCGAAGGCTGCCAAGACATGAGAACAGAGGCCCGCTCTGCGCTATCCCACCTCCCCCGACCGGACTGGAGCCGCTTCAAAGATTTGTAGCCCCACTGCAGCACTCAAGGCCGCGACCAGCCACCTGCATTATTTACAGCACAGCAGTAAACCCTTGTCTAAACTCACGCGCCCCCTCGTAAACCCCACAACCCACCGGACCGTCTTAGACTTATGGCCCTGTGCAATCAGGACACCCAACACTTTGACAACACACAGCGGAACATCCATAACAACTTCTAACAAGACAGAAAGACCTGTACCACCCGTCCCAGGCCCCGAAGCTTAGCCCCTCGACCTATGGCCCCGGTCAACAGGACACGGGTAACCAGGCCTCGATGTATTACCTCCAGACCCCTCACAAGGTGCATTCCTCCTGTGTTGCATTAACCTATAAAATAACCTATTGGAAGATTTACTAAAGAGAATAACACTGTAAATGACTGAATGACTGCGGTGTGCATGGCTGAGGGCAAGTAAGTCAGGAAAGGCATTCGTCTCTGCCACAAGCCGCCTTGGCACACCAACACCGCCCGGATGAACTCAAGCCGACCTGCCAGGCCCAGCCCAACCCACGAGGGTGACCAGTGACGTCCTCCAGCCAAGACCAACCACGCCGCAGCAGCACCTATAGTTAGTCGTCGCCACCCAATCCCAATGAACTTGTGCCCCCTATAGTATGTAGGTTTTGATGACGTTTTTTGTAAATATATACGCCTGTCTTTGCGATTGTCAGACAGAGCGCTCTCGGAGTTTGCAGAGTTCTTTGCATGCCCAATTCTGATTGATAAACTCCCATTTACGCTCACCCGCACTCTGTCTTGGCCTTATTCCCATTTTGGGAGAGTCCTTCATTGTCTCTCATTGCGGGGAGGATCGTGCTGTTTGGGGACGCTTGCTTTCAGTGGTGACCCCGATAGCGTGATTTTTATTCCTTCCTAACTCCTTATAACCGTCCCCTTCTGGCACGAGAATCTCCGGTCGAAAAGGGATACGCACGGTGAGCCGGCTCCGGGAGGCTGCCCGCCAACGGCGACCAGTACACTAAGAAGTGCGCACTCAATAGAGAGGGGGTACGGGATCCCGGTTGAAAAATCCCCTTTGAGTACCGCTCGCCGGAGCCGGGGCTGACTGTTGAGCTGACGGCGACACTGCCTGGACGGACCCAGTTTCGGAGACTATCGGTTCAAGACGGGCACGTGAGTACTGAGTGCGAGCGATCTTAAAGGGAGCGGGGAGTGAAGTGTAGGACAGGAAACGAAGAGGGGGTACGCAGATCTACTAAGGATCATCTTAAATTTTCCTTGCTTTTTCTTTGCATATGGCCATTAGGATTAAGAGGTGAATAAGAGATAAAAGTGACGGGAACCTAGCTCCGAAAGGGGGTGGAAGGCGGCGCCGCATAGTGCTATCTTGACTAGTACTGGGAATATATGAAGAAGTGGAGTATAAAATAAAAGTGTTCAGCAAAAGGGGACACTGAGAGTACATTAGTGATCGCTATTACATTTTTCCTTTCTTTTCTTAAGGGTAGGGGGGAGAACATAGAACTGTGATTAGCACAAACTTAGGGAGACAGTAAGAGAAAAAGAGTCCTATTAGAAGGGGGAAAACAGGTTAATATCTATATATATGCGCATCTAGATATTCAAATAAGACGAACAGGGACAGCCGGCTAGGGAGGAAAGGGAGGGCAGCTTGAATGGTGAATGGTGCCAAGAGGTGTGTGCACCTCGTATGTGCTAGAAGAGATTTTGATGTTGTGAATGTGTGAGCGGTTATAAATGCATAATAGTTAAATGGTCATGATAAGTGTGGCCGGATAAAACTTTTTTCCCTCTTCAGATAACGTCAATATAGTGAAGTGAGTGAGTACCTTTTTGATTTCCAGGTTGACATTGTCAAAATAAAGGATGGGTTGCTCTTGTATGTGCCCCTCAAAGAGAACAGAATAGACATTGTGTACGGCCAGTTTAGTATTGTGCAGTCAGGGAGGGGAAGAGCCCAAAGGGACCCAACATTGAATGTGAAGTAAAATATACAATTAATATTGATACTACATTTACATTGTAGTTGCAAACACACTGAGACACACCAGCACTAGGAGGGCACAGAGATGGGGGCTGAAACACCCTTATCACATATTTGTAAGAATCTCCCGGGATACTTGGAGCGGATTAAAAAATATCACGACCAATGGGTGACCGAGCTAAAGGGGGAGGGGTTACCTCAGATTTGGCCCGAAGGAGGGTCATTTGATAAAAGTGTTCTGGATACGGTGGCCACATGCATTTTTCTAAAATACAAAGGAAAGCAGCTGCAAAATAGGAGGGAAATATTAGATCTTTGGAGGTTATTTGAAGAGATACCACCGCCTAAGACACCAGCATTAAATCCTGATCTCCCGTCCACCACAGACAATCCACTACTAATACAAAGAGATGTCAAAGAAGGGTCAAGTGTTGCGCCACCAGTAGAGGTAATAAGTTTGTACCCGATAATAAAGAAGCCTGTGCCCGCAGAGGGGTACAGTGACCCCACTTACATACCTCCCCCGAAAGATACTACACCCCACCGTCCCACGGCACCTCCGCCATATGAAAGCACGAGGGAGCGAGCCCAGGCAGGCGCACAAAGGGTAGATATAGAGAAGCTCACAGATGATTTAGAATCAAGACTGACGATAGCAAAGGATAAGCTCTCGAGGATAAAAGACATATGCGAACGAACAGCACTAGATGCAACTAGATCAGGGCGTACGTCCAGAGCGCCAGGTGAAAATAGAAAGCCCGAGGAGGGGTGGAAAAGGGCGAGATTCTGTTCAGAATTGAGGAAGAACCAACGCGAATAATAGAAGTAGGGCCTAGAGAGGGAGATGTTGTAAGCGAAGAAAGGCTTGGGGGAATTAGAGAGGAATTGCTGTGTGATATAAGGGACGAAGTAGAAGAAAGCGACAGGTTGAGTATGGCGATGGGAGGGGGAAGCGAGGGGGAGGAAGGTACGTGTTCACTGAGAACCCTGGATGATGAGTGGACGGGGCGACTAAGGAACAGAGTGGGAAAAATGGCATCACTGGGAACATCAGCAGCCAAAACGGGTCCGGACGGAACGACAAAAGGAAGGCTACAGCTCCCGTTGATACACAGGGGAGGAGGGAGGCCTAATTATATCCCATGGGCGCAGATGGATAAAGCCAATTTATTAAAGCTATTGCCCCCGTTGTCAGGAGGGGCAAGTAAGTGGATATATGCCTTTGAGAAACATACTGCTGGGGTACCCCTAGCCATAGGAGATGTAAAAAGTCTACTCGTATCAGCAGTGGGCGATCAGGCTGAAAGGGTATGGGTTAAGGCCGGTTTCCCGGGAGTAACGTTAGACTGTGACCGCCATGATGGGGCCTCCTTTAACACAGTGCGTGCTAGGGTGTGGGATGCCTTACGCGACGCATTCCCAGATACACCGGACTTACAGTCAGTGATGCAGTGTACAATGAATGACGGGGAAGAGGCTATGGATTACATTTTTCGGGTCCAAGAGATGTGGAGAGCAGAAACGGGCACGCCCTGGTATCAATCGACATCTTTATTTTATTTTATTATAAAGAGAGGGCTCCCAAAGGAAGTGCAGAAGGCGCTTGACAAGATAGCAGGTATTGAAGCAAAGGGATGGCCAGAAATTCAGAGCATAATAGTACACCATTGTAAACGAATCAAGGAGAGGGAGAAGGAGGTGGCGCAGAAAAGATTGGCAGACGAGGCGAAGTTAGTACAGTCAAAGTTAGTGAAGGTTGCAGCAGCAGTAGCCGCGCTCCCACACAGTAGAGAGGGAGATGATGAGGAGGAGGGGCTAATAGCACTCCAAGGAAGGGTGGCAACTAATTGGGCGGGAACAGCACAACGGCAGTGGACTGAGCAGGAGCAAGGTGGAAGTCCGCAGTGGCAAGAGTGGACCCCTCGAGGGGGACGAGGTGGGTACAGGGGCCGGAGAGGAGGCGGACAGGGGTACAGGGGAATGGGAGGAAACGGATGGCAGGGTCCCAGGGGCCCCCAGGGGAGTTGCTGGAACTGTGGACGATGGGGACATTACTCCAGGGAGTGCAGAAGTAGACAACACAATGGGTTCCAGGAGGAGGAGACTTATGGTCATCCACACCCAGGGAGCCCATATGGTCTCCCAATGGGACAGCAGCAACTAAGAAACCCCGGCCAGGGTACCACGGGCCAGCAACAGGGACACCAGTATAGGACACAGAACCACCCCCAAAACAATGACAGTATGCAATACACGCCAGGTAACCCTTTCGCGACAACAGCAAACGGGGCCCCCGCGCCAGCACCTTACAGCGGCATGTCAGTGGTTTCAGGGAATGTCTTTAGTGAGGGAGGGGTGACGAGATACCCCGCATAGGACAGCCCACAGAGAACACTTGCGTGTCCAGTTCTATCCACCACCTACAATGCAGCAGAGGAACCATTGGTAGGGGCGCAGATAGGAGACAAGCAGTTTATATTCATGGTTGATTCGGGAG
Organism: Ambystoma mexicanum; assembly: GCF_040938575.1. Lineage (NCBI taxonomy): Eukaryota > Metazoa > Chordata > Amphibia > Caudata > Ambystomatidae > Ambystoma > Ambystoma mexicanum. The sequence goes on from NC_090921.1 coordinate 1,498,364,485, forward strand.
CGGAGAAATCATGTATCAGAGAGGGCCGATTCCCGTTATCTAACAGGAAGTTAGAGACGCAGAGGTTCTCTGGGGCTGTAGTTGAAGTTCCTGACACAGAAGCTTTGGATGTAACAGTGGGGGGTAAGACTGTGAAGGCACCCTTATTGTATTACGAACATTCCCCAATTAACTTGCTAGGGAGGGATCTCCTGAGTAAACTCAACATGACCATATCATTTACTGAGAGAGGGATAGTGTGTTCTACACCCGGGATATGCCCCTTGCGTGCGATGTTGGTAGTGCAAGCCTACACAACCACGCAGGAAATACGAGGGCTGCCACAAAATGAGGAAATGTTTATCAAAGGGCTGAAGACTCTGGCCCTCATAATTCCCGAGCTAAGAAGCATAGACTGGAGGATTCCGGCAGAGTTCCTCTTCCGCCCCATAGTGTGTCCCAACACAGCACCAGGATCCGTGGTATCATTAGACTTGCACGCTGTACAAGTGTCAGCAAAAAGGATCGCTGTGATTGGAGTAGACGAGGAAGGGTGCGAGTGGCGCACAGTGCTGTGCACAAACGCCAACATCGCCCTACGAGAGGTAACAGATGAGGATCTCTTCTCAGACTCAGAAGGGGATGGTGAGATAGTAATGGAAATAGCGATGCCCTGTGATATTTTAATACAAGCAAGGGAGACCCCCGTCCAATTGATGACAGTGGTAGGAGCACCACCGTCATTTTTTGATGACGACATGAGGCTCGTACCAGACAACTTATGGACAACAGGCCCCCATGATGTGGGACTGTTGCACGGCGTACAACCTGTGGTAATAAAACTAAAGCCAGGAGCAATTTTACCGCGAGTTAAACAGTATCCTTTGTCTCGTGAAGCTGAAGAAGGGATAAAAGAGACAATAAATGCCCTACTAGCACAAGGGATAATAGTGCCTTCAAACTCCCCATGTAACACTTGTATTTATCCAATCAAAAAAGCAAAAGGGGGGTCTTGGAGGATGATACAGGACTTACGCCCCCTCAATGATGTAATTCAGAAGGAGTTCCCTCTAGTCCCTAACCCGGCATCAATACTATGCAGCATCCCGAAAGAGGCATCACATTTCACAGTAGTAGATTTGAAAAACGCATTTTTCTCCATACCCCTGGCTGAAGAGAGTAGATACCTTACCGCCTTCACACTGGGGGGTAAAAGATATGAACATTGCAGATTACCACAGGGTTACTGTGAGAGCCCGAGCATCTTCAATCGCGTATTACATGAAGACCTAGGAAACCTATCAGTTGACAGCACCATTATTCAGTACGTAGACGATTTACTAGTTTGCGCACAAAACGAAGAGAAATGCAGAACAGATTCCATAACATTACTGACTTTGCTGGCCAACAAGGGGTACAAAGTGGACAAGGGAAAGCTACAGTACTGTCTGACAGAGGTCCTGTACCTAGGACAGTTAATTTCAAAAGATGGGAAAAGAATAATACCAGACAGAGTAGAAGCCATAAGATCGGTAGGTAAACCCACAACTGTAAAAGACATGCAGAAATTCCTGGGAATGTGCAATTACTGCCGAGCATGGATATTAGATTATGCGGCATACACCAGGCCCCTATTACAAGCATTAAAGGTGGCCCAACAGGAGAACAGGAAGATGGAATGGACGGAAGAGATGAGCGCCTCTTTCCGAACATTAAAAGATTTGATTTCAAGCGCTCCAGTACTCGCAAACCCCGATTATGGACGCGAGTTTTACCTATTCTCACACTGCAAAGAAACACTGATGACAGCAGTCCTGACACAAAAAACGTCCCTAGGACACAAGCCATTGGCTTACTATAGTGGTACTTTAGATGCCGTGATGCAGGGCCATTTCGCGTGCGAGCAATCACTCGCTGCAGCCGCGTTCGCGATTGAGAAAAGTGCCACCATAGTAATGGGTTGCCCGGTGACATTGTTTGTGGAACATTCACTATTCGCAATATTAGAAAGATCAAAAAGCACACTGACCACACAGCGGGCGACAGCCTACGAGATTATATTGTCCAGCGCCAACATCCATATAGTGAGATGCAAGACAGTGAACCCCGCCACATTCATTACAGAAGCGTGTACACTAGAGGACATGCAGAACCACGATTGTGCAACCTACACAGGAGAAAGAGGGGAGGGCACAGTGGTTTGTGAGAACGCTCTAAGCGAGGGGGAAGTGTACTTTGTGGATGGGTCTGCATCAATTGACGTGGACACGGGAGAAAAACACGTTGGCATGGCAGTAGTGAGGTTAGAAGACGGTGAGTATGAAACATTGGTACAGTACCGCCTCCCATCACATTACTCCGCACAGGCAGCAGAACTGATTGCGCTCATAGAAGCACTACATGCAGCAAAGGGTTGTGCAGTGACAATATACACAGACTCAGCTTACATGACAACGACAGTACATGGAGGCCTAGCAAGATGGGGGCGTAGGGGCTTTAGGCGGGCAGACGGAACACCTGTACAGCATGCAGAATTGTTGAAAGAGTTAATTGAGGCCCTGCAAAACCCCACTGCAGTAGCAATAGTAAAGTGCCAAGCACATACATCCAACACAGATGTTGTGTCTTTAGGGAACGCGGCAGCGGACGCTGCCGCCAAAGAGGCTTCCTATTTTCAGAAAAATGACACAGGTGAGTACATGCTTAAAAACAAGAGAAACGAAGAGCCCCCAGAAGGATATAATATGATGCCCATACCACAAATAATAGAATTACAAGAAGGAGCCAGTGCAGAGGAAAAATTAATGTGGACAAAACGAGGGTGCAGCAAGTCAGGAACAGACCTGCTGTGGCGGCAAAATAACTCGGGGAAAGTGGTAATGCCAATCCAGCTATTAGAGATTGCATTTCAACAGCTACACTTCCCTGCACACAACACCAAACAGCACATCGCAGCAGAAATACAGGAAGAATGGTTCGTGCCCTGTCTCCAGGAGCATGTGTCTCGATTGGCAATGGAATGTACAACATGCCAAATATACAATTCAGGAATGACATTACGTACTCTCCGGGGAACAATTCCTAAACCCATTGGCCCATTCAAGGAACTACATATAGATTACGCAGACATGGGGGAAAGGTGTAATGGCGCACGGTGATGATTGTGGTTGTGTGTCCATTTTCAAGGTGGGTGGAAGCAGGACCCTGCGCACGACCCGATGCCAAGAGCGCCGCCAAGTTCCTAGTAAGGGAAGTATTCCCGCGCTGGGGGATTTGCAACGTGATTCGCTCGGACAATGGCACTCATTTTGTGAATGAGCTTTTCAAGGAAGTGACTACATTATTGGGAATAAAACATAAATTATGTTCAATTTATCATCCTCAAAATAATGGCGTAGTGGAAAAGATGAACGGACTGTTGAAGGGCAGGTTATCAAAACTATGCTTCTCATTAAAGAAGAATTGGATTTACTGCCTACCCCTTGCGCTATTTGAATTAAGAAACCAGCCAAGCAAAGACCACCATTTGTCCCCACACGAGATCGTGACTGGGAGACGGATGAACACAGCACATTCACCACTGCGCGAACACTCAGACGCTCACAGAAGCGCCGCGATATTGGGAGAAGAGTTCACAGACTATTTAAAGAAATTGACAAGGGCAGCGCGCGTGATATCAAAGCAACTGTCCCCACCCTTCACTAGGGAAGAGGGAAATTTAACAGGCGCTGTCACGGAGCCAGGGCAACAGCTACAGCTAATGCCAGGCGACTGGATTTATGTCAGAAGCTTTGTGCGTCGGTGGAATGCACCACGATTCCATGGCCCATACGAAGTAATATTTTGCACGCCCACGGCAGTAAAGGTCAAAGGGTTGAGGTACTGGGTGCACTTGACCGATGTACGAAAGGCATATAGCAACGTACAAGAGGAGGTAGATGAGGAGGCACAGACAACAGCAAACGCTGCAACTGAGCAGAATGACTGAATATGAACTTGTGTGTATGTGATGGTACCAAACTTGAATAAATGCACAACGGATAAAAAAAAAAAAAAAGGAACAGTTTTTAACTTTTATCTTGTTGAGTGTATATATATATATATATAATGGAATGCAAAATTATAAGTGTGTATACACCCTTGTCTGTGAATACCCCTCCCCGTATCCCCCCCACCTCCATTCCCCGTCACATGTATATTGGCACTAATGGTGCTAGCAAAATGTTTACATGTATGCACTCAATGCACTTTTATATCTTAAACAGGAGCTTCCATGGCATCTAACGGGCAGCCTGCAACGGATAGATTCACTAGAATTAGAGAGTGGTTAACTAAGAAATGCATATATTCGTATGAATGTGGACTATCTGCGTGCATTGTATTGTTTTTTTCATTGAGGTTTGGTCTGGTTACATACTGGTTCATAGCGTTCATCTCTATCGAGATGAACGAGGGGGGAGGGAACAACACAACTACTGGGACCAATACAACTGCAAGTGTCAATGCCAATACAAGGGAAGGTGATTTTTTGGTATGGGACGGAACTAAACATGTGTGGGGCTACTATACTACGCCATCCAATGTTGTCATCTCACAAGATGGAGGGCCAAAGGGTGAAAGGCAAAATAACACACTGTCCCCACCTGAGATGTCTAATTACAATGCTCACAGCTTAAACGACCGAAACCCCTCTGCCATATCCTGGTTGTATAATACCCCCACCAGCCAACCTGCCCCCATGGCCATAGACAATCAAAGAATGAAAGCAACACATGAAACATTATATGATGACTGGGTGAAGGGGGGTGGGAACGAGAAAGGGGGGTCTGTCTTGCCCTTCGTTCAGGAGGTTGGGAAGCGCCAAAGGAACAAGAATAACAGACGGAAGAGGGAAACAGGGAGGAGGAAGTATGATGAGTACTATGGGCTAGGTCTAGATAAAATGGAAGACCCACGACACCCCCACCAAACAAATAAGTGGTATGCAGATATGAGTGCCACAGCTAAACAAACAACAAACGAGAGCTGTTATGTCTGCTCCCTTATTCCTCACGCATCAGGTACACCCAAAGTACTGTTACCCAAAGAGTTGCCAGTTATAGATGCCCAATGTCTCCTTCATCTTACGTTATGCAGAATTAAGAACACCTTCCAGGCACATGAAGTGACTTTTCAGATGCTACAGAACGAGAAAACGTGCTACCCAAAACCGGCAGGGGTGGTATGTCTGAAGGAACCATTTTTTGTAATTGGAGGGACACTTTTTTCTGACAACAAGTGGAAGGACGAAGAAGTAATGTGTAAAGCTGAAGCACTGAGGGGTGTGGCGCCGGTGAAGTTGCAATGGATAGAAGAAACGTGCACACCCGTATGGAAGGAACACATTTCAAAACTAACCTGGGTTACGCCCATCGAAAAGCCTTTCAAGCTGCAGAGTGAAATAGACTATGAACTATGTTTCGAAGGAGAGGGGAGAACGTCCATGGGGACGAACAAGAAGTGCAACAAAACCCTCACCATCCAAGATCTAAGAAAAGGGACTGCGGCCCTCATGGACACGTACTGGGTATGTGGCAACCAGGCATACCTACACCTCCCCCCGTCATGGAGTGGCAGCTGCTCAATGGCCACTCTGCACTCAGCTCTAATGGTGATACCAGAAAGCCACATTGGTGGAAGCAAAAGGACACAGGAACGCACACAACAGAGTGTGGCCCAACCAACTGCAGAATCACAAATGTATGTCCTGTCTTCTGGAAACAAGGGAGAGGTGCTAACCCGTCACAGACGAGCATCAAATTACATCTCACAGGCATCATCAGAACTATTGGCTCAGATCCCAGACAAATATCGATTATTCAGCTCAGCAGAAACATTTTTTGCCTCACTCGTATCAAGTGTCCAAGCAAGGGCAAACGCAAAATGGCTCCAGATAACCCGTTGGGAATTGATTCAGCTGGCAAACGACACTGAAGAAGGATTTAACATAATAAAGGTCGAACTAAGAGCTCTGCGACTGATGACCATGCAAAACAGGTATGTCCTGGACCTGTTGACGGCGATGGACGGCGGTGTTTGCCGAAAAATAGGAAGTGCCTGCTGCACTTTCGTACCTTCTGAAGACGCAGAGAACGGCTCCCTGTCCCATGTGATCGAAGCAGTCCACAACCTAGGAGAAAAAATGAAGATGGAAGGCGGAGCAGAAGATAGTACATGGTTCGATAACATCTTCTCCTGGGTCCCCTCATGGCTTGGAACAACTGTGAAATTTTTGATGCCAGCTGTGGTGTTCCTCCTTTTGATTTTCTGCCTGTGCCAGGTGGGTCTTCTAGCGCAGTACCAAATGGTGCAATGATGATGGTGACAATGGGCAACTCACACGGTACAATAAAAACAATGCAAGAAGCACAAATACAAACAGGGATAGATAACACACCCAGGTACCAATTGGTGCCCATGTATCACGACAAGGATATTGTAGATAAGCTGTGGCACACCACCATCAAAGAGCCCCGCATACTAGAATGGTACGAGGAAGTTTGGGTAGATTTGGAGGGAGATGGTGGGTGTATATATCTCACGTGTACTCCAGATGAATACGCCAGGAGAGGTGAGAGCTTAAGGGGGGTGTGCAGAGCATGGATGCCTATCAAAGGAACTCCTGCATGGGATGAGGCGGTTATGGACGAAGCAGAATGTAGGAGGATAGAAGAGCTAAAGAATTCGTTACTTAAGTAACGAAAGGGGGGAAATGTAGGGGAGGACTGGTCCAGGAGACCCTTCTCGCCTGCGTTTTCTCCCCAGGTGAGGGCTATGGCTCATTGGGCGTTCCCTCGTGCCACCCGGGCCCAGGTGGTGGAGGGCTCACCCGCTGGAGACATTGCCCACACGTATCAAATTGCCCATACAAATTTAGCTAGGCCCAGAAATCATTTTCTGTCTGGTAAAAATGGTGCGAGCTCAGCGCACTGTAGCGCGGCCCCCACCCTTGGAGAGTCTCATCCCTGTTGCCGCAGCACCCCTGGCAGATCCGCTGCGAGCACGTTCCCACGAGCAAGACGGACATGAGGTAGCGCAATACGCTAACATTGTAACAGTTCACCTCCCGCAGTGTACTAGCGCTATCAGCATGACCCGGCCAGCAGGCCTGAACAATGAGAAGAACGGTAAAATGGTCATCTGATGGCAGACTGTCTTAATATATATGTATATAGTAATGTCAAGACCACTTGCAAAGTATGCTTCTTCCACAAAATCTCTTATATTACAAACGCCTGTAGAATGTATTAAAATGAGAGAGCATGCTCCCATGATATAAGCAATGGCGGGCTCACACCATTACAGGTGGACGCTAATAATAAAGGAACGCTTCAGGGATCTGTTTGTTGCGTGTATCACTGGGCAGCCTACCTCCTATGGTTTTGTGCCATAAACTAAGCTAATGTTGCTAGAGTACACGAGAAAGCAAATGCATTTATACTATGAACTCATGTAAAGGATGCGCGAGAATGCACTTATCATGTGGGTATGTCTAAGCCCCTTATGTGCCACCACCGTCACGTACAGTGGCGGGTCGTTTTCTATGTACTCCACCGACCTAACTACTACCTCATTTACTGCGAATGTATATGCATGCAACTAAAACACTGTAGCTGCTAGAATATAATGTGCAAATATGGTGCCCGTACCGGGTATAATCGAGACACATCCAGCAAAGTTTAAATGCATGTTTTGAAGCGATTTTGAATAAGTATTATAGAAAGTGTTCAAATGTTTGTGATGTCTTTACCTACATTCAGCAACACACGAGGGAGATACCTTTGTGAATGCGTACAAGGCCATTTCCCCCCTCCCACCCTGCGAAGGCTGCCAAGACATGAGAACAGAGGCCCGCTCTGCGCTATCCCACCTCCCCCGACCGGACTGGAGCCGCTTCAAAGATTTGTAGCCCCACTGCAGCACTCAAGGCCGCGACCAGCCACCTGCATTATTTACAGCACAGCAGTAAACCCTTGTCTAAACTCACGCGCCCCCTCGTAAACCCCACAACCCACCGGACCGTCTTAGACTTATGGCCCTGTGCAATCAGGACACCCAACACTTTGACAACACACAGCGGAACATCCATAACAACTTCTAACAAGACAGAAAGACCTGTACCACCCGTCCCAGGCCCCGAAGCTTAGCCCCTCGACCTATGGCCCCGGTCAACAGGACACGGGTAACCAGGCCTCGATGTATTACCTCCAGACCCCTCACAAGGTGCATTCCTCCTGTGTTGCATTAACCTATAAAATAACCTATTGGAAGATTTACTAAAGAGAATAACACTGTAAATGACTGAATGACTGCGGTGTGCATGGCTGAGGGCAAGTAAGTCAGGAAAGGCATTCGTCTCTGCCACAAGCCGCCTTGGCACACCAACACCGCCCGGATGAACTCAAGCCGACCTGCCAGGCCCAGCCCAACCCACGAGGGTGACCAGTGACGTCCTCCAGCCAAGACCAACCACGCCGCAGCAGCACCTATAGTTAGTCGTTGCCACCCAATCCCAATGAACTTGTGCCCCCTATAGTATGTAGGTTTTGATGACGTTTTTTGTAAATATATACGCCTGTCTTTGCGATTGTCAGACAGAGCGCTCTCGGAGTTTGCAGAGTTCTTTGCATGCCCAATTCTGATTGATAAACTCCCATTTACGCTCACCCGCACTCTGTCTTGGCCTTATTCCCATTTTGGGAGAGTCCTTCATTGTCTCTCATTGCGGGGAGGATCGTGCTGTTTGGGGACGCTTGCTTTCACATACCTACATGTTTTTTTTTTTTTTAACCTTTATTTATGTTGCATAGTGACACCATAAAGCATTAAAACCACATTGAATACTACTACCTGTGTAAACATACAAACAGTATACAAGTACATCAGTGAGCATTTACACTCTCTCCCCCCGCTTGCACCACTGTCCAAGTCCCTTTTATTGGTCAAGTAATTACGGAAACCTCCCCAAATGTCTCTAGGTCTGTTGGCGTGAGGGAGCAGACCAGTGTATACTCTTCCAGGTCGTTCGCCCACACCATGACGTTCACCAATTCCTCTGTCGCGGGGGGTGCCGTTCTCTTCCACCTCATTAATATGGTACACTTAGCAAGTAGTATGTATGAGTTTGCGTTTCACTGCGTTCATTTTAAGTTCATACCCCAACATACACATGGATTGTTCCCATTCCACTGGCTGCTCCACCATTACCTCAAGTGCCACACAAACCCTGTTCCAAAATTCAGTAAGCTGCCTGCAGTACCACAACATAGTTATCTAATCAGCTTCCCCACCTAGGACATTCCCCTGTGGCCGTTGCATACATTCTCTGTAATCGGACAGGGGTGTGATGTACTCTGTTCAGTATTTTAAAGTGGATCAGTCTGAATCTGGTGTTCATCGTTACCGGTTATGTGAGAGCACGCAGTTGTGACAGTGCGAGTAACCACCACCCCAAAATCCTTTTCCCATGCCACTCCGACATCTAGTACCTGCGCTTTCCTTGTTGCTAGTGCCAATTTGTACAGTGGTGAGGCCGTTTTCTTGCTTGCCCCTGAGGAGGCTATATAATTGAGACATGGATGCTACTCCGGTTCTTGTCGACATCTGTCCCATGTAGCTGCTATTGCCGATCGAAGTCTAAAATATTGCAGTTTCTGGAGCGGGGTGTCACCTATCTGTGATTTAATATCCTCCCAGGATCTATTCTGAGCTTCGGGGTATATGTCTCCAATCTGTGTGATTCCCACCTCCTGCCAGTGTGCGGACAGGGTTGTAATCCTTCAATGGGGCCAGGTTGGTGCATCCTAGAGTGGCATGTGAGGTGTATACATCACTGTACCGCTGGGCCACTTTGTCAGTCTCGGTCATGCTTGCTGTGTGGCTAGTACAGGGTTCAAATGGTTACGATATACCGTGCGCGGAGTAATGTGGCCCACGATTTCTCCTGTCTCTCTAGATCCACATATGAGGTGTGTGATGCATCTGAAACCCAATTCATGGCATAGTGTGCCTCGGCCGACAAGTAGTACACTTCAAAGCCTGCTGCCGCTAGTCTGCCCCGGTCATATGGTTGCATGAGGCAGCGCCAGCTGCCCCGCACATCCCGCTTCCACAGAAAGGCAGAACAAGCACCGGTCATTCTCTCAAAGAAGGGTCTGCCAGGCCAGAGTGGTACTGTGGCAAAAATATATAACAATTTTGGCAATATGATCATCTTGACCGGCGCAAACCTTCCCATGAGAGAAATTGGCAGGTGGTTCCAGTGGTCCAGTTTGGTGCATAAACGCCATGGCTAACGTGTCATAGTTGAGAGCGTCAACCGAACCAGCGGTGCGCGCCATTTCCACCCCCAGGTAACGCAACCTCAGCAGAGCCCAGGGCAGCCCATATAGATCACTTGGCAGTACCATGCCCTCTATCAAAGGAAATATCTCAGATTTATTTATGTTTAGACGGAGGCCTGATAGTCTTCCAAACTTTTGGACTGCATTAAATACTTGCAGAGATATTTTTCTGAGTGCCTCACGAACAACATAATATTGTCTGAACACAGCATAATCAAGTCAATACTCCTAGCTATAGGGATACCCACCCTTGCGTATCGCATCCTCCAAGTCAGCTAGGGGTTCGATTAGGAGTGCAAAGAGTAACAAGGAGAGTGGGCATCCCTGCCTTGTCCCTCCCTCCAGTTCCAGCACCGCAGACAGGGCCCCCTTCACCAGGACTCTGGCATACAGGTGTGTGTAGAATAGTCGTACCCACTTGATGAAATTCAGGCCAAACCTATAATTGTGCAGTACTCTGAACAGGAAGGGCCAATAAAGTGTCAGAGGCCTTGTGCATGTCTAGTGATATGGCAACCCACTTATAATCTTTAGGGATGCCCATGAGGATATTATAGAATCTACGGATGTTGGATGCAGTCGACCTCCCCATCACGAATCCCACCTGGTCCTCGGGGACCATGTAGGGCATCACCGGGTTGAGCCGGGTGGCAAGTATCCTGGCAAAGATGTTCGCATCTGTGTCAATGAGTGATAGCGGATGGTACAACCCGCAATCCTCAGGGGGCTTTCCAGGTTTCAGTAGTAGTGTTATGACCACCTCCCGCAGCGACCCTGGTAGGGTACCGGTGCCTAGGGCCTCACGGTCCATAACGACATAAGGCGGCGTGCTAGCATGTCAGCAAATTTTTTATAGAATTTGGCTCCCAGGCTGTCAGACCCAGGCACTTTCCTGCCAGGAAGATCCTTTATTGCTGCTTTCATCTCAGTATGATTGGGGCTTCCATGGAGGTACTCGTATCTCTAGATAATAGCGTTGTCGGTATAGTGGCTAGGCAGTCGTCGATCTCCCCATTTGCCTCATTCTAAGGCAAATATAGTTTGCAGTAGAAGTTGTAGAACACTTCCCCAACCACTACCCCATCTTGCCTGCCGATACATGGGATGGATGTGCTTCCCCTTACTGTGCGTACCAGAAGCCTTCCCGGCCTTTCCTGCTCATCATATCTGCGAGCTGCCATTGGTCTGTCAAAGTAGCAGAGTTCTCTGTCCGCCGCATCATGGAAGTTGTCTAGTTGTTCTTTAATATCTGCTATAATTTGTGGGGTTGGGTTGATAGAGTATTCTGCCTGCAACCGAGCAAGGGATTGATTCCTCCTGCCTTCTCAGTTCTCGCCTGATGTCCTGTAGTACTCCAAATTCAGTAGACATGCTATTCCCCGCATGTAAACTTGAAATGCTTGCCATAGAATTGCTTGCTCGGGTACTGATCCTTTGTTTAAAAATAAATCTGAGATATGCTGTGTTGCATTGTTTCTGAAAACTAGATCCCTTAGCGCCGTGGGTTAAAAGCGCCACTGCACCCTGCTGGGCTTGCCTTCAGGTGCGCTTATTGTTATTGTAATGGGGGAGTGGTCCGACTGTCCTGGGGAGAATCCGGGCTTCAGATACCCCACTCAGCACAATGCTGGAGACTAGCCATAGGTCTATGCGGGAGTGCATGTCATGCACCGTGGAGTAAAAGGTAAAGGACCCCTGCTCCCCGTGCAGCGAGCGCCAGGCATCCCTCAGGTCCAAGTCGTTAATGTGTGTGGATTGTGTGGGCCGTGTTTGTTAGGGATCTGGTGACAGTGGACGTGCGGTCTAGGTCAGTATTAAGTATGGTGTTAAATTCCCCCGCAGAGTAGTTGCGGTGTGGGGTATTTAGCGCATTTCTGGAAAAACTAGTTCGTAGAATTCGGGGTCATCAATACTGGCTCCATATATATTCATCAGCAACACTTCTGATGGCCCCACCTCCAATGTACCAGCACATACATGCCATGGTCGTCGATGTCGGTTACGTAATGTGTAAATGGAATGGATGTAAACGGAATGGAAGCAATTTATATATCAGGAACATGATTCTCCCCACCCCCTCTGGCTTCTGTGGAGTATGTGGTATAGGAACAGCACCCCCCCCACCACCCAACCCCGGGGCAAATGTGCATGCCCGATGACCCTGGAAGTCTGTTTCCTGTAGATATAGTATCTGGGCACCCTGTCGGTTCGCATACACCAACATCTTACGTGCTTTTATAGGGAGGCCTAGTCCCCTAACATTCCAGCTCAATTTTATTCTGGGGTTCTTGGCGTCAGCCATTATCTTCCTTGCATCGGCTATCAGATTCCTTCAGTGTGTACCTATGCGCGCCATGGTCGTTACCTGTCCCATCGTGTCTGTGCAATGTTTTAACATTTTCACCCCAACTTTCTCCCTTCCCCCAACCTTTGACTATGCATACCCCCCCCATTCGCTCCACCCTACGACCCCCCCAACAAAGTTAACCAAGCTATGCACACGCATTGGGGACTCCTGTTCCGTGGTGTCCGGGAGTTCCAGCTACTTACCCCACAAACATAACTGTCCATGTTTGTCACCTTACTTGAATTATGCTGCATTTTCAAAAACACATTTTGAATATCCTGGGTGTTACGAGTTAGAGAGTCCATACATTGATACTTTACCAAATCACAGTATATTGTCTTCCATAACCCCCTACTTGCTTAATGACCTGGTCGCAGGTCGCTATTCAGTCACTAGTAATGCGTTCACTAGATTCACTCACTGTACAGTCTATTCAGAGCTGTGGGACGGCTCTGGATCATGTTAGTGTCTTGCCTTCACTGCGCTGTTGCGGTAAGTCGGGTTCTTGGCAGGGGGATGTTGGTTTTCACAAACGAGGCTGCTTCCTCCGGAAAAGTAAAGAAATAGGTCTTATTGTTGAATTGCATCTGCAATCTTGCCAGGCACAGCATGGTGTAAGGGATCTGGCGTTCCATCAGCAGTTTCTTCACCCCTAGGAACGTTCGCCGCCCTTGCTGGACTGCCAGCATATAATCACTAAATATTTGTATTATGTCAGATTCCAGTCGGAGCTCCCGTTTCTCACTGGCCAGTTTTAGTACCAAGTCTCTGTCTCTGTAGTTCATTAAGCAAGCTATGATAGGTCGAGGGTATGCGCCTGGCTTAGGTTTCGCCACGAGCGATCATGCGCCCACTCAACCACAAACATTGGTGACCACCCTGGCTCTCAGAGTGTATCCTTCAAGAACTCCTACACTGCCTGCTCCATAGGGCCCTTCGATGCATCCTCTGGGCATCCAATGTGTATGTTGTTCCTTCTTGATCTCGCTTCTAAATAGTCGCATTTCAGTTTAATGGTACCTAGGTAGTCACTGTGTTCTGGAGTGCTATGACAGTGTCTTCCACTGTACTGATCGGCGTTTCAGCTTTAGTGATGTTGCTTTTTCCATTTGTGCCCGCATTGTGGTGATGTTGATATTTATGCCATCAAGCCTGTCATTCATTGCTGCGAATCCCTGCTGCATGACAGTGATGCCTTTTAGATCAGTGGGAGGTGCAGCCGCCGCCATCTCATTTGCTGGCGTCTCTGCCGTTGACTGGTTTGTCTGGGTGTCGTGAATTTGTCTAGTGTGCCTCTCCTCTTTGAGGGCGCACCCTTTGGCATTACCCTGCAGCACGCAGGTGATCCACTGTTCACAGGCCGGTTTCGGCAGTGGTGAGCTCTCGGACGGTGTTCTAACACAGATTGTACCAGTGGGTTTCTCCTGTATTACGAGGACGCATGCTTGCTGACTTATCTTCCCTGTCTTAGAGCCGTTATGTCCATCTTGATTTTGTGGGTCTTTGGCTCTTTACCCCTGTCAGTTTGTTAGCAGGCAATGGAGAAGGGGCACTGATGAGTTGTATATGCCGTTGCTGGTCCAAGTAGGTTCGCTGCCCTGCTTCCACGCGAGATAGGGCGTGTGGGGGATTTATTGCATGTGTCCTGACCCAGAAGTGTAACTAACTGTCCCTTCAGGCTGATATAGCGCAGGCAGCCACCAGTTCTCAGCTGTGTCTCAGCACTGCAGCGTGTGCATTCGCTGTGCAGTGCCAGTGGCCCATGTTGTAGGCGTACAGTTCAGAGGGCGTTTTTTTGTGCCGTTTCTCCTTTATTTATGGCTCTGTTGCAGCTAACACCAGCATGTGTATTGTGGCCTGGGATGCTTCACAGGACTGTGCACAGCGTGCTTTTTTGCGGCCGCTTCTTTCCTGACCGCCACGACCTTGCGCTCCACAGGGAGGTCCCCACCCAGTCTATGGGCCAAGACTAGTATCTTTTGTGCCAGTCTGTCCGAACCAGCATCCTGGGCGGGTGGGGAACGGGACGCTGCAGTCGCCCAGGCCCAGGGAGCAGCCAAGGTATTTCCCCTCCTTACCGATGTGTGCATATGTTGGACGACATGTGCCTTGCACCTTCTGGATCGCTGTGCTGGTGTGTCAGATTGTTTGTTCGGCACCAGTCTGTGTCTTTAAATGTCCTCACAGGGGGCGGGGTCCCCATATTACATGTGGTGTGCAAGGGCGAAAAATGCAGATTCTGGGTAGGCAGCTCGTTCTCACTGTTCCGATCGCGTCCTCAGTACAGGGAGCTTGCCTCCCCCAGACGCATACATGGGGGTAGGTCCGGGGGGGGGGGGGCTTACCTAGGTGTACGTGAGTGTTGTGCCTGCTGGGCTTGCATCTGCTTTCTCAGTACGTGGCCACTGTAGGTCCCGGAACTCTGCCGTCGCTTCCTTCTCGTGGCCTGGCCCACTCAGAGTCAGTGCAGTGTGCAACCCAGGGACAGACATATTGTGTTTTGTTCCTCCGGCTCTAGAGGAGTAGTGCACTAGATTTTTTGCCAGTGTGTGCACCACTAGTTCATGACGCTATCCTGACTTGGTGATAAATCGGGTCGAATTCACACTGATTTTGCACCAGACATCCCAGATCTCCACAAAGCTCACAGAAAGGCTGGCATGTTCCTCTGTGCGCAATAGCGCCCCCTTTATAGTTTATTGTAATGTAAATGAAGAACATACAGGTATTCCCAGTCAATCGCTGTATTTGCCCGCTCCATCCACCCCATTAGTACTGCAGTCTAGTCTATAGAAATTGCTCAGCAATGCCGGGAAGATTAAGACTGCCACAGCCAACAGACAATTGAGAGAGAGGCGGAGACAGAGTTGTTTGGTAACTTGTCTGACTCTGGTCAGAACGCAACTAGCAAACCCTAAGAAGCTGCATTGAGGCTACCCCGAACGGTGTGCAGAGAAGCCAGAATGAATGAATCTCCCTTCTTGAGATGGAAGCAGTGGGAGCCGTGCACAGCAGAGGAAGGCAAAGCGAGGGCTAACCAGCTAATGGGACGCACGCAGAGTCAGCAAACCGAAGATGGTTGATATACTTAGCCTGAGACAGCTGTGGTGACACTCATAATTATGAATTGTTGAAATTCTTAAGAGGTTTGTGTATTAGCTTTCAAGTTCGACAGTAATGTCAGATCCTAATGGTGCTGACGATGTCCAGTACCCAATATACTGTTTGAAGACAAAGAATGAAGGATCATTTTTGTTGAGCCAAAATCAACAAATTTATTGCAGTCATAGATGAAAATTTCTCAATGCTGCTAATTAATAATTCCTCTAGTGATTCTTGTTAAATCCCCTCAACACATGCTTCTCCAGCTTTATAATCAGACAGTTCATCAGGAGGGTTCAAAATTGGGTCAGAGTTAAAATGTCCTAGAACAAAACAAATACCAAAATCTGTGTGTAAATTTAGATCCATGTGGCTTCAGGGTTAACTTGTTTTTTACTCACTGTGAAATTCTTACAATCTTGATAGATTTTATCAAGCACTGATCCCTCTCTTTCTGAGCACTTAGCTTTGTAGTAGATACAAGTTTCCTCCTGTAATATACAAATTTGTTAAATTTGATTTTCTATGACAAATGGGAGCTTTATATTGTAAAAGAGGCTAGAAATATTCTAAAAGGAAAAGTTTTTGGAGTTAATCTCATGCGATTTGCAATTCACCTTATATTCGTAGTGAGCGGTTTCCCGAAAATACACTTGTTTCCTTGCGGTTTGGTGCAGCGGAAAATTCAAAATGGGCGTGTTAAATATTGACATGATGATGCAGCCATTTATGTTGTGCGTGGCTGCATCATTGCTTATCCTCCATTTTGCATTGGGATACTCAATAGATCTATCCTATAAACAAACTTGATTGCATGTACTGCATTACACATTGGGATATGAATTAGTATTATTCTGCCTCAGAATGTGATCCGAAAGCTCACTTTGTTACATATCATGTGCGTTCTAAACCAATAGCACTTTTAGGCGTTAAAACCTAAAACATGTATTGTGCATCTTGTGTATTAAACTGCCTAAGCTGAAATAAGCTTTATGATTTACTTACTCTTTTGACGTAGTTTGGCTAAATCTATGAAACATGCCTACCCAAAAAGGACTTAGAAAGAGAAGAGGTAAAAGGCTTAACATGGTGAACTAAAGAAAAAAATGAAACAAACAACAACGTTGTTATTAAGTTAGAAAACGGACCGATATTAATGTTTCTAAAAGAAATCATGGTGCATCTCCATATCTGCGTTTAAACCTGTGTGACAAGTATCCATCGTGCAAATCCACGATGCTTCTCTGCTAAGAATCTCTTGGTTTCCTACTCTGGGGGGCATGTACATTTTCTCTAGTCCAAAGAATCTTTTGTTGTGCATTATTTCCACTTTATGGTGTTCTTGAAAGTGAAAAGGCAAGGGAGATCAAAGGTCCTCATTTTTGAATGATCTCAAATGTTCACCTATTCTGATCTTTAAAAGCCGAATTGTGCTGCCAATGTACTTTTTATTGCAAATACATTGGATCCTGTATTTCATATTTGGTATTGAAATGTATGAAGTGTTTAATGTTCTGGTTGTGCCATTTGTCATCTAAATGTTGATCTTTCCAGAACGGGCATACTGTCATGATCACTGCTTCCAAGGAGCCAGGACCAGCCCAACGTCCTTGGAAGCAGGCCCCTAAGCCTAGGCACCAGCCGGTCCCTACTGGGACCTTTTGGACCTTGTCCTGGCGCCGGTGGCACCAGGCTCATCAAAGCCATCGGTCCCGGCACTGGAAGCGCCGGGCTCATAATATGTGTGAAGATGCTTGGGTGGACTTACCTGCAGCAGACCATGCTGCTTACTTACCAGCTACATAGGAATCCTCTGTAAGCCGGAACTATTTTCTTACCTGGGTGGGGCAAGCTCCACGCCCTGGATACAACACTGGAACTCTTCTGGAACAGGAACTCTTTTCTTCCCTAGGCGGGGCCGTGGAGGAAGACGCCTCATCACTCCTAGGCTATTTAAACCACACCCGATTGATGAAGCGTGCTTCGCGTTATTCTGCATCTGCAGCAGAACGCTCACCGAGTCTGTTCCAGCTTTTCTTCTTCCGATCCTGTACCTGCAAGAACAATACTTACCATTCCAGTATCCAGTCTTCAGCAGCGCCTGTAAAAGACAAGAAACAACAGGTTAGCACGACGACTTCACATGCAACGCATTCCTTACCTGGTCCATCGGCAGCGATCATTTCTTCACGCTGCACCTCCGCCTGTGGAGACAAAAGCAGAGTTATTACTTACCGGCAATCCGCGAATTCCGGATGTTTTCAACACTGCAACCCAGCATCTGAAAGACAAAAGAAGAGACATTAGACAGGTATTTACTTACGCACATCGCGCTCTCCACAATAGAGCGCCTGCAACTACTCCGGCGTTTTCCATCACCTCTTCAGCACGAACTCACAGCTGTGAAGGAAAGAGACAGTTAAAGCGCTTGCATTTACTCACGCATTTCCAAGCGCTCCTTTCCAAGGCTCTGGCTCCAGCTTTGGCTCTCTTCATTCCATCTTCTAACGCTAGAGCCCTGCAAAACAAATAGAACAAAGAATTATTCCGAGCCCTGTTCAATACTACGTGTCCACGCACCTACAGACTATATGGACTAAAAGGTGTCCGGAAACTCACCGCTCGTGCTGTTAACGGCGGTTGCGATCCTCTGATGTTAAGAGGCCTACGTTTCACCCAGTGAAGGAACTGGCAACGGCACCCTGCACCAGACGCAGATGGAGAGCCCAGCATTCACCTATCTAAGGTGAGCACGTTGGCCTGGGGGCTCTACGGAGAAGCTTAGACGAGAGAGAGAAGGACACTCAATTACCCAGATCTTTAACCCCATATATTCTTTCATCTGCAGAAATCTCACCCTTCGAGTTCGACACACAGTGCGAAGAGGCTCAGCCCCAGAAGCCAATCGAGTCCTGCACATCACTTTTCGAGTCACAGACTCCTTCCTGCCTAGACCAGCGCCTCCGTGGGAATCAGGTGAGCGTTACACATACTTGGATGTTGCCACACTTGCAATTTCCTTGTAGTGGTTGATGTGACCACATTTGTGGAAGACCTGTATCTTGGTTTTTAGCTGAGAAGTGTAACTGGCTCAACATTTCTTTCAAATTTTGGGTTTTTACGGAAACAGGTTGTGCTGTCCAAATTAAGTCATTAGGTCTGCATCCAATTGTAAAATGTTCAAATTTGACAAAATGTTTCTAATAGTTTGCATATTTGTACTATAGGTAGCTATGAACCTGACTATTTGGTACTGCTGATACATTGAATTTCGGTTTATTAATAGATCCTCTCTTGAAGGTTGCTTGGTTTTGTGATAGATTTGGTAAGATGTTTTTGATAGTTTTTCACATGTTTCTCAAACTCAGAGTTGGGGGTACAATTTCTCTTGACTCTTAAGAATTCTCCATATGGGATAGTTGAAATCACATGGTTCGGATGGTTACTTGTATCATGGGGAATATTTAGAGCAGTAGGTTTTACAAAAAGTGTTGTGTGAATGGTATGGTTTGCAATGTACAAGTGAAGATCCAAAAAGTCTATTGCTGTAGTACTTTCCTGTAGAGTCAATATTAAATTGTATTCATTTTCATTGAGGTATTTGTTGGCTGCCATTCCAGATGATCAGTATATCACCGATGTACCGTCCCCAGTATATTATATTGTTGCCTGATGTAAATGCAGGATTTTGCCATGCATGCTCTATCTCGTAGTGACCGATGTAGAAATTGGCGCATGATGGTGCGAATATAGCTCCCATGGCTGTACCCGGTTGACGATATAAAACCGAAGAGGACAGAAGCAAGAAACACTAAAGCTGCCCAGTAAGCTCAGGGAAAGCAGATAGGTTATCGGGGCACCTGAAAGTGTATGCTGTGTCACAGAAACAGCAAGAGAGATAAAGTGAAGCCTTTGAAGAAATTGATACATTTGTGCACAGCATAAAATAAGCCGTATCGCATAGCAGTTTGCTATGCAATTCCATAGGTTGGCTAATAAAATCGGCACGTGTGTCACAAAGCTAGCTGAGATACTCTGTTCAATGAAAGCACAGCTTGCCCTGCATTACTCCCTTGTCTTCTTCGCTGTCTCCATCCTCTTCGCTTTGTTCACTGCCAGTTCAAAGGGGCTAATGGAGAGAGAAATAGCACAGCATTAGTCATCTCCTCCAATCGTATGGGCCAAAAACGTGCATGGGAGTGCTAGGAAAGATTTTGTTTTCTTTTTCAAATATTTGCAAACCAGAAGTAGTTGGGGGAGAATATTAAAATAAGCTAACTGTATCCTGTCTGCCAAAGATCAGTTTTTGTTAACGTCATACCATTCCAAAAGATATAATTTGTTACATAATGCATTATCACAGTATTGCTACTGTAAAACACTGAACTGTCCATGCTTTACAGTAAAGTGTAGGTTAGTGTACCTAAATCACAGTGTCAACTCAAGCCATTGCATCGCAATACGATACCGCTGGTTTGCCTTTTAATTTAGTGAACATGTCGCAGCAACTGCGATATGATTTATGGCACCGAGCGCAGAGCTTAAAAAGGCACACAGATTACTGTGCCTTTTTATTTAAGCTCTGCGCTCGGTACACCGAGTGTGCAGCCATCATCTCCCGGGCTGGGCTAAATACATTGTAACAATGTGTGCACCCAGCCCGGGTGTGGCATTGAAGTCACTTGAAGAGACTGCGAGCCTGCTGCAGGAGAACCCCAGCTCCACTCACAGACCCAGCTTCAATCCAAGGTAATCTTACAGTCTCTTTCAACACCACACCTTTTCTTATGCCAGGAATGGTACTCACGAATCTTCAGGTTTTATCAGGATGTTTGTAGAGGAGAGAGACCGTGAGTAGTACTCTGTGCACCCAGGGGGCCACCCGCTGGGAAACCCTTGTGGGGAAGAAAACCCAGAATCAGACAGGTTCCGATTGTGTAGAATGGTAGTCCACAGGATTCAATGAAGAAGTAGAATAGTAAGCTTGCTGTTCAATTGAAGACTGGATACGGAATACGAGTAATCCAAGGTAAGTTGCTGAGGAGGAACCCAACAATACCGGGAGAAGTGAACTGACACTCGAGAGACGAGACTCTAGACGAAGAAGAGGAGAAAGAAACAAAGTGACAGCAGGAGGAGAGGAGCCGAGGGTGAGAAGCCGACGGCGGAAGGAGGAAAGGAGCAGAGAGAGGAATGTAAAACAGAAGCTGTGAGCACAGGAGTGGCAGACGCCGGAGCGGAGAAAAAGATACCGAGAGGGGCTAGGAGCAGCTAACACGGCAAGCCGTGTGGAAAGAGAAGCAGCAAACGGCCAGAGTTTGGCAGACGCCGAGCGGAGGAGAGGCGCTGCGAGCAGCTAGCACGGCAAAAGCCGAGCGGAGGAAAGTGCTGCGAGCAGCTAGCACGGCAAAAGCCGAGCGGGGAAAAGAGCTGCAAGGCCAGGGGCGGCAGAAGCCGAACTGAAGAAAGGGAAATGGAATGTGAGTGAAAGGACTGCTGGAGAGCACAGAACCAAGGGAGCAATGCATACACGGGAACGAGTAGCAACGCAGAGTGTGTTAGTGATTCAGTGTATAAGTAGGAGTGATCACGCGGAAAACTGAGTGCGAGAACTAGACCTGCACTGTTAGGTAGTGGAAACGTGATCCAACAGGCGCCATCTTGAATTCCACTGGGTGCACCGAGGATGGTGAATCTTCCAGTGTTTCCAAAGACTTCTAGGGGTTTTCCTAACAGGTAAGGAGTCATGCTGGGGTGCTTTAGGAGAGGGTGGGAGGTGTGCAGGCCTTCTGCAAGCCCCTTGTCTGCGCAGCTGGGTGTTAGCAAGTGGCCGCCGGCTAGGAGGAAATATTTCTCCTGCCCCTTCGGGTGGGAGAAATATGAGTTCCGGCCATTTGCTAGTACCCAGCCCCATATGGCATGTTGGCATTTCGTCCTTCAAATATTTCTTTCCTTCTCGTGATTTGCGAGGAAGGAAGGAATATTTAAAATACCCTCTGCAAGCAGGCTGTGTTATTACTGCAGACCTGGGTGCTTAGAAAGTGGCTGGAAATATTTACTGCCACTTTCTAAGCACCCATGACCTGCATTAATAACAGCCTGCTACAGAAGGCCCTTTACATGTTCTTTTACTCTCATGATTAAAAAGGTGCCACAAGCGCTTTAATCACAAGACTGAAAGAATATTTAAAATGCCCTCTGGAAGCAGGCTATTACCGCAGGCCTGGGTGCTTTAGAAAGCGGCAGTAAATAATATTTCTCCCGGCCATCTGGTCGGGGGAGAAATATTATTTACTGCCGCTTTCTAAGCACCCAGGCCCTGCCATAATAACACTCACAGACCCGGCTTCAATTCAAGGTAAGGATGAGCGCTTTAATCATGAGACTGAAAGAATATTTAAAATGCCTTCTGAAAGCAGGCTATGTTGGTGGCCTAGTGTGACAAGACGTCCCGATTTTGCCAGAACTGTCTCGGTATTTGGTGCCCATTCTCAAGATTATATTCCCATTGGAAACTGCAGTGGTCCCGTTTTTTTGTAGTAAGTCTTAGCTGGCAAGAAGGAATGCACAATCTCGCACAGAAGAAATGCTGCATTTTACAAGTTTAGTTGATTATTTGTAGTGCGCGGCCGAACCCTCAGGTAGCTTGGAGCAAACAACTTGTGGACAACATAGTTACATATCGTTTCACGACAAAGGTGCATACAATTCAAAGGTACATAGAATAAAAGTGATACGCGTGCAATAGGCAGTATAGGACCATGTTACAAGGTGGTCCGGATCATTTATAGTCTAGTATGTGCTGTGGGGATCTGCATAGATCAGATCAGCAAGCAGGAGGTTAGAAGTGAATTAGACAGAGAGCCATGATTTCACCATGGCTCTGAAGGGCCAGAAGGAGGTTTCCGCTCTGATAGACGGAGGGAGAGTGTTCCAACATTGGGCGGCTAGAACTGGGAAGCTAGAACCTCCAGCCATTTTTAGGTTGAATTTGGGAATCTGCAGTTGGTGCGGGTATGGTGTTCTGGTAGGTCTGGATGAAATATGTCTGGCGAATTTGTCAGATAGGTATCGAGGGACAGTCAGAGACAGGCATTTGTCTGTCATTACAAGGGATCTTAGTTTGATTCTGTCTCGGATAGGGAGCCAGTGGGCTTCCTTACTGGCCGTGGAGATGTGAGCTTTGCGTGGGAGGTTGAGAGCGCATCTAAGGGCATTATTTTGCAAGATCTGGAGTCTGTTCGGGTTTTTGGAGGTGGTGCCAAGGTAGAGTGTGTTGCAATAGTCTAACGTGGATAAAATTAATGCTCTGGATAAGGTTAGACAGCTTGTGGAGGATAGGAATGGCCTACAGGCATTAATAAGTTTGTTGGTGTAGGTGGTAGATGAGATGGTGGCATTTGTCTTTTCAGTGATAGGGTGTAATTTAGGGACACACCTAGTGTTTTGACCTCTTTAGAGATGATGTTGCCATCAATGATGAATTGGTATCTGGTGTCCAATTTGTTGAGGCGTGCTTGCGAGCCTACGATGAGCAGTTCTGTCTTGTCATTGTTAAGACAGAGGCTATGTGTAGCCATCCAACCTTGAATTTCTAAGTAAATTTCATTAAAGGAGAGTTCCGGGACTTTTTTTTTATTGTCCCTACGGTTCGGCCATGTGTTTTTAAGCATAACTCGGTAGATCGTAGAAAACTTTCCTATGGACCTTACCCGACTTTTCGTCCATTAACGCACTCGAAATCAGCCGCCATTTTCTGATAATCCTATCATTTCCCCCCATCGCCCTGGCTCACCTGCTTTTGCGGCACTAAATCAAATCCCCCGCCCCTGAAACAGACTTTATCAAAACATTCATATTCCCCGCCTCTATCCGTGACGTGACTGTGCTGCGTAGGCAAACGCGCCCAGGCGTCTTCTACGCGACTCCACACAGAACCCGGAAACCAACACAGATCAGCTCACAACACAGCGCGCCACAATTCGCAATATGAAACTGTACTTTTAAATCAAACCGCAAGATTGTAAATTTGGTAAAGTACATTTATTTGACATCAAATGTTTAGAGAATATTCAGCGATTTTCATTTTTATTTGCTCACGTTCCAAAAAGTTCGTTTTGAGGCACGCGATGTTCCTTTGCTGTACACAGGGTCTTAGATCATCTCACAATACAGCGCCACAATTCGGAATATGAAACTGTGGTTTAAAAGCAAACTGCAAGATTGTACATTTGGCAAAGTACATTTATTGGACATCAAATGTTTAGAGAATATTCAGCGATTTTCATTTTTCTTTGCTCTCGATCCAAAATAGTTCGTCTTGAGGCAAGCGATGTTCGTGTGCAGTACACAGGGTGTTGGTTTACGATAAAATAAGCTCTTCGGTCGCACTGATAATCGCATGGCTGTTCCAACAACGAGGCACTAGGCCACCACAACGGTCTGTATGTTGCATCTAGCCGTTAGTACCGCGTAAGGGCATACTTGTACTTGGCGATCGTCCCATAAAATGGTCAGGGTGGTAACGTTGTTCACGCGGAGAAGCAACTGGCGGTTATAAAAGCCATCCGCCGGTGTCTGGTACTCGTGACACAGACAATAATGGGTGAAGTACCTGTTTGAAAAACATAAAAAATGAAATTAGTCTCACCATCAGATCTTTATTAAAATTATTCATTTTATACATTCGGTCGGTAAATTATTTCATAGCTAGGACAGTGCAACTGGGTTTTAAACGTCAAGGGGGGGCTGTAGGATACTGAGACAGTCCCCCAGTGCAGGGGTTGACAGGGAGTGCAGGTGGAGAGTGGAAGGGCCCAGGACCGAGATCGCAGACAGTGGACCAGTTGTAGCAGGGGAGAAGGAGAGAGAAAGCAGAAGGAAAGAGGAAGGTTTTGAAGTGCTTCCGTAAAAGGAGACGGTTCTCCCCAAGATAGTGCGCGGTACAAAACAATATGCCACATAGAACGAACAAGTCCAACTTAACCCGTCTTTAAAGCTACTGTATAGTAATTAAATTGCGGTATAAACTCATCTAAAGAGTTACTTACATTATATTTGCATTTTCCATTGTGTCTGTGCGTAGGGCAGCCCCGAAATACCACTCCTTCTATGCAGACGTTATTTCTTCTAATGAACGAACATGAAATGGCTTTCGTTTCTGAAATTATATTCATTATCGTTTCTTACGTGGTCCCGGCCTGTCAAGGTCAAATAACAATAGAACCTTATACTGAGTCGTGGGCCATTCTGGCACCCTAGAAAAAAATCAAAGCAGCTGACCTTCACTTTGAACGAGCACACATTCCTAGTTAGCTACATTCAGTGTAAGGCCGTCTCACAGGACTTGAAATTTACTTGAAATTTACACTCCATCTTTGCATTTTGTCTGCGTGCTTTGCAGCCCCACAGAACCATAAATACGGAGACATTCTATATTTTTTGAAAAATGATTTATATTACTGTTTGGTTTAATTTAATGCGCAAGTGGAGAGACACATTGCATGTACACTGAGCAATCACTTTTATTTACACAATACATAGCTACACATATTCAATGGGCCTGCGACATGAGGAGACTCCAGAGCAAAGTCACAGGTGACACCCGGGTGGTTCGCACTACTGCACGGTGAAGGGAGGGGCAAGGGTGGAGAGACACATTGCATGTACACTGAGCAATCACTTTTATTTACACAATACATAGCTACACATATTCAATGGGCCTGCGACATGAGGAGACTCGAGAGAACAGACAATCAAATTACAATCATTTAAACCGTGATGTGTATTTTTCAATGAGTTCTTCTTTAGGTGGACATGGAACAGAGGCAATGTTGGGTGGCAATGCAGTTGTCCCCTGCACAGGTTCGTTCACAACTCCATTTATGTGCCTATCTAGGACGTCAACAATAAGTTTCTCAATAAACTCATATTGCATATCCTCAAACACTGGTTTGATCACCCATTGTTTACTTCTTTTAGTGAAGGCCTTATTGTAGCGAAGCGTCCCTAAAGTTCCGGTCGTCCTACTTTGTTGACGGCCAACATTATGGTTATGTGCCAAGACCGCTAAAAGAGTCCGATTTATCATGCCCTCCATGCCAAAATGCAATCTTTTGGCCTGTACTTTAGGCACATATTGTGGAACACCTCCAAATCTCCTGTGTGGTGGCAGAATTCCGTGAGTCCCCTCAAAGCTTTTGTTATAGTTTTATCAAATACAATCTTTTCAATGGCTTTGTGAGTGGGTGATGAAGGAATCAACCACTTCTTCTTCCGTGCCTCCTCTGTGGACAAATGGCCATGTTCACAATTGTGGAAATGTTGGTTCGTGTTCCATCGGTGAACGTTTGTACAGTGTGGCATTACTGACCGCCATTTTTCCAGTAGAATTTCCAACGACCCTCCACATGTTTTTGAGCTCCACCAAAGATGGTTGCTGATTGACTTGGACCACTGTGAAATACCTTGCAATTCTTTTTTTTTACCTGCAGCCGACAATTTTTTATTGATTGATTTTGCAAGATGCCAAACGTCAAATTGGTGATTTATATTTTTGTACTGTTCTCTCATTGTCTTGGCAATTGAAACGTGTCTGTCCGTGGCTATCAGGTCGATCACCATTCCCCGCGATTGTAGTTCTTGCAATGATGCTACAAAGCCAACTTTCTCCATGGCCACTGAGGATGTACTTTGTGACACCTGCACGACCACCGAACTCACAATTTTCTTACTTTCCATGTCCTGAAAGTGGTAGGTGCAGTACTTGGCTGAAAATCCTGGGCTGTCGCACTGTCCATCACCGGCTAACCTGAACCGTTTGCCCGCGAATGTACTATCAATAGACATTTTTTCCATTCTCCAAGCTTCGCTAATGGCTGGAAATAGATAATCGGTTTGGTATTTGTAGAACTGAGTTTTCGCAATGAAATGGATTCCCACAAACTGAAAGAAAGACTAATTTTTTAAAACTTGAACCACTAAAAAGTGCAGCCGCTGCACAAAGTAGATTGCCTGCTGGCAGTTGTCCCAGCATAGGTTGTGCAGACCATGTGAAAGGATGATATTTTGTACAGGTGGCATGTATTTTAAGGTTAGTGCCTCGAATTGCACGAGTCACATTAATCAATGGCTCCCCACATACTTCCCCACCAACCGAATGCCCACATTTCATCCGAATAATAAGATCAATCAAACAACTATCGAATACAATGAATTTGGCCTCTTTCCTTATACTGTCACTCTGCATCCCAGCTGGTTCGGCCTGTAACGTTGAGGACATGTCACTCGCATGAAAGGTAGAATCTCTGATATCGTCTTCCGCTATGTTCAGTGATATTGATGGTGTTTCATTGTCGTCCACTTCATTCTCTTCCATTGCAACATCTGTTCCTTCTCCGGCGATGGGTGAATAAAACAATTTCTTCAACTTTCTCGCGGTCTTAGTTTTTGCGGGTGTGGATTCTGTGAATTGATCTCCGACTGCATCCGAACTACCAGGAGGACATTCACTATCAATGGCTGGTGGTGGTATAGCTCCGTTGTCAATCACTTCATATTCTTCCCATTGGCACGATGCATCTCCAGTCTCAAGTCCCTGCCAAAAGGTTTGACAAGCAACATCTCTCGTTCGCTTCACTGTCTGTGTAGATCTAGTTCGTACACCCACTCGCAACTAGAGGACAGATTGGAAAAGGGATGTTCAGTTTAAACACAACTTACAGTATTGAACTATTAACAGTGAAAAACAACATAATATAGTGACCAGGACACTAACCTTCTTTTGCTTTCTTTTCTTTGAAACTTTCTTGCCTCGAACTTCAACATCAGGACGCTGTTGCTCCGACTCGTGTGTGCATGTCTCCACTTCCTCTTGCGCTGCAACGACTATGTTTTCCTGATAAGCACATCCATCACGCACTGACGCTCCATCGACTCCCTGAAACATAGAACTTTCATTAGTATGTATAATAATATCGAAAACACAAAATGTACTTGGGGACCAATACCCACGTACATCTCAATAGCAAAACACGAATGAACGCTTTGTGTAGAACATTCAAATGACAATTATTCACGCATTGTTGATCTAGTTAGATGGAACTGTCAAGATCCATACCTCGGGCTCCTCATAGACTTCCATTGATGATATTATTGAAGATGATGCTTCAGTGACTCCCTGAAACACAGTAATTGCATTAGTATGGTTTTCTATTTTGATAAAAAGAACAGAAACTTTGTGCAGGCGTGAACGGCTCATCTAAATAGACCTGCACAAATGATCAGTTGTCTAAAATAAATAATGGATATGTAAATATGATTCGATTTGCTCGATCGTTGGAAGTGTCACCACCCAGAGATCTGCATCAACTACTAGGGGTGATGTTCTTGTAGAAGAAGCTCCGTCATCTCCCTGAAACATAGTACTTGCGTTAATAAAGAAGGAAGTATAGCGGATGTAATCACCTCATATGATTTCGCTTGATTGAACTGTCAGTATCCATACCTCGAAATGCATAAGAACATCAAGGGACGATGTAACTGCGGTGCACACTTCTGCAAGCTGTTGCGCCGACCCGTAACTGCACGCTCCCCCTTCTTCTTGGACTAATGCTCCATCGACTCCCTGAAACATAGGACTTTCATTAGTAATGAACACAATATTGAAAAAAGAAGACACATAGGAGGGCGACGACAGAAGGACATATCAATGGCTAAAAACGAAAGAAACATTGTGTGTAACAATCACGCTACAAGAATGCAAGATCTGATGATCTCCATCGATGGAACTGTCCTGAAACGTACCTCGAGCATCTGAGTGACATCAACGGTAGTCGTCAATACGTTGGACTCCTCAGCATCTCCCTGAAAGACAGTACTTGAATTATTTTGGATAACAATAATTATAACTGAAAACAAAGACTAGAGGACGAGTACAAGGGTGTACCATTAGGTAAAATAATTACACGATAAATTAAAACTATTGATTTACATGCCTAAAACAAGTCAGTGGCAGAATAGCCAAGTAAGATTACCCGATAGGCGCTTGAAGTGGCTGATGACTGCAATAACGACACGGATGGAGAATCTTCCGCCTTCATATTGAGTGGGTACATAAATGGGGAAATTATTGTTAGCTAATGCTACACACTACTGCAAGGCCGAGAGATAAATACGTAAACTTGACTCACCAGTGGAGGGATGTGGACGAATAGAGTGGGAATAGCGGTTGAGAGCAATTTTCGCCTCGCTCGCGGTGTGTTCTTCTTTATTAGCAATGATGTGGAGTACATGTCTGAGCTAAAGTGCCTGCTGCAGATGCGGTATCGATCACCCCTCTTGTCCGCAAAGACTTCTAGGACTCTACTTTCAAGCTCAGACGGTGGATATCCGCAATATCGGACCCATTCTCTTATCTGATCTATTGTCTTAGGGAAAACATGCATTATAGTACCTTCAGATTTATTATGGGTCTTCGAAGGGCAACCGCCAATGGAACAAGCAGGCATTGTGGAAAGTTCTGAAAAGTAAAGATCAACAATTCTCTATGAATATCAATGTGTTAAAAAATTAAATGACACATAAAAGGTTCAATGCAAGGTATGTTTTGGTTCTTGGAACTATACACGTTATTCACATGCGGATAAGTATTTGAATAACTTTAAAAAAATAGAAAAATAATTTGACTAAACTCAGAACATGTGACTAGTTCCTTGCATGTACTGTCTTGAACGAAAAGAAATTGGACGCAAAATGAGTATGGTACATGGCCTTACCTTGACGAGCAAACAGTTAGATGCAGGGATCAGAGTAGTTTCTTGTCGTAGAACAGGGAGCAGTTCACAGGTTGCAAACTGACGAGTTTCCTCGAAGTGGTCACGGAAGTTCACAGAGACGAAGAGCAGATAACCAGCACCTTCACGGGTTGACTAGCAAAGCGCAAAGAAGTTCTCATTAGAAATATGAAGTGGGTTATAAAGAATTCGAAACAGGGGTGTGTTTGTGAATGAATGACGTGTATATGTCATGGCATTATGCGGTTTGCAGGGGGCCGTCCAGCGTGAGGGGGGATGCTTGGCAGGAGACACGGGGTCTGGCGGTAGACATGGGAACAACAACCCATGCTCTATAGACCACTTTGAAGTGTACATGGTCTTTGGCACCTCTTGGCCTTTATCGCTCCCTGACAGCTCCACTTGCCAGCACAAGTACCCCGGTGCGAACTGCCTTTGATAGGGCGGGGGGTGGATTGGGGCGGTGGTCGTGCAGACAAGACACAGGAAGACTCGTGAATGGAGACACACTTATGTGGATTGCAGGGGGCCGTCCAGCGTGAGGGGGGATGCTTGGCAGGAGACACGGGGTCTGGCGGTAGACATGGGAACAACAACCCATGCTCTATAGACCACTTTGAAGTGTACATGGTCTTTGGCACCTCTTGGCCTTTATCGCTCCCTGACAGCTCCACTTGCCAGCACAAGTACCCCGGTGCGAACTGCCTTTGATAGGGCGGGGGGTGGATTGGGGCGGTGGTCGTGCAGACAAGACTCGTTTGCCGCAGGGCCTCACCAAGGAGAGGCCATCTAACTGCATGTAAGAGGCAGGCTGCAGGATCTAGTACATGGAAGGCAGGGGGGTGAGTTTATAAATACCTCACCCTCCCAGGAGAATATATGGGTGCAGTTCACCCTGGAGACCCTGGATGCCTAGGCAGTTAGTCAGCAGCAGGCTGGCCTGTGGTGGCAAGGCGGCACGGGCCAGAGGGGGTCATCTCTGTACCCGGTGCCCAAAAGGATGATTTATTATGATCAACCATATTGATTATTTACCTATAACCATGTTTTGTATCAATAAAATCCAACGGCCTTCCTTTTATTGCCAACGCTTGAACAAAGTGGTGTGGTAAGTATTTTTGGGGTCGGAGGCAAGGCCGGGAGGCTTGATGCCAACCCGCAAAATAACATATGTATGTCTGCTGCATATGGGTTCAACGGTTATGTGGATTGAAGGTGGGCGGCCAGCGTGAGGGAGGATGCTGGCCGGAGACATGTGGTGTGACAAGACAAGGCACAGGAAGACTATTCAATGGAGACACACTAGATTCATTTAAAAAATCAAAACAACCATTGTTAAAATATATGTTGGGTTTTATTTTAGATCTTAATTTCAATTGAACATAAATAATAAACATTACACATTGTAAAGTTGCAGTTGCAGCACATCCAGGGAAAATCCGCGGTATTGTCCACTGTCGCTGGGGAAATGTTGTCTAATGGCAAGTACCGCACAGGCAGGTATTACTCTCCGAACGCGGTGTCCGAGCCTCCCGTGAAGCCACCAAGTGAAGCAACGATAGGCCACCAGCCTGTACCACCTGTGAAAATGAAAGATGCAAACTGTATTAAAATGACAACTTTCTTATCACTGTCGATTCAGGTAAAAAATGTCATTCTGCTTTGAAAAAAATTCTATCTAGAAAATGCACAACATGGAACCAATTTACATGCATTCGAATGATGAGACGACCATGAAATAGTAGTGGCATCACTGACATCACAACCAGAGTATCGTTACTCGGATTACGCGGACGAACAGTGCCGCAAAGTTCGTGCATAAGCACCATCATCATCCTCAACACGGTCCGTGAGAGGCAGGCTTCCCTGAACTCTGGCAGCTCGGTGATGCATTGCGGACTTGGCTCGCCTTCCGAAATGTAGGCCAAGCACCCAGAATTTTCACGGCAGCAGCAGTTCTCCTCCTCAGTTGGCATTAGCTCGCACCGATTGCACGTGCACCAGGTGGAGACGCCGTCCATGCGACATGGTCCAGGCTCTTCATCCGTTGACTGGTCCTCCCAACTGCCGTCCGAATCCCCATCGTTTTCGCGTGCTTGCCTTTCCAGTAGTTCTTCCTCGGTGTACTCGGGCTCGTACATATACGGCATTATTGTAGCCATTGTGTGGTAAAGAAAGTAAAATAATTTATAGCGGTGGTACTGGTATCTGTTCACACGGGCTACAATCAATGAAGGTAGCTGACCAGAGCACAGAAACGAGTCACAGAATACTCAAAGTAACACAGAGAGAGTAATGGAATCGAAAATCTGCTGCTGTGTGTTGTGAAACGGTGTGTTTATACTTATTGAGGAAAGAGGCGTCCTGCCATTTCCATGGCGACACGTCATTAGCTGAGGCGCAGCGATTGTTGACACGAAACGTGCTTTGGCGTTGGGAAATGGGCGGTACGCGTCTGCTGATGTCAGGCTCAGGGGCGGGGGATTTGATTTAGTGCCGCAAAAGCAGGTGAGCCAGGGCGATGGGGGGAAATGATAGGATTATCAGAAATGGAGTGCGTTAATGGACGAAAAGTCGGGTAAGGTCCATAGGAAAGTTTTCTACGATCTACCGAGTTATGCTTAAAAACACATGGCCGAACCGTAGGGACAATAAAAAAAAACTCCCGGAACTCTCCTTTAAGTTTAGCAACGTCTACATCATAGCGCCCAGTGAGTGTGATGAGGACCTGGGTGTCGTCTGCGTAATGAGTGTAGCTGACACCCAGATCGTCAAGACGGTCAAAGAGAAGCTTAGAGAAGATGTTGTAAAGTGTGGGAGAAATGCAAGAACCTTGGGGGACTACACAATGGATTGGGACAGGGTCAGCAGCAGCTGAGGGGGCGAAGACCCTAGTCGACCTATCAGACAAGAATGACTGAATCCATTTTGTGGCATTCTGGGAGAATGTGGCAGCCGAGCAGAGGTGTTGTGTGAGGAACTGGTGGTCAACCAGGTCAAAGGCAGCGGATAGATCCAGATTGCCCCCGTCTTCGTCCATTTGGATTTTTAGATCCAGGAGGGCTGTTTCGGTCCCATGTCTGGGTCTAAAGCCGGATTGTTGCAGGCCTAGGAGGTTGTTGTCTTCCAAGTGTTGTTGTATTTGGAGGTAGGCCACTATCTAGAATTTTGAGAAAGAAAGGTACTGTCGTGATGGGTCTGTAATTAGTGGGGGCATTAGGGTCTAGATTGGGTTTTTTAGAAGGTGCATGACCCAGGCTTCTTTGAGAATTTTTGGAGCAACTGAGTTCTTGAAGGAGGAGTTGATCAGGGTTAGGCCTATGTGAGTGATGGTATCATTGAGAGAGGTGGCATGGCTGTCAATTGGGTCATTAAGTGCCAGATTGAAGTCCCCCATGATGATTTTTGATTTGGTGTTAGTGGTGAGCAGGAGAGAGATATCCTCTTCGAAGGTTGAATGGGCTCTGGGAGGTGTGTGTGTATATATAAGAATGGTTTGGGTGTTGGATAGCGTAAGTTTGATAGAAAGGAGTTCGGCTGAAGGGAATGTGGCGTTAGATATTTCTCTGAAGTTGAGGTTGGATTTGGCAATGAGCGCCACTCCCCCACCAACTCCGTTTTTTCTGTCTGCTCTGATGATGTTGTAGTTGTCGGGGATGGCTAATGTGGGCCCAGCTGTTCTTTAAACAATAACACTTAAACCGCCTTCTCCTCCAAACACTACTGAAGTGTAGTGCCTTGACAGCCACTTTCAAGAGTTAGTCCTACTGCCTAGGTTTAGAGAAGTGATTTCCGACGTCTTGGGCACCCTGATTTTTTGTTAGCTTTTAGGTGTCTGGGATAGCAATTCTTCTTTAGATCCTTTATTTTGATCTTTAAAATCATCTCAGTTTTGGCTGACTTGCAATAAACCAGACCACAAATTGATGATTACATGTTAACTTGCTGGGCCGATTTGTCTCGCAGATTAGACTTGTAACTGGTAAGTGCTGCATCAGGGCCTCACTGACTTGGGCAGACTAAGCGACTGGCATCTGGACATTTGGATATGCAAAACAAGATAACTAATGTCCCCAATTTGACACAAACCCCTTTTGTGGCTGTCTTCATCTTGGGCAGTTGCTTGTAACTGTTTTATGCCAAACACCTAGCAAAATGAAACTTGATAATAAAATAAAAATGACACACGCACAATTGCGTCTTTATTGATGTCTTGTTGATAATTTGATGGACACTGCACTATGCATCATTGACTGCTGCATGACCCAGCTGCAACTTGAACTGAAAAATCTGAGTTTATTTTTTAATCAGATCTACATTTTATGTGGTCCATTCATGCAGTGAACCTACATTTTACAGACACTCATTGCACCAATATATTACTTCAGAGGTACATAGAAATGCTGTATTGTTGCTAATTGTATGTCTTGGGGTAAAACTAACTTCTGGTGACATTTAAAATAGGAGTACACAATTGCTAATCAAAAATATTTGTATTAGCAAATTCTGCTAATCAATTTTTGAAAACTAATTTATGCCTGGATTTCATTTTGTTGCGGAAGATGCATCATATTGACGAGGGGGGCACTTCAAAGTGTACATGATCACACGGTCAAATGCTTTTGATGGCAAACATTGTTCTGTGACTGGCCAGTTGCATTCGTCTATGGAACTGGAGCTCAACCCGTGAGCTGATCCCACTCCTTGACATTTATCTCATCATCCTGTTGCTTATACCAGCTACGCCGAAAGCGAGATGGCCGCAAACTACAATATTCCACCTAGTTTACCCAGTTCTCTGCCAGCTAGGCCATCCACTCTGCTTAGTCTCTTTCTTACTCTTACATAATGAATAGACAAAGATAACTAGATGTGTACGCATAGTAGTGATCAATCGCTCCATCCAGTCTGTAAATCTATCTACTGCACTATCATATACTGTAGTTAGCCTCCAGACCTCGCTTTTCTCTATGATTATGATTGCAATATATATTAGCACCTACAGTAAAAAGCTGGCCAAACTGTTTTTAGAGCATTTTTATCTCATCTATTTGTGCCCAGTAATGCAAGTATTTTCACCCACTCGCGTAGTGTAGATTTTAAGAAGGGCCAGTACCATTTGCAGGGGACGTTTGAAACGTATTTAAGTTTTACTTGTTTTCAGTAAATGTCAAATAAAAGTGTGCATGGCTGGCCTCTGGATGGCAGCAGTGCAAAAAACGACAGTGGGTTTGTGGTAACATGCGCCATGTCACAGAAAGCGCATTTAAATGCGTCATCCGTTGCCACGGAGCATTTCTCTTTGGCGGAGTGAGTAAACCAAGTTACTCACCGTGCAGGTTGCGTGGAACTTGCAAATTCTTTAAAAGTCTTAATTATCTCACTAAAGTCTTACTTCCGCAGTACACAAAACGGCTGCATTGTTGAGATTTTATATCTAGGTTACAAGCATTGTCTGGTGGCATTTCAAATATTAGTACAAAATTGCTAATCAAATGGGGTTGTTCATTAATCAAGAACATTTTAATGAGCAAACTATGCTAATCAATTTTTGAAAACTAATTTATGCCTGGTTTGTGAACGATAACAAGCGGTCGATGAAAAGGGGCAGAGAGCCAATGTTTGAAAGAAAAAGTGAATATTGAAAGACTGTGCTAAGCAAGGGTCATTGACCCAGTATTGGACAAATCATCGATAAGAAACGTGATTAAAGAATGAAAAAGGCCTGGCATGTTAGTGAACCAGGCAAGCCGCGAGTCTGGGCCTCACATTCAAGAAAGAAATAAAGAGACTTGCTATGTGATACCATGGCAGGAGAGTAAACCGGGAGTGGGAAGAGAAACAAACTTGACTATGTCGAATGGTGGTGGGACATCCTGGCGAGAGAGTAAACAAGGAGTGTGAAATAGAGAAAAATTATGGGGAAGAATCAATCCCCTTCTTTGAGGATTGTTGAGAAAGTGGCAAATACCCTAGCAGGAGAGAATACCAGGGGTATAAGAACAACAAGGGAAAAGGGGAGAACCATGCCCTTTTAAAGTCAATGACATATAGAGGATGAGAATCTGAACATTGAAGAAAATAGTGTTTAAAGAAGGCTCAAGGCAAGGTTCATGCCCTGTGAAACAATCGTTAACTGTGATAAATCGACCTTTCAATTATCAGAAGAAATCCAGGGGAAGGGAGACCCCTTTCCTGCTGGAACTTCATTCCTTTCTTTTCTACACCTTAAATCTTTGTTTTCGTAATTCTGAGGAAAAGCTATAAGCATATAGCTCACAGAAATCCATTGTGCACATTATAGTGTATTGGTCACTTTAGGGTTTGGACAGGACATTTGTTTAATATCTCGACGCAGACGTTCCTTAGTTTTGTCGAGGCAGGGAAACTCCTCATAGTTTAGGGCTAGCTAGGATTCCCCCAACCTTATTTTGTTGAATATAAGTTCATAACCAATGCCTAAGATGCCACTATCAGAGTCTCTTGACCCCTTACAGGAAACTATGGTGACAGGAGGCCAGGTCATGGGTCCATGGTAGCTAGCGATGGTTGCCCTGGACGTGATACACCAGGGACCCCTTGGTGCTTGGAAATGCGGTTCCGCGCCAATTGCAAACAGAAATGAAGGAATTGTAGTCCCAATCCCTTTGCCAACTCTGGCGCTTCCAATTTGGCAGTCTATGTCCCATTTACAACCCAGGGAGGAGTAGAACAGTGTAGTTACAAAAAACGGTGTGCGAGTTAAGAGTAGGTTGGCAATAGTGCAAGGGGGATGGGGGACAGAGCAGGGTGAATGAGGGAGAGGAGGGAGAACATGCAGAGGAGAAATGAAGGGAGGTGAAATTAGAAGGGAAACGTAAACAGAGGGAAGAGGGAGAAGAGAAAGGTGAACACCTGGTGAGAGATAGAAGAGTGAAAGAACAGAGGGAGCGAGAAAGTAGACGAGGGAGAACATCACTTAAATGAGGACGGGAGTGTGAGTGAGAAAAAGGAGGAAGGATGGAGTAGGGAAAAAGACAAGAAAATACATGGAGGGGGTGTAAGGAAGAAAGTGAAGAGAGGCTGCAAGAAACTTCCTGGAGGGAGAAGAGGAGCAGGTCAGGTGGGTGGAACACATGGAGTGGTAAAAGAGAAAGAGCAGGTGGGAAAAGAACATAAGAGGAAAATAGAGGAAAAGCGAGGGAAGGATGCAATCCGTTCAAAGCAGTGTTAAGTAACGGACGGACAAAAGCCACACTAAGGCACTTCGGGGGGGGGGTGTATACTAATTGATCTTTCCACAATTGACCCAATTTAAAAAGGTCCATTTTTTGCCGGGGGGGGGGGAGGGGGGGCTGGGTAACGCCCTGCAACCCCCCCCCCCACCCAATCCAACAAAAAAAGAAAACAATCCCCTTATATTATTTATAATCCAAAACCAACCCAGCACATATATAAAATAATAAAAAGGTCAATTGTAAAAGGTCAATTTGGGTACCACCCTTCAGCCCAGTCAGGTGTTGAACAAAATACTACCCTCAGAGTTTACATCTACATTTAAGAGTCTGATGCCAGAGCCTGGTCAAGACAACCTAAGCCACTTGGGTGGTGGTACTATGCCAATAAGGATCACAGCGGCATCCTGCCAAAGAAAGATCTCAGTGGCTAAAAGTAAATAAAAGAAGTGACTAGAAACAGTTCAACCATCACGGGATCTGTGACTGTTTAACCCACGCAGGGCGACAGACCGGATCCGAGCTAGACTGGGGCCAATAATAGAGAAACCACATGAAACATCACTATTTTTATTTTACTCCTAAACTCTTACCAAGGTTTCTTTAGTTGCGTCCACCGTCCTTTTCTGTGGTGATAGAAATAAACATACAAGTACATCAGAAAACCCAGTTTTGCATATTGTGTTGATCCTTTGGCCACTGCAGTACTCCCCTTTCCCTCAAAGGGGAGAAAAGGGGTTTAGTGATCAGGAGAAGCAGGGCATTCTTTGAATGGAGGACACGCATTACTTAGCCAATACAGTAGCCCTGACTCTTTGAAAGTGGAGAAAAAAAAATGTAGTGGTATGCAACAGCACAGTATTCTCAGTGGAGCGTACACACAATAGTTGGGTTTAGTTTCTAAGCATTAACTGCAAGGATGTCTGGTCAAGATAGGAAGTACACTACAGAGGACAAAAAGGCAACATTCAAAGATTAGAGAAATGTATCACCCAATAGTAGACCCTTTTATCTGTTATTTCAATGTGGAAAGCAAAGTGTGAAACAATTAATTGCTGGTATGAATTGAAACAATGAGATTTTGGCCCGGTACAAAAAAATTGTGCATCATCTACTAAACGCAATAACGGCTATTCTTCAAAACATTCACGGTGTCTGGGTGTGGGCAGGCCCTCCCTGCCCCTGCTTACCTAAACAGATAATGGCCCCCCTACCACAACGAGAAGCCGGACCACCCGCCACTGCCTAAGAGGAGCACTGCCAGGCTGAGGACCACCCCAGCAGCATCAAGTGTGAGCTCGGTGACTACATCCCTGCCAGAGAAGACCTGTGTGGAGACCGCAAAGAATCCCAGAAACAGAGGAAGGCCCTGCGTGACACGATGTCCCTCGCACTAGACCAACAGGGATTTACAAATAAATGCCTTTTAAGGGCCTCATGGAAATCTCCAGTATCCCACATGGGCATCTACATTAATTATAAATGAACGCCTCCATACAGGCAACGATGACCCACTATGCCAGCAGGGATATTTGGGGCGGTGGGGGAGGGAACAGGGGTTCCCAAGGACCAGTACATAGTGCAGGTTGAAATGATGCAAGGCTGCCCAGAGGAAGGGGACGCAGCGTTAAGCCCTCATCAGTACTTACCAAGCAATTCCCCCAACACACCCTCTGGAGCAAGGTAGGTGATTCGCCAGGGGAAGTAACCAGTCATGGGAGAGGGTGGGGTATTTACGGTGGTATGTGAATGGTTTACTGTGGGTAAGTGGAGTGAGAAAAAGGAGGCGGAAGAGAACGTCAGACCATGGAAGGCGAGAGTGAAAGGAGTGTGGAGGGCTCCTTAGGCCATTCCCATTAATGGCATATATGGTACTGTCGGGTATAAAGAACATTATGGAATCAAAAGACTTGGTAAAGACAAACCCATAATATGGCACTACGAGCAAGAAAGAGGATCTGCCTCTTTAAGGGGAAAACTTCATTTAACTGAGACGAGTACACTGGATGGGAGGAACGTGCCGACGAGGGGCGAAACAGTACACAGGGGAAGCCCCCTGACAGCGTCACAGCTGAGAGGCTGTGCCAAAGAGCCTGCTGCTTTCAGAAGCATTCCAAACGAGAAAATGAAAAAAATGGAGGCCCAGTTTTGACATGCACGGGAGAACAGAGGAGACAGGCAGCCAAATCCTGTGGCGGCGTGACCATCAGAGTTGGAGAAACAGCAAAGTATCCAGTGGCACGCCGCTAAACCATGTCGGCGAGAAGACTGAGAGCCAGCTGTGTTCAAGAGGGAGCAACCGGAGACAAGGAGAAGAACCCGAGCGAGCGCTGGACTCGAGGACGTTCCCCTACCGACCCAGAGGCAACCGAGGACGAGAGAACAGGGAAGCCACCGGGGAGTCATTATACATCAGGAAAAACTTGTCCTAGTGAAACGGACTGGGAATAGAAAGGTGATAAAATGGAACTGTATCAATGCGAGAAAGAGAATCCAGAATAACCCTCTAAGAGACAAACAAGCATTGTGTACAAATAACCTGGGAAGAGGGTAAAATATCCTCTAAGACAAGTGCAGTGAGGAACAAATCAGAAAGGGAAACATAAGCATGCAAAGTGAAGGCCACTAGAGCATATACGAGTGCTACTTCAGGAGAGGAAGAATGCTAATTACCAATAAACTATCCAACTTACGAAAGTAAGTGTCACAGGAGTCCAAAAGGCATAGAGGCCTTGATCAAAGGACGCAAGAGAATAAGATCATTTGAACACTGACCAGGGAAAAAGAGTACATCAAAAACTCTACTGAAGGAGTTACATGACTGGGTACAGAAGGTGACGAGCTAAAAATATTCTATTAAACAAACTTTGCTGTGAAGAAGAAAGTCTTTGAGAAGAGACAGTCAGAAGAAGGGAGTCATTCTCCTGACTTTCTTTCCTTTGGTTAGAATAGTGGTAGGGTCTGAGAATTCTGTTTTGGCCAGCAGACCATTTTTTAGTTTCGAGAGTCACCACGGCAGACGAGTACCTTAGCATTATTCTTAAAAGTTTAATAAAACCTTCTGCAAAGGTCAATAAATGCCTGCGTCCTTCTGGCCCACCACAGAGTACAGCGTGTGTGGAATAGTTCTAGAGTAAAAGATATGGGCATGTGGGAATTAGTATTACTTGGGAGTGGAGATAGTAGTAGCTTTAACAGCTGTGAAGAATAAGACTAGAGGGAGGACTGGTAGTAAAGTGCTACTGTAAATAATGGATAAGAAATAATAGAGGAGGGAGAATAGTAAGAGCAATGGGGTGTAGGAGAATAAAAGTGGTGGTAGGAGCAGAGATTGTAACAGAAGAATAGCAAGAGGCAAAGAAGTAGAGTGAGGTGAAGGCAGGTAAAGATGATAGCAGAGGTAGACAGAGGGGAAATTTGAGATAAGCTCAAAATAACAGGAATAAGAACAGAAGCTGAAAAAGGTTGAAGGTTGAATGAGAGACCAGAGGGATTGAAACATTGGGGGGAGGAGACATTGTGACACTTAGAGAGTTTATGCCATAGGAATCTGGAAGGAGAGCATTTGGAGAGAGCGAGTGGCAGATAGCATTGTTCCAGCCCCAGACAGCCTTATGGCAGTAACCAGGAGCCAGTGGAGAGATTTTAGGTCTGGAGAGTTAAGGTCCTTGGGCTTAATGCCAAGGATAAGTCTTGCATCCCTATTCTGCATTAGCTGGAGGGGGGCAGATAGAAGACCATTGGACTGAGTCAGCGTTGGAGTGGTTATTTGTGGCGGGCTGCCACGCCACATTTACTAATTGACAATGGAGCCATTTGCGAACAAACACAGATCAAATCAAAACTTAATAGAAAGGATGCACCATGCTAAATATTTGTTATTTGATCCAATAAAAGTCATAGGACCTGATTCACAAATACGTAGTGACTCGACTGACAAGTTACCAGGAATGGTGGTTGAGTCAATGCGCTGCAAGGTGGCCACCGGGTCCTGAAGCTCTGTATGAGATTACTATGTGATGTAGGGAGGCAGCTAAAGGTCA
This sequence comes from Ambystoma mexicanum, assembly GCF_040938575.1. Taxonomy (NCBI): domain Eukaryota; kingdom Metazoa; phylum Chordata; class Amphibia; order Caudata; family Ambystomatidae; genus Ambystoma; species Ambystoma mexicanum. The sequence goes on from NC_090921.1 coordinate 1,498,405,345, forward strand.
GTACCGTCTCACATTTCCACTCAGATCTAATGCATACTAGCACGCATGTATCCACTTTCAATCCAGCTCTCACAGACGTGCATGCACACATACCTTCCACAGACCTTAATTTAGCACCCACCCAAACGTCTTTACCTCACAGGCATCTGCACTCAGCAAGGCCCAGGAAGTTGGCTGCCCACTGACAGATCTCTCCTGGCAAGACATTGCCATGACCATTTCACTGCACATGCACGGTGGTCCAGCTTCCGTGCAGGCCAACCACGGGGATGCCGGTCTAGTTTTCAGGGAGGATGGGATATTTAAACCCTCAATCCCTCTGCTGAGCACATCAATGCACTAAGCCAGCTCCCTGCTTGAAGTGCTCCGACTTCTCCTTTGTGAATTCCAGCCATACTTTGTCCTTTGCCTTGACCAGTCTCCCTTTTTCATCTATTCCCACCCCGTGGTCTCCTATTCCCTCATCTCCTGCCACCCTTGCCCCTTCTTTGTCCTGGAACATTCCCTTCTTCCTGTTGGTACTAGTTCCATTCCACATCCTTATTTGTTCATGGCTGCTGCTGCTTCAGTTGGATTCCTGATACTATCCCCCGGAGCCTCCACCTCCATCGTCTGGCAAGAATATTCTGCTTCCCCAGTCAGTGTTGTGGGAAGTTGGTCCGGTATCACCAGGTAGCCGTCTCCTTGGGGCTGCCGTCCTGGCTTCTGTGTCGCCATCTCTTTTCCGAACAGGCCAAAAAACACAACAGACCAAAGACATGAAACTGGTACGCAGTCAAATTGAGACACTTATTGAAAAGTACTACGGCTGGATAGGGGGTTGGGAGATGCCTGTGGTAAGGGTGCAGCAGGAGACTGACAGAAAAGTGGCATGATTAGGGTTAAAGACTCACTCCTAGATGAAGCATCTCTCCCTCCAGACCCACACCTGTGCACAAGCCCCATCCATCACACACCTGTGTGCATGCCGCATCCCTCTCCCAGACCCACATCAGTGTGCCCCCATCCCTCCCCAACCCTCACCAGAATGCCCCGATCCAACCATTCAGACTCCACCAAGATGCCCCATTCCCCCTCTAGACCAGTACCATAATGCTAATCCCCCCTTAACCCCCAGCAAGGCCCAACCCCCCGACCCACAACAGCAAGGCCCAACCCCTCCCCCCCACAGCGTGGCCCAAACCCCCCCAGACCCACACCAGCGTGCATATTTCGAACCATTCAAACCCTACCAAGATACCTACTGCAGCCCTCTAGACGAATACCACAACGCCTCATCCCCCTTACAGACCCACACTAAGATGTCCATGTGTCTCTCCCGGACCACGCACCAATAGCCCCAGGCGACCCCCTCTAAAACCACCCATCCCAAACATACTCGTCAAAATTAATTCCCCTATTTAGCCCCCTTTGATTAGTTAAACGCCACCACCTGTGGTGTCACGTGTCCCGGAATAGCAGGGTCACGTGACACTACGGGCGGATGCAGTAATAAAGGCATCACCGGAACTGGCGGCTTAACGCCAGTCCGGGTTTAGGCATCGATATCTGTGATCCCGTGTGTTTATTGCTGCGCAGCTCCCGCGCCCCGCGACAGCCTTACGGCCACGGAGCGAGAGCCCCGCTCCGTGTCAGTCACGCCTGCTGAGCCTGCAGGCCTATCATCACACTGGCGACGAAGGTGGTGAGTGGGTTGCGAGCCCCGACAACAACGGAGGCCATCGCACCCACGGACCCGCGTTTGTACGATCGCGGAGCCGGCAAGACTTCAACGCCGGCCCCGCCCACCATCACGTTCAACTTCCAGTGGCGGCGGAGAGTAGGCCCAGTGCCCCAGGGCCCCAACAAGAGAGGAAAAAAAAAAAAAAAAAAAAAAAAAAAAAAAAAAATCAGCATTTCTGGTAACACCCCAGGCAGCAGCCCCCAGCCCTGGCAGCTGCATCCAACAGAAACCACTACCCCTCGATAAGTGGAAAAGGCAATCAACGCAGGATAACCCACGGCCTACCCTGCCAGGACGCCGCACGTGGGACCACACGCTGCACGCTCACCAGGCCCAACTGCCAACACACGGTAAGCTGCAACACAGCGCCGTAACGCCGCACAACACACCATGTCCGACCCGACGTCCAGCCCATCAGAGACCAGCGCCAGGTCCACGTCGAGAAGGAGCCTCACCGAGGAACGCACTGACCCCTCGCTAACCACGTTCATGCCGCCTTTCGACCCGTTTACCAATGGAGCAGCCATCAGATGGGAAATATGGTTACAACAGTTCGAGATGCACCTCGACGCCAGAGATATCACTACGCCCAAAAAGATGCGCTTTTCTCCTCCTCAACATAGGATCTGCCGCCCTGCGCCTATTCAACGCCACACCAAACAGAGGTACTGATGCCAACTACGCTGCAGCCAAAGCTGCCCTCTCCAACATGTTCAAACCAGACCTCAACCCCGACTACGAGAGGTTTCACTTCTGCATGGCGAGGCAACGGGAAAAAGAGACAGTGGACAAGTTTCACGCTCGCCTTCGCGAAATGGCTGTAGGCTGCGAATTTCCAAACGAGGAATTCGCCATCCGCCTCCAGATTATCAACGGCATCTCGTCCGAGAAGCTGAGGAGGGCGATACTATCAGAGAAGAATGTAAGGCTATCACGCATCCTCGAGATGGCAAGACTCCGCGAGCAAACAGAGGACCAAGTAGCAGTAATGGAAGCGGCCATTCAGAGGCTACCGCTTGACAACCCTGGACCAACAGAAGATGTAGCGGCCATCTCCCGACACCAGGGCACCCGCCCGAAACAAAACACAAGAATGCAACCACCGCAAAGGCGCGACCAATCGTGCAAGTGGTGCGGAGGCCCATGGCATAAAGGGGATTCCTGCCCAGCGTGGGGGTCAACATGCAGAAAATGCAACCGCCTGAACCATTACGCCGCAGTCTGCCTAAATCCACCGAACAAGAACGAACGGGACGCAGACTCGCGGCCACCACAAGAACCACGCAGGAGATTCGCGCCCAAAGAGCCCCGCCAACCAACGCGGAGAGGGAAAGCTAGGGCAGTCGACGAATCACACAGATCCCAAACCACGAGCGAAAGCGACGAAATTAACAGCGACTCATCCCCCGAAAGGCAAGACAAAGAAAGGAGAAAGAAAGGGAAGAGGCGAATACACCGAGTGCACCTAATATCGGCAGTGGACCCACGGAAATCACGACAGAAGAGGAGACCAACATGCACCATCCTCTCCAATGGAGACCCACTGAAAGTTATCATTGACACCGGTGCCACAGTAAATGTCATGCCCGTGACTGCATTCAACAGTCTCAACCCCAGACCAGAACTCTTGAAGAGGAAAGTCAGGCTATACGCCTATGGATCAAAGAAACCCCTACCTGTGCGAGGATCATTCAAATCCAATTTCGCTCACAGTAACGCCAGCTGCCGAGCCCGAATCTACGTGGTGGACGCCGGGTGCGAAACCCTCCTAAGCTGTAAAACAGCCGAAAAGCTGGAGCTGATACACTTCGCCTTCAGTGCGCAACACGATGAACTACACGACCTCCTAGGGCGACATAAAAAGCTGTTCCGAGGCATCGGACGCCTAAAAGGGAGAACGGTCAAGCTGCACATAGATCCCACCATCGAACCCAAAGCCGTACGGCACAGGCGAATCCCATTCCACCTGAGAGAAGCCGTGGAAAAGGAACTACTCAAGCTTGAAAACGCAGGGATCATTGAGAAGACGTCTGGACCAACCCCGTGGGTTTCGCCGATGGTAGTGGCCCAGAAACCAAAACAACCAGGTGCAGTGAGGATTTGCATCGACATGCGGCTCCCCAACATAGCTATCGGTCGTGAGCGCCATGTCACTCCCACCATCGACGAGCTCATTGTAGATCTCACGGGGGCGACGGTCTTCAGCAAGCTCGACCTCCGGTCCGGCTATCATCAGCTAAAACTATCAAAAGAGTCCAGATACATCACAACATTTTCGTCCCATCTTGGCCTGATGCGATACAAGAGACTCAACTTCGGGATATCTTCGGCGGCGGAAGTATTCCAGCATGAGATCCGGAAAGTCATCACAGGCCTCGAGGGAGCAACCAACATCAGTGACGACATCCTTGTATATGCGTCAAACAAAGACGACCACCACCAACGCTTAGCAGCAGTCCTAAAGAGACTCGAAGAGGCCGGTCTGACCCTCAACGCAGACAAATGTGAAGTCAACAAAAAGGAACTCTGTTTCTTCGGATACATCTTCAGTGCGGCAGGAGTGTCCCCAGACCCATCAAAGGTACAGGACATAAAAGAATTCGAACCACCACAATCAGCCTCAGAGGTGAGAAGCTTTATGGGAATGGCCACATACTGTGCCCGATTTATCCCTGATCTTGCAAGCATCGCCAGCCCACTCAGGGAGCTAACCAAGAAAGATCAAAAGTGGGAGTGGACGGAGGTTCACCAACAGGCTTTTCAACAAATAAAAGACTCCCTGTCCGCCTCCACCACCATGGCGTTTTTCAACGTAGACCGACAGACCGAACTTCTTGTTGACGCCAGCCCAGTTGGCCTAGGAGCCGTGCTGACCCAAACAGATAAAGATGGCACGAGATATTTCCAATCGCGTTTGCCAGCAGAGCCCTCACCAAACCTGAACTAAATTATGCCCACATCGAGAAGGAAGCCCTAGCCATTCCGTGGGGATGTCGCCACTTTAAGGTCTACCTGTTAGGAAAACAGGCGAAAGTTTTCACCGACCACAAGCCCCTTGTCCCGATATTCCGAGGCTCCGCCCCACATCCGCCCGCCCGCATTGAGAAGTGGATGTTGCAGCTTCAACCCTACAACATTGAAGTAGAATACTGCCCAGGTTCGGATAATCCGGCGGACTACCTGTCCCGCCAACCGCGGCCAGCCACCGACAAAGAACAGCGCCACGCAACAGAAACGGACGAACACGTCTGTCACGTGATAGCATGCGCCCGAGCACGAGCCTTGACACTGCAGGAAGTGGTACAAGAAACAGTGGAGGACACCGTCTTAAAACATACGGCCGCAGCCATACAGTCAGGCAACTGGAAAACGTACCTCATGTCAATGTCTCACCGAACAAACACTGCCCAAGCCAAATTCAGAGCCCTGTTCGGTATCAGACATGAACTGTCTGTGGCCCCTGAGGGAGTAATACTGAAAGGACACAGGATCATATTACCAGAATCCCTTGAGGACAGAGCGCTAAAGCTCGCCCACAGTGGACACCAAGGGATTGTCAAGTCGACCGCCTACCTAAAGTCCCGAATGTGGATGCCAAACATGCACCAGAGAATTACAGAACTCGTAGAATCCTGCACGGCATGCCAAGCCTCACGGAGACCAGCAAACCCAGAACCACTCAGCTGCGCCCCCCGAAGCCGAAGACGATGGGAGGCCGTCAGCATGGGCCACTGCACCATCGCTGGAGAAGGATACCTGCTAGTAGTGATAGATGAGTTTAGCAGATACCCGGAAGTAGAGCATGTCGCCTCGACGAACGCAGAAACCACCATCCTCGCACTGGAGAAAATATTCGCCACCCATGGCATTCCCAAGAAAATGAAGAGTGACAATGGCCCATCGTTTGTCAGTCAAGAACTAAGGGAATTTTTCAAAGAGGTCAACGTCAAACATCAACGCATCACCCCAAGATGGCCTCAGGCAAACGGTGACGCAGAGCGTTTCATGGGATCCCTGAACAAGATCATCAGGATCGCCAAGGAACAAGGGCACCCCTGGTTGAAGGCTGTATATCGGTTTCTGAGGACACACCGACAAACCCCACACTCAGCCACAGGGGTCAGCCCGGCGGCCCTCATGTTCGGAGTTCCCATTCAGGCAGAGCTACCGATACACCCAGGCTGGACAGCGCCAGACCCAGATATCATCGGGATGGAAGCAAGACGGGAAAGACACAATGAGCGAGAAAGCATTGCTCGACGAGCACACCATAGAGACATAAACCCGGGGGACACAGTCCTCGTCAGGAACCGGGCACCACCGAAGAAAATGTCCCTCAACTTCGAAGCGCGCCCGTGGACTGTCGCGACCACTAACCACAGCATGATTACGGCAACCCGCGGAAAAGAGACAGTAACCAGGAACGTCTCCCATTTCAGGAAAGTGCCCCCAGAAATGTGGGAAGAACAACCGTCACCCCAGAGGGAGGAAGTAGTACACCCACCTCAAACACCCACGCCACAGCAGACCATCGAAGTGCCGGAAGGAGGAAGTGGTGAAGTGGAGGCCGCCACGGAAAACGCGCCACGAGAGAGAAGCACCCGATACAGTCTGAGAGAAAGGCCCAAACCATCTTCCCGCCTTCAAGGATATGTAGTAGACGAAATATACCAAGGAAGACGACAGCAGAGGCAGAGACATTCACTCACCCAGAAGTAAGACTCTATGTAAGATGTTATGTTAACTCATGGGAATCTCACCTCCAATTTGGGGAGGAATGTGGTGTCACGTGTCCCGGAATAGCAGGGTCACGTGACACTACGGGCGGATGCAGTAATAAAGGCATCACCGGAACTGGCGGCTTAACGCCAGTCCGGGTTTAGGCATCGATATCTGTGGTCCCGTGTGTTTATTGCTGCGCAGCTCCCGCGCCCCGCGACAGCCTTACGGCCACGGAGCGAGAGCCCCGCTCCGTGTCAGTCACGCCTGCTGAGCCTGCAGGCCTATCATCACACCACCCACTGTCCTTGCACTCTTGCTTTTCTTAGCCCTCCATACCTTTCACGTTGAATAGATGAAAATGATTTTTAGTAAATGTAGTTTTCCGCTCTCTCGTCTCCATCTGGTGTCTCACAGGAACTTTCCTGGTATCCCGAACAACATGCCAATTATCAGCCACTCAATAACACAACACACAGATTCCTGTTGCTTTGCAGCCAGAGCCTTCCAGGTTCCCGTTCACAAAAATCACGACGAGGGGGGCGAGTGGGGGGGGGGGGGGGAACACGACAAAGTTGGACGCTCCATCTGGTGTCTTGCAGAAACATTTCCCGTATGCTGAAGAAAAGCCCCACCTTAACCTCCGCCAGCCAAGAGCACGCAGAGTCCGGTTGCTTTCCGTCCCCACCCTGTTGCCATTTCGTCATCCACAAACTTTCGTGGTATCTCGAAGAAACTTCACACCTTAACCTCAGCCAGCCAAGAGCAGGCAAAAATGCCGTTTCCACCACTGGCAGCCGATTGCCAAAGCCTTCCAGTCCGGTTCCCGCGCACAAAATTCACGTCAGACGCCAAGTGAATGGTAGGCAACGTGCCGAAAGTCACGTGAAGAAAAGTAGGCGGGCGTTGCTATGATCCTGCGTGTAAACGTCACGACGACTTAAAGGCATTTCAGAAATACGTCAATTGCGTCATGACGCCTTAAAGATATTTCAGGAAGTGTCGGCAAACTTTTAAATGAACGCACAATGCTATCGGGTCTCATAGGGACTTTAAATGTGTGTTTCATTTGATAATGAAAGCAGCATAAGGCCTCCGTTTACCAAGCGCTCCTTTCCAGTTTCGGGCAGAATCCGGTGAGTTTATAAGATCCAGCTCTTGTAATTAGTTGTATATGCTTTTATTTTAGCATCCATTAATTTAGATCGTTCTCGCCCCTTGGTTGTTATGCTGGAAATAGGAGGCCTTTTCCAATCTCTGGAAGTGCACGTTGAAGTCAGAGGCTGAAGCAGCTGTAATTGGTTGTATTGTACTCAGGTTGAAATTAAACGTACGTGACTTTCTAAAAATCTGGTTTTGAAATTACACAGGGCAGCCTGTTGGTGTTTTAGACGTAGTAGCTGCCCCGACGCATATTTACGGCACAGTTCAGGCTCTGGGATGGTCGCAGACGCAGTAACTGCTGTGCAGCGCACAGACCGTGGTCTGGTTTAAGTGATTACATAATACCTGCGCCGGCTAATGATTGCAGACGTCCTACTGTCTCCAGTTCCGGTGCCTACTCTGAAAGCCAGGGCGAGATGGAGATCCGGTACTTTCTGTGTCTAATGATCCTTCCGTGGAGAATAACTGCAGACACAGTGTCTGTTCTAGGTGTAATGACTGCAGATACAGAAACAACACTCCGATGAATATCAGCAGAGATTACCTTCTATAGTGCTAGAGGAGCGAATGACTGCAGACGCAATACCTACTGTGGAGCTAATGCGATACACGCTCATCAGCTGCATCTGACAATACCTGCCCTGGTGCAAATAATTACAGACATAGTACCGGATCTGGGATACCGATTCCAGACACCTGCCCTGGAACTAATGACGTTTGATACAGTACCTGCTAAACCGTTACATGTGACAGAATACCTGTCCTGGGGATTATAACCACAAACCCAATACCTGCAGTGCAAGAATGCTGCCACGTACTCTGGGGCTAACTATTCCAGTCACAGTATCCGCTCTGAAGCCAATGGTATTTAACACAATACTAGCTCATGAGCAAATCTGGGGTTAATGACTGAAGAAACAGTAAAAGCCCCCGGCTCCCTTTCCTTACTGTGTTCTTTCCCATTCCTAATTCCCCTCTGTCCCCTCAAACCTCACTCTCTGAAATAAATGTACAGCGTAAAGAAGTGATCAGTAGGGATAAACCATCGTGTCACGATTTTCAAAACGTGTTTGGTGCAACTGATAAAATGCTCATTCACTTCACCTGCACCAAAAAGGTGGTGAACTGTGCACAAAGGACAGTTAAAGTGTGCATCACAGTTCTGCGCTTTGAGGTGATCTTTTCCCACCAAATGCACAACTGCGCAAGACAGAGGGCGGAAAGTGGGTTTTGGGCATTTTCCAAGTAAATCCCAATTTTCAAAACAGGTGCACTTTTTCAAGTGTAGTGGCGGTGAGGGGCGTTTCACTGTTCCTATTTGGAACATGTGTGGGGGGGATATAAAATGTATGGGAAGGTCACTTCTGATCCTCTCGTGTAATGAGTGAGTGAATGCTGTGTGTGAATAAGCGAGAGAATTTTTAATCAAAGACTGTGTGTGATTGTGCTTGGCCAGGGAGCTGATTTGGACTGGTGAGGGTAGCACAGTAACAATGCACTTAAAGTATTTTATTGGCCTTTTCAAAATGTATTGCACTGCAACCCCACTACCCGATCCCAACACATGTAACTAACAACGCATCCAGTCCTGTCTCACCCCACCCTCCCCCCCATGAGTCCATAATCTCTGTAGATGGCTCTGGGTCCCAAGTTTCTGCGGGTGGCCAGCTCTTTCGCCAGCCAATGTATGGGCCCTTTCACTGTTTGAGAACCCCTCCCACCCCCCCTGCCCTCATATAGTCCTCGGCTCCCCTAGAAGCATGATGGCCCACCTGACCTTGGATGGGGGGGAGGAGATATCTGCCTGTACCTAAGCCGGTCAAGTTTGACATCCGTGCAGAGCCTGCTAACGCAGGTTCGATTCCCGGCGGGGCCAAACTCAGCCTTTCATCCTTCCGAGGTCGATAAATGAGCACCACACACCGTGGGTAAGCAGCGCTCTGTAGGGTATTTTGTGGAGATTTGGGGCCTGACGGTATTTTATTACCGCCGAAAAATAACTTCGCAATAATCACTCTTTGTATTCAGATTTGGCCATGTGCAACAATAATACAATGGACATGCATTATTTCAGCACCCAGACCTGCATATTTGGTATACGTGGTTGGTGGTATTTTGGTGAGCATAATTCCCTTGTTTTATTTGTGGCCCCAATGTCCAGAATCCCTTATCTTTGCTTAGATTTTCCGTGTGATCACTAGAGAGACCTCAGACCTACATTTTAGGAATACCACATTTTTCAGTGATAGTGTTGGTGTGCCACCATGGGCGAACTCACTGACTTATTTACGACAGAGAGCTATATATGGTAGTCTTGTGGTAATTTCCACTACCTTATATACGGTAGGGAGCTATGTTCAGAGAGTCTCTCTTCCCGTTGGCTCATGTACCTCCAACGAGCTATGCTACAGTCACTCACAATTATTCATACTGATTCTGACATGCACACATCTGTCTTAAAATGACCATTGCACTGTTTAAAAATCTCCCCACATCATCGGCATTGTAATGGTAAATAGTAAATACACCACCCGTCTGTTTTCAAATATTTTTCTGTATTATAAAAGTTGCATTTAAACACGATCTCATTCTTTACAGAAATAAATAAAATGGTACAGTAAAAGCATTGTCTATGACACACTGCAAAGAGCGTGGCGGAGAACAGAACTCAAATTGCAACATTGGTATTTGATTAAGACACGCACAGGAATCCCCTTTCCTACACTGACTGCATATTTTCGTGCACACACGGCTCCAACGCTTATGTAATTACCTTATCTGTTCAGAGTTTTCTTCAGCTGTTAAATAAGGTTTTATTAGTCAGGTTAATGATTAATAGGTTAGCTGTTAATTTTCAAATGTGTCTCTAGCAATATAGGCAGAGTATGCATTTTGAATGTAAAAATGTGTGCTTTTACAATGAGGAACTGGATTTGCATTTTATATTTAAAATCGTTTTTGACTGAATGGCCTGTCTTTCCTTGTTAATCTGGTAACACATATAGCAATGCACCGCACCCTTGTGGTGGTGCTGCCAAAAAAAATTTTTTGCTACTTGTGCAGTAGTGCTGTACTCTATGCTGTTTGCTACCTGTGTTGTACTCTGTGCTGTAACACGCCAAATATCCTTACATACCCTCCTTTTGTTTTTAGAATCTGGCCACGATTCAAGCCAATTCCTAAAAACAACTTGTTCTTTTTTTTTTTTTTTTTTCTTTTAAAATGCATGTGTATTGGGATATCTTTCTCTTCCTGACGTAGTCAGTAAAATCAGTAACATTTTCATTTTTACTGATAGCACAATCAACCATCCACCCATGATTAGCACCAGGATAGCCAAACCCACTATTGAGCGTTCCCCCAGGTTCCCCAATTAAATCTTTCCACTTCTATTATGCCCAGATTACTAATTGTAATATTGTTTTTTCTCAAATTCATTTTTATAACATGTCTTTCTTTGTGATTCAATAAATATTCCACATCCGGATCTATTGGAAAAGTATCCCTTTGAAAAAAATCGATATTTTCCACTTGGCTTTCCCAAACATCATTTGTTACATGAAACAATGTTAATCCCCCAATTGACACAATTGCATCCTTTGGAACCTGTAAATAAAAAACATTATATTTCACCTGTTTAACCACGTATGTTCCATGGTTTAAATGTACTACCGTCATGTTCTTTAAGCAGGTGCTGACCAACCATTTACCTCTGTCTGTGGCATCAGGAACAAACGGTTTACCTGGACACATATAATTTTGTTCTTTAAATGTTACACATGTTTCCAGGTTTGGTATTAAATAAACTTCAGGTTCCCATGACTGAAATGCCACCACTTCTGGAGTCTTAATCTTAATGAATTTGTCCTCTTGCCAAAATCCCACGTTGTGTACCCACTTCGTTTGATAAATAAGTTCAGGGGCTACAAATGGGATGCATAGCAAAAATCCGATCTCTAGTCTTTCCAAGTCCACATATAAAGGAATTGCATTCCCCATTTCGAATGCAATTTTTACGTGTATAAGGTCAATTTCCCTCCTGGTCAATCTTTCTATCATTTGACGAATGATATCCTGCGAAACAAAATACAAGGGAATATGTCCTTGAATCAATTGTGAAACTGCAGTTTGAACTTCTCTCATATAATTCGTTAATAGTCTATCAACAGGACTCATTATGTTCAATATTTCATTTAAAGTTCTGTCATGCTTAAGTATTATTTTAGTCGCCCGTTGCATCACATCCGCTTGTTCATTTAGAATGATTGCAGTTTCATTTATGAATCTTACTTGTTCATCCAGTCCCCCTCTAATTCCATCTAATGTCTTTTGTATTATTTCTAGGTCAATACTCAGTTGTTGTGCTTTAGTACTCAGTGTTCCTACCGAAATAGAATTGGCTGTTGATATTGTGGTACCTATTATTGCTCCAATTATAGACATTACCATTGATATCGCGAGCATCACCGCACCTCTCTTTCCTCTCTTCTTCTTAATGTCTGCTGAATTCACAAATGTTTTTTCCAATTGCATTAATATATCTCTTATTGACTGCTTAGTGTCCTCTTTTCTTATTTCCAGCCACTCTTTAGTCTGTTCAATCTTAATTCCGGTATTGTTCAAGTGTTTTTCAATCAAAATCTCAGGATTTAACGGAATGTATATATTTTGGAAAATCATCCTTCTATCACTCATGATGAATCCTGGTGCCTCTTCCACCGCGATACCAGATGCTGGTCCAGGTTCAATGACAACCTGTGCTTCTGAATTCTTGAAGATCCCTCCAAATATCATCATCATTAAACATATCATCGGTATCATCTTCAATGCTGATCGCTTTGTAGCCTTGGTCTTCACCCCTCTTTGGGGCTTTCCCGGAATCCGTCCTCGTGGGCTCCAGGACTCCATCGTCTCCCGTGGGCTCTGATCCCAGAACCTCCGACCAAATAATGTTAATTTTCTAAATCAAAATAGAAAACAAACAAATTAAGTACATAGCACAATACTAACTTCATCCTTTTGCCAAAAATAAAACATGCTTGGTAAAAATATTTCATTTTTTTTTTTTCTGAAATTAAACACAAGTTAAAAGAAAACAAGCAGATATTCAATATTTAACACACTTTCTCTCTGCACACCAACCATGAGCTTCCATTATATGTGCATTTATTTATTTATTTATATTTATTTTATATTATATTTTACATATACTACAGTGTTTATGTGCCATCATAACAATCAACTTTTTAACTTCTTTGTCACTGCCTCCTGATTGTACCCATTTATTTTCTCTTTTTGTGTTCAAGGGATTTTATCTGTTTCTACATGCTCAAGCCGCCTGATCTCATGTCTGGGATGGCATGGTTTGATTTGATTTACATGGACAAACTGCTCTATTGCAGTTTCACCTTCATTTTTCAAAATTTTATACACTACAGGAGAGACCTTATCTATAATCCGAAATGGCCCCTGCCAGGCTGCTAGAAATTTTGAATTTTTCTGTTTACTTTTTCCAAAATGAAACTTGTACACCTGATCCCCTACACTGTATTCCTTTGCTGATGTCTTTTTATCATAATATGACTTTGCACTGTCAGCAGCTCTTTCCAGATTTCTCTGCACAAAAGCAAATGCATGTTGCAAATGCCTCCTCAGTTCATCAATATATTCATGAACTGTGGATGCACTCACTAGAGTTTGCTCATGTGTTCTGTATAGTAGGTGTTGTGGTAACACCATTTTCCTACCTGTCAAGACCTCATGAGGGCTAACACCTGTTGCTTTGGCAGGAGTCGATCTGATTGCCATCAAAACCAATGGTAAACGTAAATCCCAGCTGGAACCTGCTTCTGCCACAAATTTCTTTAACATATCCACAACAGACCTATTGCTTCTTTCAACTGTACCTGAAGACGCCGCCCGATATGCGATATGTAGTTTCCTTTTCACACCTAGTATTTGCCATACTTTACTCATTAGAGTACTTGTGAAATGACTTCCTCTGTCTGACTCAATTCTTTGTGGCAACCCAAACCTTGAGAACACATGGTTCACCAGCAATGTGGCTGCTGTTTGCGCACTACAATCTGGTGCAGGAATGCATTCAATCCACTTTGACATCAAACATACCACACTCAAAATATAACGGTGTCCCCTGCTCGACCTTTTTAAAGGACCTACATAGTCTATTTGCAAATCTGACCATGGGAGAGTTAGGCCTCTTTTCATCAATGGTGCTCTATGCATTGGTGAAGCAGGTTTAAATTGGGCGCATACTAGACATCCTCTAGTATATAATTCCACATCTTGGGACATATGTGGCCAGTAAGCATAATCTTTTAATATTTCTAATGTTTTTGTGAACCTCTATGGCCTGCAGTTATGGCATCATGTGCATGGTGTAGCATCAGTCCTCTGAATGAAAGGGGTACTACCCACTGTATTTGTCCTGTTATGGACTCTCTAATCATGAGTCCATCCTGTAATCTGATTCGTGTTTTCTTCTTTAATAACGCCCTCAACTCTTCTTTTCCCATACAATCATTTTCTGTTAAAGGATTTTGTTCAGGATCTATCAAATGATTATAATAGATTCCCAAAATTTGATCATTCTTTTGTGCCTCAATCAAATCTTGGTCTGGCGTGTCATGACTCCACTACACCACCGGTTGATCTACCTCCTTTGGTGCTTTAGAACGTGTCACTGCATCAATTTGTATTTCACCCATTAAATAATCAATATGTAGCAATTCTCCCATCACAGCCCCAATCTTAGCCAGATGGTCTGCCTTATCATTTCCCTCCTTATCCTCTCCTGGTGTTTTTAAATGCCCACGAATTTTTCTCCAGTATATTGTTAAATTATTTTCTGACACCAATTTGTCTATGGCTTGTATCATTTCTCCATGTTTAAGTGGCTTTTTGTTGTATGTAACCATGCCTCTTGCTTTCCAACCAGGCAAATACTCCACAAAGCTATTCCGTGCATAGTCGGAATCAGTCACCAGGACAATTTCACTGAACTTTTTATCAACTGCAGTAGCAATTGCTTTATAGATGGCTGCCAATTCCGCCACCTGACTGCTCCTATCCCCAATCCTCATCCCTATACTGGGGACGCCTTCACATTTCAACCAGACATTTCCTATTCCTGCCACTAACTGTTTATTACTGTCATTTTCAATGTGAAAAGCACAACCATCCACATATACAGTTGGCAAATCCTTGCATGTTTTTTCATCAAAAGCTTTGTGTGATGATTGTTCAAATTCCTGCAAACTAGTTTCCACTTCCATTTCATTTGGTATTTGTTCAGCTGCACAATCATGTAAGTCAGCTAACCCTTGAGCAATTGGGCTCTTTTTATTTTGTCCATATCTCACTTCTACGGGAAAACCTTGTAATGCCAGCGTCCATGAAGTGATTCTGGATTGCGCTAGATTGCCTGATCTAATTCTTTTACTCTCTAAAAATTGCAAAGGTTGATGATTTGTTTCAATAATCACCTTTTCTCCCTGAACAATGGGGCGGAAATGTTGTAGCGCCCACACAGTGGTTAATAGGGCCTTTTCACATTCATTAAATTTCATTTCAACTTGGGAAAGTGCCTTACTTGCATATGCAATGGTTTTGTGATTCAAATCGTGTTTTTGTGATAATACTGCTGACATACAATGTTCAGAAAACCTATTTCTATAAAGAAATCCCTGTCCTTTATGGGGTATGCTAAACATGGTGCCTTTACAAGACATTCCTTCAATCTAGCCACTGCATCAGACTGCTCTCTTTCCCATCTCCAGGGAGTATTTAGTTTAAGCAGTTTAGTCAATGGTTGAGTGATTTCTGCATAATTCTCAATTAACTTTCTGTTATAGCCTGTCATCCCTAATAAACTTTCTACTCCTTTCACATTTTTAGGATCTTTTAATCTTTGTATGGCCTCTATTTTCTTCCTTTGTGGATTTAGCCCATGTTCAGTCACTTCATGCCCTAGAAAGTTCACTTTTTTCTTGCACCATTGTGCTTTTTGCAAAGATACTTTGGCGCCTGCTTTCTGCAATTGGCCAAGTACATGTCTTATTTCATCAAAATGGCTTTTCAGGCTTTCATTTTTTATCAGGACATCATCCACATAAACTATTGTTCCTCTTTCCGCTGCATCCGGCATGGCCTTTCTCAAAAATATGCCAAATTCACTCCCACTATTGATGTACCCGAACGGAGCTCTAAGCCAGGCATATTGAGTCCTGTCAAATGTAAAGGAAAATAAGTGTTGTATCTCCTCTGCCAATGGCACACACCAATATCCAGATGTGAGATCTAATGTGGTAAATACATTTGAACCATGTATCTGAGCTAGGCCCTGATCAATGAATGGCAGTGGCCATCTAGATATTGGTACTCTTTTATTTAACTCTCTTGAGTCTGCACACAGCCGCCATTGACCATTTGGCTTTAACACACCTAAAATAGGCGTATTGGATGTGCTATGAATGGGCCTGATTATTCCCCGTGATTCCAAATTTTTTATAATCTCTGCCAATGATTCTAAACATGCCAGCGGTAGTCTATACTGGCGTACAAACACTGGATTTCTGCTACAACCTTCTGGTAGTGTGGCCACATGTAAATCAGTTAAACCACAATCATAAGCATCTTTTGCAAATACATCCTTAAACTCCATAAATATTTTCCTCAGGTCGTCCCTATCCTTATCGCTGTCACATGCATCCGCTAAGGAGATCTGCTCTTCTACCATTCTGGAAACTCTTCTGGTAAAGGAATCTCAGCGCTTTCCTCTAACTGTGTGGCTGTGTCTTTTTGTAGAGCTGCCACTTTTAAATATTTTGGCATATCGGCTTCCACTTCAATGGGCTGATTTCCTGTTTCATTTTCATTTAAATTAAATATTATGCAATCCTCTTGATGGCAGCACACTGTCTCATTTGAATCATAAGGATACACAGAATGAATTTTAAATATTCCTTTGGGTTGAGAGTCCAGGTGTTCTGGCAACTCGCCCTTGGCATCTACATATTTTTCAGGAATATTCCCAATCACCATGTTATTTAAATCTGCCGTATAATGTGATTTTTGTATGGTCATTCCTAATGGGGAGTTTTCCTCTAAATGAATATCCTGACAACCTTTATTATTTACCATGATTTTTACAGATCCCTCACCAATGTCTACCAATGGAATGTATTCATAATCCAGGCCTTGCTGTTTTATGGATTCATTCAGGCATACAAATGCATCAGAGCCTTTCATCTGCTGTCCATTTTTGCATTTCAGTGTTATTGCAAACTGTTTTGTAAATGCAGGAATAATAGTATTTTTCCTCATTTGTAATTCGACTGCATAAGGAACCAGTTGTGCACAATGATAAGCCCTTCTTTTGTCTTCAAATTCAGGTGCCGGACCACCTAGGCGTGACCATATTTTTTGATTAAGGAAATCTAACACCATACACATTCTGTGCATGATGTCATTGCCCATGTAAAATTTATTTTGTGCTCCACTCACTATCCATACATTATGGTAAATTGTTTTCTGCCCAATGCTAATTTTAAGCATGCATCTGCCTGCAATTCGGTTTTCAAAGTCTGGACTGTCCAACCCAGAAACATATTGGTTTTTAATCCTAAATTTCGGGATTTCTTCCCTCTCCATAATTTTTTGCAACAATTTCTCATTAATGAAACTCCTTTCATGTTCAAGTGCTAAAGTGGCTTTTATTGTTTTAAGATAATCATTTATACCAACATGAACCCATGGTTGCTCATCTTCCATGTGTATTTCTGCCAGAGTGGTAATGTGTTTTTCTGAATCTGTTTTAGGAGCAATATTCTGTTTGCATGTTTTCTCTTTTAAATAGAAACGTAATGTGTGCTCATCTATGGCACTCTGCCAATCTTTCCTTGGGTCCAAGTATATTTGTACAGGTAGTTTTTCATTGTCGCTCTGCATTTTGTCTTGACACATTAATATAACAGTGACACTAGGTATGCAGCTATTCTGGAGATATACCTCCACAGCATCATTTGTTTTGGCAACGGTGTGACATTCATTTATATTGCTGCTTTGTGATTTTAGTTTCTTAGGCCTCAATGGTTTTTTGGTTAAGGACCACAGCACTCCATTCACCCCATCTATGAGAGGAGACAATCTTTTCAGGCAATCTGTCCCCATCAGAAATGGAATTTCACAAATAGATGTGATCAATACCTCTTGTTTCATTCTGTGCTTTCCTATTTTTATGTCAACCTCAGTTACACCTATGATGGGCACCTCCTCCCCATTAAAGTTATGCACTGGGCCTTGATTTGCCTTCACTGTGATCTGACTCTGTGGAGGCCTCCCTTCATTGATACTCTTTACCAGCTCCTTGGACATAATTGTGGCCTGTGCGCCAGTGTCAATCATAGCAAAGGTGTGGCATTTTTCTTCTACAGTGATGGGTGCATAATATCTGTCCTCAACTTCCTCTAATACACATAAGAAATGTGAATTCTTACTGATTTCAGGGCTCACCTTTCTCAGATCTTTTTCACTTTTGGCTAAGCACATTGGTAAATGAAAAGACATTTTTCCCTCCTTTTTACCCATTTCTGTGCGAGATATTTTATTCATTTCTCCATGTTCAGAGGTTTTTTGGAGTGTGGCCACTGTTCGCCCATCCATCTGGGTAACATCAGAGACCACATTACAACCTTCCAACTGAACATGTGTAACAACATCATTCAGCAATTTGTCATTTTTTAATTCTGTGCATTTGTGATCATTTAGTGTAATACCAGCCCTTTCAGCCTCTTCAAAAATATGTGGCTCAAAGAATTCTTCAGGTGATTGACTTGTACCCTCCTTGTGAGTATTTCCTTTTTCTGTCTGTGTTTGGTCATTGTTTTGCTTGCCCAGGGAAGGAGCTATGGCATCCCCACTTACTCCCTGTTCACTGGTATTCCCCATGCATGAGTCATTTTTCTTAAATCTGTTCCTTTGTTCTTTTGGAATTCCTAATGTTTCTTTTTCATTTGTGCAAATCTTTACTGTTTTATTTAGCTTTAAGTTAAACCGTACCTCTTTTTTAGAAGTATTTGCACTTTCTGTCACAATTTCATTTACTGGTACTTTCATTTTTAATCCATTAGGCATCTCAGAGTCGTTATGCAAAATTATATCAGAGCAATCTGTCATTTTGGCACTGCAGTTATCATGAGTACTTAGTCACTTTTCGGAAGCCCCCCGGTCATTGCTATGGCCATCAGCCCCCTCTTTGGAAGGTTGTTTTTGCGCTGTATAGAGCTTTCCTATTTGCTCAGCTAACATTTTCACTTGGGCCTCAAGGCACTGGAACCTTTCCATCTCTCTAGGATCCTCTTTCTGTGGCCTAGGTCGATATTGGTTGTTTTCCCCCTGATTGGATCTATTCTGATACCTCTCAGGTGATTGATGTCGGTTGGGATGGTTTCTGAACTCTTGATTCATTTGTGGAGGGGAGCGGGTTGCACCCATCCTTTGATTATAGTCCCCTGGTGGGGAATCATTGTACTGGCGTGGACTGTAGTTCACGTTTTGCCTCATGTCCTGTCTCTCAGATTGTGGGTACTGGCCCCTATGTTGATTTCCATTATCAGTAAATCAATCCACATATCGGGGCCTATCCTGATTACCATATATCATGGTGTTGGGATCAAACCTACTCTGTGTCCCCAATGACTGGTAGGGACCATCATTTCTTTGATCTTGATTTTGTCTCTGGTTATTGTTCATACCTGCCATATCAGGCCGATATCCTACCCGGGGTCTATCCCCTAAATACCTAGGGCTGATGTAGCTCTCTCTATTACTAGGATCATGTGTTTGGAACATTGGTACAGGAAATGGCGATCTTTGTTGATTACCCCTTTGTTCAGGTGTCACATTATTTTTACCTTGACTTTGAGCAGACTCAAGGGACATTTTGGCTGACCTGATTTCCATTACTGTGGCTGAGGGTTCTTTAGATTTAGGCCTGGTATCTTTCATTTTATCACTTTCTCTACCCTGACAATAGAGTACCTCATATAGCTTTGTGCTTTGATGTACAATCCATTCAAGGGACTTGTCACGGTCAAATTCACGGACCAATTGGGATATGATGTCTTTCTGTAGCCCATAGAAGTATGCAGTTTTAAACTCATTGGAATTTGAGTAAAAAGATACATCAAAGCGAGAGAATGCTCTTTTTAAGTCTTGTAAAAATTGGCGATGGGATGTATTAGGTCCAGCAGTAATTGTGTACGCGACTTTCTTTGCCTCCTGCAATGACTGAAAAGGAGAAAAATGACGCCTAATTTCTTTTTCAAACTCCAGCCATGTCATATTCTGCTGTTCATTTAATCCCCTTATGATGCTGGCCGTCGGGGCATCTAAAGTTAAATGAAAATATTGTCTGTACTGTTCCCTAGGTATCTGGAGTGCTTTAAAAATGTCATGCACCGCTTCTAAGTGATCCTCAATGCAGCATTCACCTCCCTTTTTAAATGGTTTGATCAGGGCTTTAATGGATTTCATTATTTTTATGGGGCTACTTGTTGCAATGCATGGAATTGCACTATTTTGTGATTCAATCCTGTTTTCAGGTGTATGAGATTGGTGGCTGCCCCCAATGGGAGTATCAAATCCCCCAAGGGCGCTGCAACCAAGTTCAGTCACCGGCCCAGCCACTGTAGCACTAGCTCTTTGGGCATAGCTAGAATTCCCCTCCACTCCATTGAATGTGGTACCCTGCCGCCTCTCCTGGGACCTGGGAATGCACATTTGCTGTTCTAAGTCCTTACACTTTTTAAGGAGTCTGGTTGCTTCATTTTGCAAATAATTATTTTCATCATTCATTTTATTAATCACCTCCTGCATTTCGCACATTTGCATTTGGCATTCATTGAACTCTTTATTTCTCTTGTCTCTTTCTTGGATCATTTTAATCATTTCTTGTTCTGCACTCTGGAGATCACCTTCTTTTTCACAATGTTCTTTTTGTAAAATCTGCATTTCTGAAACAACCTCATCTTTATCCTGCCTAATGTGATCCACTAAGGCTTTTAAGTGTGCCAATTCTTGCTCACTATCTTCAAATTGTTTCTTGCTTTTGGATAACTGAGTATCAAAGTCTCTGCATTTTAATTGCATGTCTTTTTGGCATACATCCAATTCTGCTCTCAACATTTCCTGATTTTTACTTGCCCCCTCTAATTCAGTCTTTAACCTGTTAATTAGCTGAGTATCATTATCTTGCATTCGCAGGGACTTATTTAAAATAAACCATATTTTGCCGCATAGCCGTATTAAACAGTCTTTCTCTGCACTTTTATCGGCTGCATTCAATAATCTTGTAAGGCAGACCTGAATTATGCTGCCTTCTGCAAAAATATTGTCTAGTTTTTCTTTCTGCACCTCACCCTGAATGCGGTTACTCCATTCTAACGTGCTATTCGAAGACCAATTCCCATGTGCAAATAACTTTGCCTCTAAATATTGCACTAGATCTGAGAATGTGGTTTCCCTTTGTGACATTCTGAAATTCGTTTTTAGTGGCACACTGCTATTATAAAATGGGTTCCCTTTAATGTGCAAATGGCAGTGTGAGACACACTTGCCACGCCCAGTAGGTACTCTATGATCACTTTCCCGGCCAACGCACCATAAATATGTAGGGTATTTTGTGGAGATTTGGGGCCTGACGGTATTTTATTACCGCCAAAAAATAACTTAGCAATAATCACTCTTTGTATTCAGATTTGGCCATATGCAACAATAATACAATGGACATGCATTATTTCAGCACCCAGACCTGCATATTTGGTATACGTGGTTGGTGGTATTTTGGTGAGCATAATTCCCTTGTTTTATTTGTGGCCCCAATGTCCAGAATCCCTTATCTTTGCTTAGATTTTCCGTGTGATCACTAGAGAGACCTCAGACCTACATTTTAGGAATACCACATTTTTCAGTGATAGTGTTGGTGTGCCACCATGGGCGAACTCACTGACTTATTTACGACAGAGAGCTATATATGGTAGTCTTGTGGTAATTTCCACTACCTTATATACAGTAGGGAGCTATGTTCAGAGAGTCTCTCTTCCCGTTGGCTCATGTACCTCCAACGAGCTATGCTACAGTCACTCACAATTATTCATACTGATTCTGACATGCACACATCTGTCTTAAAATGACCATTGCACTGTTTAAAAATCTCCCCACATCATCGGCATTGTAATGGTAAATAATAAATACACCACCCGTCTGTTTTCAAATATTTTTCTGTATTATAAAAGTTGCATTTAAACACGATCTCATTCTTTACAGAAATAAATAAAATGGTACAGTAAAAGCATTGTCTATGACACACTGCAAAGAGCGTGGCGGAGAACAGAACTCAAATTGCAACATTGGTATTTGATTAAGACACGCACAGGAATCCCCTTTCCTACACTGACTGCATATTTTCGTGCACACACGGCTCCAACGCTTATGTAATTACCTTATCTGTTCAGAGTTTTCTTCAGCTGTTCTCTTTCGGAATGTGGTTCCCTTGAAGATTAACCCCAGTAAAAGGATCGCCTTTCCTTTTCAAACCGGGGTCATTGCCTGGAATTCTTAGCTTTTGCAGATAGGAATGCCTCCAACCAGGAAAAGGTCTTCCTCCCAGCTCTGCCAAATCTTGACTGTAGCAGGACGCAGGAATCTGCATTCAGTCAGGAGTCCCACAGCCAGGTCTTCTCCCCAGTAGTGCAGAAAAATGTCTGCCTGTCTTTTTCCCCGATACTGCCCACTAAAACTTTCATCTCAGCCCTCTGTATGACGTGTCCCAATGAAATCCATCATCTCTCATCCTCCTACTCTCAACAATAGCTTCGCTTATACATTTGCAATTGTTGCAAATCTGACTTCCTTCTTCCTACAGTTACTGTGCACAAAAACACGGAGAAGCAGGCAGAGAAGAGAAGAAAAAAAAAATCTGCACACACATTTAAATGGCTTTCAGAGTATGCCTAATTCTGCAGTGGAGAACACATTTTATTAGTGGGTTATGTTAAATAAGGTTTTATTAGTCAGGTTAATGGTTAATGGGTTAGCTGTTAATTTTCAAATGTGTCTCTAGCAATATAGGCAGAGTATGCATTTTGAATGTAAAAATGTGTGCTTTTACAATGAGGAACTGGATTTGCATTTTACATTTAAAATCATTTTTGACTGAATGGCCTGTCTTTCCTTGTTAATCTGGTAACACATATAGCAATGCACCGCACCCTTGTGGTGGTGCTGCCAAAAAAAAAATTTTGCTACTTGTGCAGTAGTGCTGTACTCTATGCTGTTTGCTACCTGTGTAGTAGTGTTGTACTCTGTGCTGTAACACGTCAAATATCCTTACAGCTCAGATACCCGAGGGTTTGTAGCGTTATATAAAAATGCCAAATAATTTACAAATGAATAATTTACCGTGAGTCCAAAGTTCCCCCTCCAGCGTCTGCCCCACTGCAGTTTCCCGCTGCTCCGTTTAGTGACATGCCTGGGTCCTTGCCCCATCTGCTATAATCCCATATAATGCTCCTACCAAATGTCTGTCAGTCGTTACAGACCTTTCAAATAACTCAGAATGATGATCTATTTTCCATCTTCATTAAGTGTCATGTTCACAAGTCATTGGGTTCAAATCCCTCCTGAAAAGTTGGCCCAGTCTCCTCGCGGGCGACATGTGTAATCCAAAGGGCACCACTACGTCATAGTAGTTTCAACTTTTGTGTTTTCTGATTAAAAAACGAGGCAAAGTTTTTGAACAGTGATTTTGTGTGGCGCAGTTTTCTTTGTGTGAAGGGACAATTTACTTGGTTTTTCAAACGGAGGTAGGGGACTTTGCCTCTTATTCTACTCACACATATGCGACACCCTAGTATTAAGCATTTAAATTTTGGCGCAGGACCAAAGAAAATTGGCACAACAAAACTCCAACTTTTCTTTTACAAAATCCTGCTTGCACAGTGCGGAGGATTTTGTGGCACCCTGCCACCTCCCACCCATTCAAGGCACCCCATCCCATACCTGGCGTGAACTGAGGATTCCTAAACGGTGACGTCAGCGGGGAGGGGAAGGTGGTCAAGTTCACCCTCTGCAGCCAGCTTATCCCATGGGTCCCCCACCAGGGCCCCTCTATCCTGCCACTGTACATGTTTGCAGGTGTTGCCCCCTTGGGTCCTCAACACCTTGTCCAGCAGTGAGCCCACCACTGGTTTGTCCGTTCGACACCAGACATTTGCGCAATCGCCCCTGATCCAATCCCGGATCGCTCTGATTTGAGCCACAAGGAAATGGAGGCAGAAGTTGGGCACTCCCAACCCTCCCCTGCTTCTGAGAGACATTAGCATCTGTATAGCTACCCTGGGTCTCTTGCGGTTCAAAATAAATGACCCGCATGTTTTGACTGGTTCTGAAGAAACCTTGGAGAACCCCCACTGGCAGGGCCATGAGAGAGTACAGGATTTTTGGCAAATTTTAAGGGCATTTATCCTCACCAGATATTGATTAGGCCACCCATTCCATCAGCAGCCGGTGCGTGTTTTCCGCTAAAGGCGGGTAGTCTGCACGGCAAAGGGCACCCAGAGAGTAATCTGCACACCTAACTAACTAATGCCGGTTTCCGCCCATATATAGGGTACTATACCCCGCAGTTCCCGGGGACGGTCAAGTTTAATAACTGGCTTGTGGGCCACCCAAGAGAAGTAGTTTCCGCAAGATCCATGGGAGTGACATTTCTGATTCTGTGATCAAGAGGAGCACGTCATAGGCAAACCCTGCGATTCTATGCTCCGCACCCCCAAAGAGAATCCACCCTAATATGCGGGGAAGCCCTAATGCTGGCCAAGAGCAGCTCCAGGTGGATGACGTATGAGCGGGCATCCCTACTTGGTGCCTCGGGAGAACTTGATCCTCTGGGAAAGTTGCTTGTGGATAGTGCAAGGAGGGAGTTCGGAAGTTGGCTTTTACCATTGAAAGGAATTGAGAACCGAATCCCATAACCTCCATAGTATGGAGGAGGAATGGCGCTTCGACCCAGTCGAATGCCTTCTCACCGTCCAATGCTAGTATAAGTGCTTAGTGTAAGTGCAGGGGTTCTAGATTCATTTACTTTTTCAATCAGATGAGACCCACCAAATGTTATCTGGGGCCTGCCTATGGTTTATAAATCCGACTGGTCAGCATCAATCAGTTTGGGGAGGAGCATATCCAGGCATGATGCCAGAACCTTGGTGTAGATCTTTGTGTCTAGATTAATAAGGACAATCTGCCGGTATGAACTTTATAGTGACATCCTTACCCGGCTTTAGAAGCAGCACAACGTTGGCTTCTTCCATTGTCTGGGTGATACGCCCTGTCCCCCCCTGCTCCCAAAAGAGTTTGAGTTGGACTAATCACAGTATCATTACTTCTCAAGGTTTTTTAGAAACATGCCGGGAAACCGTCCGGCCCTGCTTAGCGAGTAATGTCTCCCTTAAGTTCTTCCTGTTCTTGAGGGAGTGATCTTGGGGAGAGGGCCACAGGACCAGTATTTCCCTTGGGCTCCCTCCATAGGGGAATCTGATGTGTACAGGGATGAATAATATTCTGTGAACACCGAAATTATGTCGGGTAGAGCAGTGATTTCTTGCCCCCCTTTCTTTATTTTAAGGATCGTCTTTGATGCTCCTTTTTTCCTAATCAAACTCGCTAACGGGTGATCCACCGTATTGGCTTTGACATAATACCTCTGTTGGAGGTAGAGCGATGAATGCTCTGCAGCTCTAGTCTGCAAAACCTCTAATTGCCCCCTAATCAGCCGATATTCCCTTCACAGCATACTCCCCACGTTAATAGCCCTGTCCCAACTCAACCCTCACACTGAACTAGTTGGCGGTTTCCACAACCCTCAATCTGGATTCCGAGTATCCAGAGGCACGGAAACTGTTTTCCAGAACGCCCGTGAATAACTGCTCACATTCCTGGATTCCAACTCCCCTGCGGTCCTCATCCTTCTTGTTCTCTCCTCTGCATTTGACACGGTCAACTAGTCCATCCTCTTACAAAGGCTCCACAACATCCTTGGTATCTCAGAGCGGTCACTGGATTGACTGATCTCCTTCGTAACGGACCGCTCTTGTCCCAAGTCAGCCTGGGCACCTTCTCCTCGCCTACTTCCTTCTTCACCTGTGATATCCCCAGGACTCTGTTCTTTCGCCTTGTCTCTTTAACATCAATCTTACTCTGCTGGAAGCCTAGTTTCTTGGAACAGGGTAACCAGCGATCGCGGCGGTCAAGACTAGGTCTCAAGAGGGGTGAGGGTGACTGAAAGCCCGCAATGAGCACACAAAGCAAGGACACTTACGAATTACTCCAAGCAGGTGTTATATTAAAAATATAGACACATTTATTACAAGGCCTTTGTAACATTGACCGTAGCGAGAAATCACAATAAAACTCAAGTAAACCAACACATACCAAACCAATATACTATATATACAAATACAAACGAGTTAGACGCACGAAATGTGTAGACCACCTTGATGGGGAGGAAAACAGGCAGTGCGAATAATAATTAGACCCAGTCCGCCTTCAGAGGCACCTAACAAAAAGGAAGTCCAAGCACTACGAAGAGTGGAGCCTTGTGCTCAAAAGTACCTGCACACGCTGGTGCCAATGGGCAAAAAGGGGAGTCTCTTCGAGGGAATCAGGCAGTTTAGTTTGGTGAACCAATGAAGATGAACAGAGCTCCATGACTCAAGCGCTGCCTCCACTGTGGGCAGAATCAGAGCGCGAGTACGGAAAGGCGTGCTGTTAGACACAGCTGGGAAAAGCTATGGGCTCCTGCAGGAGGGCGACCAGTTCTAGCTATGCTACTCACCGGTCCCCGATGCAAGCAGACCCAGACGTCTCCGCGTCGGTTTCAGTGCTGGCAGGTTCAGATACGAGCAGGGGACATCTCGGCGTCATGTAGATTCCGCAGCTAACGAAGTTGAGTAGAGGACGTCCCAAACGCAGTGAACCCGCACAGTTTGTTACCACAGCAGGGCAACGGAGCGGCCGTGTGTATTTCAGCCAAATGTACACTACTCACTTCAGACCTGGGAATGCCAAGTGTACGAATCGTGTGAGAGTGACAAGGACTCGTAATACAACACAACCTGACGTCGGTTACAGAGCAAGACTCCTGGGTAAGCTGGTCAGTCTGCTGGATGGCCCAGAGACACTTCCGAAGTCTTACGTGCAGGAGATGGTGAAGATGCCGAGAATAGTTGTTCCTGCTATTCCAAGGGTCGAAGTACCAGTACAGGCCTTCTCGTTCGATCAGAGGTAGAAAGGGTTTCACGAAGCGACAGCAGTGCAGAGGAGTAGTCCTTCAGTGGGTCACCAGCGATTCCTCGGTTCAGCCTCGTGGTTGCAGGATACTTGGCTCCTGTATTCCTTTGTTCGTGAGAACTCAGGAGATCGACATGGTAGTGCTGTTTCCAGCCCCCTCTTATCCACGGTTCCCTTCGCGCAAAACTGAGGGGACCCAATGGGAGATCTGCTCATAAAACACTCACACCATACGTGGACCTATCACGGACCACGGATGTCCCAGGCATTCATACCACCCTAGACTCTCGGGTGCCCAGGATGTGTATTGGGACCAGACATCCCAGCCCACATCCTGAAGGCACACACACAGCCTGTAGAAGCCAGAGAAAGCATCTGTGTTTTGCGGGAAAGTACATGCCCAAATAAGGAAGGCCCCGGGTCGGCTCGACCTGGGGAAGGTGAATGGGGCAAGACGGTCAGCGGACAGGACAACGAGCCTCGTGGTCTGGTCATTTTGGGAGCCAGGCCACCGTTTTGGGCTAAGCGCGAGAAACGCGCTTAAACGCCAAAAGGAGCCCAAAAACACAAAAACGATTGCTGCCACCAGTCCCGTCCGTGATTCACCTGCACCGTTCATTAACAATCCCAAGAGAGTATCTAGGGCATGTAGAAGACTAGAGATCCAAGAGAGCAGTAACTTAGCTTACAGTGCCCTCTTGTGCCATGTTGCGCGAAAGCTGCAACATGATTAAGAAACTAGAGAAAAAAACGTTTCCCGGTACTGACTGTCTTAAGGGCATGTCAGTTTCCCCGTAAGAAGGGAGCGAAAGCCCAGAGGAGTGCGGCAGAAGGCTGCACTTCTCTGGCAAAGTCTAGATCCTGGTGAAAACAGCAAAAAGTTTAGGGTTTGCCACATGGAAGGAACATTACCCACAATTAAGAAATCTTTCCTAACACTGAGATTCAAGGAAAGAGCATATACAGAGCAAGTAATTGGCTCTGCACTCACCATGTCAACCAACAAAGCATGTAGGACCCTATTGACACTTAAAGCCATATCAAGGACGGTCGCCCCAGATGAGACTATCGGATCCGTGACCAGGTTCAACCAGGACAGCCATCGGGTCCAGAAAATACTACTGAAACACTGGCATCTCCTTAATATAGATATCCACATTAAGCAATGATGCCCTCCAGGCCACTGTTGACATGCACAAAAGTACCCACCTTGCGTACAATGCTAAGCCCATCGTACATGGCACCTGTCGCAACCACCAAACAATCTTGGCTCGCATCTAAGAAGACTTCCGGCTTTCACAAGTGTGGAACTTGAAACATTTGTTCCCATGCAAGAAATGCCAAGCCATTAATTTTCAATGATACCAATGAACAGTCGCACAATTTATTTATTGCAAATCTAATATTGTCTGCCATCATCTGCACCTGTAATCCCCAATACATTGACAGCACAATAAGAGAATTGAGAACCAGGATTAGAGAGCACCTAGGACTAATCCACTCACACGATGCAAGATACCCTCTGGCCCTACACTGGCAAGAGAAAGACCAGTTGGACAAGAAAGATGACATCAAATTCATGGGACTCAAAACCATCCAGCCTGATCCCACAGGGGGCGACAGAATTGAACTATGACCATGTGAAGCCAAACTTCTCCGCAAGTACAGATGTGTCAGTCTAGGCTTGAGCTCCGATCACGAACTGAATGTATTTCTCTGATATGACCGTACATGTCTTGCTGAAATTTCTTACAGATGTTTCACCCTTTACCCGACTATACGTCTGCTAATGCGCTCTATATCCTGCGGATACCCATCGCAGGCCACAAGACCTATTGCCCACCATTAGTGCATGTCCATGCCACCCCACTCTTCTTGGTGGCCCCTTCAACCCACACCAGTTCCACACCGACATATACCACAGCACACCTAATCAACAACATGCGCTATTCCAGTCTGAATCGTTCACCGCCTTGGTTATAACGTGCATGGGACTTGGCCTGCACTTTCACTAGGTGAGCAACCACCTTGTATGAACCCAACAGGGCATATTCATCCTGTTATTGATTGGGACCCGCACCGAACTAGCCTGGATCACTATATACTTGCCCCTTGTCCACTGGGACCCTTCAGGCCTGTAACCTCCCACGGCCAAAACAATTGCACCCAGATGTGTCGGCCATGGCTGTTATTCCTCTCACGTACTTCAGGTAATTGCCCTTATTGAGCTAGATATGCATTATATTCTACCTTAACATACCCTTGACAACATGCTGATACCCCCATGGCCAGACTCCGAAACTGACCGTCAGCCAACCGGCACTAAATATACTGCAAATGGCACCTGCCACGAATACTGTGTTCTTTTGTTCTCTTGAGACCCTTCGGGTCCTTAACTGCCTGCAGCTAGCAGACTATGTGCCTCACCCAACCCTCAGCTCACCCTAACTTGGTTACTCCCCAGCACACAGGTCCTATGTGTCCCCATGACAACATCCAATCTCCTTCGCTCATGGCCCAGCCAGCAGCCAATGAACGCTAACGCCACAACAGCCAATGAGTTCCTCCTCTACTAAAACACTTACTACGATGACGGGGAGAAACTGGGAGAAACGCCTGACAAACCATGAACGAAGCTTGCTGCAACCTCCTGGACCATTGAATTGCACGGTGAAGCCCTGCTGCTGTGTTGAACTCCTTTTACGCCTTGACAGGGAAGCTGTGGCTGGAACGACTTCTCCCCTTGGGTTAGTGGGACCAACTAACCCAGAGACAAACTCCACTGGACCACTATCCCCGACTTGCTGTGCCTCTCCGTTGCTGCGGAAACTCCATGCCTGGGGTCGGGTGTCCATAGTTGAGTGTAACTTCTGCCGCAGTATCGAATCCAGCTACGTGAGCTTCCTAAGGACCCTCCAAAAGCAGGACTTCCAGATCCAGAGTCCCCCCTCACCGAGTGCAGGATCGAAGTGTCCAACCGGTATCTGTGACCTGCATCGGTGCTGTTTGCTAAGTGCTGAAACTGCGAAGTTCCGCAGAACCGAAAAGAGCCCGTAGCTGACGACGACCCCTCCAGACTTTCTCCCTCTTGTCCCCACGACTGAGACTCAGGAGCCAGGGTTTGCACTGCTGTAGCAAGACCAAATCCAGCTGGACCACTCTTCTTCTAACAAGAGGTACTGGTTAGGCTTGGGGTACTTGCCTCACTGCCTGTAGCCATGCTTTTCTCATTTGTGAATTGCATTGGCTTAACCTTCTTTTTGAGTTAATTCCAACTCACTTCTCACAGGCTTTACAGCTTGTGACCCTGTGACCCTACAGTGATCTATTTTATTTTGTAATTTTTTTTTTTTTGGGGGGGGAGGGCTCTAACTTTGCAAGACTTTGATCTAAGAAGTACATCATATCCATAGTGTCCCAAATGGCTTTGGCTGTCCTGGCTCCCTGAAGAGACTTGATAAGGTTTGTCCCTCATAGGTGTTAACTTGTTGTATGCTGGTACTGCTTGGGAAGGATTATCCAGACTTCATTGGAAGATTTGGTTGTCCTCACATTTGTTGAGAAACTATTCTAACCTGTATACTTCTCTTTAAGCTTTCCTTTCTACAGACTCGGAATCTGCAAAGTTTACTAGTGTGATAAATAAATGCCATTACTGTCCGTCACCTCAGGGTGTACGAATTGTGTAAGGAGCATATCCAAAGATTATCCACCAATTTGTTTTGATTCTGTAAAGTAATGTGAAAGTCTTTTTACATTGTTGGAACAAATTGCCTTTCTAAAGAATTCTTATTTAAAAATGGATGTTAATTTAAACTATTTATAACTGAAACCTTGAGTGTGTTTACTTGGTTACTTGTAGTGACATATTTCATTTGTACAGCTCACATTTACCCCTCTTGAGATGGGCCTCGCTGCTCAGTCACACTACCAACTTGTGTAGTACAGACCTATACCAAAAGGTGGGTAACCTAATGCCAAGCAGATGAGTGTTGTGTAGTCTCACACAGTGTGACTGCACCAGTTCTTACCAAACCGGTTCAAAGCACTAAAAGCCTTCCAAATGCACATACAGGGAAGACTGTTCTTGTCCTTACTGACAGCACTGCTGCCATGTACTATCTTTACAAACAGGGGGGCACTCTTACTCCAGGGCTACCCAGCTGTCACCGAGCATTTGGAAATAGGCACTCGAACACCTGTTACTAATATCACAATATGTTCCAGGGGAACACAATCAGAGACTTGCACCTTAGAAAACTAGCAGCGCTTGCAAGGACATACTCTATGCAACATCTTTGCAGAATGGGGTTGTCCACACATCAATCTGTTCAACTCTGAAGAATGCCCAATGTCCAAATTACGCCTCCGTGTACCCTCAAATGGTCCAAAGGGAACATTATCTGGATAACGTGGCCCAGGAGATTTGCCTATGCTGCACTGCTCAAACATGCTGTCAAAAGACCTAGGGAACACACTGCACCCGTGCCACCAAACACTCAATTTAGCAGCTTGGCTCCTGAAGTCGTCGTGTTTGAGCACCTCCAAACTTCCATAAAGATATATGGACATAATTAGAGAGGTGTGAAAACTTACCACCAGGCATTCTTACTCCAATAAATGGAAACCTGTCATTTGGTGCCATAGTAAAAACATCAACCCTATTAGCTGTTCACCTAAAGATATACTGCTTCATCATGAGTTGGGCAGTTGCAGTAATAGCATTACCGCACCGCCCAACTACGAGTTAAGTGGAAATTTAGAGGATTCCCCTCCAGCTCTGAGCTGGAGGTAAATACAACCCATTTTCAGCGCGATTACTGCGGCGCAATTATCGCTGCTTTAATTGTGCCGAAAATGCCCCATTGATTCCAGTGGACTAAAAAAAATTGGTTTTTATACCACTGCTTGTGATCCAGAGGTAATGCTGCCAGACCAAGTGCCAGTAACGCTAACTTCATTGAGCGGCATTCTGGTGGATTTACCACTGGGATAACGCCTTACTCGTGATGAGGCCCATAGTCCTTTATCTAATACACCTCTTAGATTCAGGACTCGTTTTCAACTCCCTAAAGGGCCACCTTGCTGCCATCTGTGTACACCACATCTCGGAGCAAGATTTCCTGGTGGGGAATTCATTTATGGAAAGGGTAAAGAGACTTCACCTTCCTATTTCTAACCAAACTCCCGGATGGGACCTGAATGTTGTTAGAAGACTAATGGGACCATCTTTTGAGCCAGTGCATAAGGCTAGTCATGAGGCCCTCTCCTATAAGACTGCCTTCTCAGTGGCCATAACCGCCATTCATAAAGACCAGGTCTCTCTCACTCTCTCCCTCTCGGACTATATGCACAGCATGTGAATCTAAGACCATGCAGTCATCAGAAGTACGATTGCGGTGAGTAATGCATGTCCTATATTTAGCCACAAGAAGAAAGTCTGCAGATGTTGGAAATGATAACGTCTGGGCCAGACCCTCAGTTCAAATCGCTATTTCCGAATTTCAAAGTCCATCATGCTACAAATTAAACCCTAACTATTAAAAATTGACCTCCAATTGAAAACCTTTTTTGCCAGGGACTGAACAGACCAACATGGCAGCAAAAGGCTTTTGTAAAGAAGTGTTCAAAAAGTTTTAAAAAGCAAAGCTACACCACGAAGGGTCTGCCTGTGCCAAATCAACTGCCCATATGTACTTAAATTGTGTACGGATTGCATGAGAAGTTACATAATAAAAACAAAGGTAATCTTTCTAACCATTGTACTTCTGTGCCGTGTCCCATTGGTAACAGAAATTCCATGATTGTATGACAAAACTCGTCTCAGTTCAGCTCAACATTTCATCTGGCCTGTGTGATGTTTTTGACATGAATGGACTAGAATGTCTGCAAATACCTCCCACTTTATGCGCTTATTTGGCACAAGGGCTGTTTAGGCCCAGCTGCGAAATGCCAGCATTCAGCAGATGACTTTGCAGCCCATTTGTAGATCATCCTCTGAGCGACAAATTATCTTTCGCAAATGTCACACATTCTCCGGCTGTGTGCAGCACAATACCTGTGAACATGTCAATTTTGCAAGGGATAATCCAGCCCAAATAGCTATCGCTCATCAGGTGTGAGGGTCATTTGGAAGTCAACTGCTAAATGTTGACAGCAGCTGCGCTGAAATGATCCTCGCGGCAAATGACCGGCAGTGAGTTGGCTACCATGTCACTGTGGCCGCGCCAAAAGGCGTTCTGCAGCACAGTGGTGCACAGAAAGGCTTGCGCTGCAACGTGGTGTGCCAATACCAGCTACAGAAAGGCGATCACTGGTAAGTAGTAATTGTAATTCAGTAAAAGACTAAAATGTGCACTGTTGGAGATGGTGAAACGATTAATTATAGTAGCAAGATGAATATGATTGAGCTGTTAGATCAACTAGTTGAATTAATGTTTTTGACATTTCCTTGAAATTTCTGAAAAAAATGTGTTGGAGGTTAAATTTCCATTTTGGAAATTTCGATGCTAATTAAAGATGAAGCATAATTCTTGTTTTAACATAGAATTACTGCCCTGCGGCTTCTTTGCAATGTCTCGAGGATGGGGATGTTATTTTAAACTGTTAATATTGTGGGAGAAAAGTGTTGGGGCTCAGAGTGCGTAAAATGCTTCTAGATTAAAGGTAGGAACTTTATAGTAGATGGATGTGAAGATTGTGCCCGTGGCTGCCTGCACTTTTTCTGCTTTGTGTGAGGAAAGCCTGCATTTGGCTTGCCTAAATGATAAGATCATGTATTACATACCGCTTTTGCCAAAGCCTTGTACATATTCCATTTACATACAAATGGGCGAACATATCCAGACCGGCAGACGCATCTAGATGGACGTTGGCCTGCGTCGCATCTAGATAGGAGAGATTGAAGGAAAACACCTAGAAAAACATAAATGCTAACATGCGCCACACCTGGAGTTGTGAACACCAGCCTGCGTGGCGCTCAGATGGAGTTGTGAATGTTAGCATGCCCACACCTGGACGGGTCTCTGGACACTAGCCTGCACTGCATCTGGGTAGGAGTGTGAATGTTGGCATGACCACACCTGGATGGAGTCCTAGACGTTGGCCTGCGCCGCGTCTAGATCGGTATGTGAGGGCCAGCAAGTGCCACTCGGACAGAACTGTGAATGTTAGCATGGTAAAGGTCAGGTAACCCACTAACCAATATAAGCTCAAACTCTGCATACTTATCTCACTCAAAAAACTCACACAACCATCTCTCGCACAACAAGCCTCACGCACTTCACAACACTGCAACAACACATAAGCCGGAACAGCACACGCAGACTGACTCTGATCCGATACCCGCACCAAAGCTCAGCACCCGGTGTGTACTGAGTTGAAGCTGCCAACAGAACACCACTCCTCACTATCCTACTCCCGTTTTCACCTTACTAACCCATCCCACCTTTATCGTTTACAGATCCGCCTGGGGACCAATTCCGTTGGTGATGGTGTGCGGTACAAATACCTTTTAACATTTAACAAATGGAATTGCTCGTTTATTGACCTTGGTAGGTTGAAAGGCTGAGTTGGGCCGTACTAGGATGTGAACCTAAAAAGGCACATCAGAAGTTTTTCACTGTAAAAAAAAATAACCAGGCTTATTGGTTCTGGTATCTTTGTGTGTTGCCACATCCGGCAGATGGAGTGACTGCTTAATACTGCTTCACTTATTATGAATACGTTTATTTAAATTTTAGTAACATTTGCAGACAAAAAATGCCGTTAGTATCTGGCTTGATTTTGAGAATGACAAAAAATATATCAACATCTTTGTTTTCTCGTTCGACAGTGCCGTGAATTGTTCTCGTTCTCTTGGAAAGTGGAGTCTAGGAAGTCCTCGAGGCGAGAGTGCATTTTCGGGCGAGATGGCCTCCTTGAAACGGAGTCGGGCGCAAGCTTGGCCGGAGGAGACTGGTGACCGAGAGCACGGCCTTTACAGTTTGCATCGGATGTTTGACATTGTAGGCACTCACTTGACACACAGAGATGTCAGAGTGCTCTCTTTCCTTTTTGTGGATGTGATTGATGACTATGAACGGGGAATGATTCGGAGTGGTCGGGACTTTCTGCTTGCACTGGAAAGACAGGGCCGTTGTGATGAAACCAATTTTCGACAGGTGCTACAGTTGCTGAGGATTATTACCCGCCATGACCTGCTACCCTATGTAACGCTGAAGAAGAGGCAAGCCGGTAAGTGCCTTCATGTCATTGGAGCCTCTCCATGTGTATTCTACTATAATGTCAACAAATTAACTGCCATAAAGGTGTTGCTCTGAAGATGGGTACATGTTGTATTGGATTATCGGGCTATCCACAATTGTTTTCAGAGTCTTGCATTAGCAGGTACTACCTCAGAACTGTAAGATTAATATGAAGTTACAGACTGAAGGTCCTACTTTTTGAAAACAGTACCCTATAATTTAAAATTGTATATAACTTGCAATCTTGGATGAGCTGAAGGGGTAAATTGAATGAATATTCCAAGAAAGGATGTGGGAGAAGATTTGTTAGTGGGATGAACGATGTGCATGTGGTGAATTGGAGGGCAGACTCGTTTGGGTGTCTTTTGGTTTTGTCATGAAGAGAATGTGCAGTCTAGACAGATTTTTTTATAGGATGGCAGACCCTTCCGGTAACTACCCCATGGCCAAGTGAAGTGAGGTGTCCCTTTTTAATATTACCGAAAAGTAACTCGCTCCATTATAGCATTGTTTGGCAAATGCTGATCCCAATGCTACACAAATCAATGTTTCATGCATTTTATGAAGCTTCCTCTTTGTTTATATGTGGTGCCAAGTCGTTTAAAAAGCTGAAGGGGGGGATTTTTTTTGTTGTGATTTTGCAGAAAAAAAATTCTGAAAAAGCGGCAGTGTTTTTCTGTACTTGTTTCGTTGGTTTCACGTAAACTCATTGTTGTGATATTTACTTTGCTTTAATTTCCATTTCTTGAGGGCATTTTACTTGTGCACAGCAGTGCTTTGCACCCTAGAAACTCCTGAAAAGAATCGGCTACTGTTGACAGTTGCACTCTTTAATTAAAAAGAAGCCTGTGCAGCAAAGTATCCTGGTACAGTTAAGTAATTATTATTTGATCCCAAAAAAACTCCTATCAAAAAGATCCATTGATCAATAGGCAAACAAAAAACGTAAAGTAAAATCATAGCATTCATGAACAAAATGAATTACACATCATGGTGGAGTTGGGTATGTAGTAAGGGGTGAAGCATAGACAAATGTATACATTTAACCAATTATGAAACGCAGTATCCATTTAGAGTTGCCTATACACCTAAATCACAATGTTTGTTTCAACCTGTGATGGCATTTAGTGTGATAACCAGTTATAAGTAGTCATTGTTGGGCAGGAATTGATGTAGTAACCCTGTGGGAGACTGCACAACCCTTGTCCTCTTGATATTAGGTAACCCACCTATTGCTATAGGTCTATACTACACAAGTTGGTAGTGTGACTGAACAGCCAGACTTGTCTCAAGAGCGGTAAGTAAGCTGTAGCAATGAAATCCACCAATAAAGTTTCCAAATCACACTTCTATATGTAGCAATCAAATATACTTTCTCAGAATCAATACAAAGCAAGTAGATACTCTTTAGAGATGCTTGATACACACTTCCTACACCCTGAGGTGAATTCACTAACTAGGACAGTAATGGCATTTATATATCACTTGTACGCTTTGTAGATTCTGAGGTTTGTATAAAGGAAAGGTTATTTATTCATTTATATAGCGCACCTAACCCAAAGGTATCTGGGCGCATTACTTGACAATTACAGCATTGTTACAGAAGGTCGAGGTTGCAATGTAGGTACAATAGGATGCATAGAAGGACAGAAATGTAATCGCATTACAGATACAAGTTAGGTGTGGGATTGATGGTACTTTACCGATCCTGTGCAAAGGGACAGGTTTTCAGATTTTTTCTAAAGGTCCAAAAGGACGGTTCCGATCTTAATGCCAAAGGCATGGAATTCCACAGTTTAGCTGCTAACACCAGGGAATTGTTACCTCCTGCTTTTTGTAATTGAAATCTAGGTATCGTAAGAAGGTGTGCATGAGTGGAACGAGTAGTTAGCCTATGGAGTTTGTCAGACTCCAAAAACAAAGGAAACATAAAATCCAAATCTGATCAAAACACACGAGAGAGTGAGAAAAAGGGCTCACTCACTCCAGGGTTAAAATTAAAAGTCCTAAAGTCCAGCAAAAGAGCTTGGGGGGGGGGGGCGGAGGGTCTCTAAGGTTGAAGGTAATTAGCACAAAAATGAGAATTCTTCCTAACAGTCATGATGGGTGCAGTCCTTGTGAGAGATACCAGATGCCAAGATAACATGCAAGGATTTAGACTCCCCAGTGTGTAGTCCAAAAACAAACATATTGTCAAGCCCTTTACTAGTGGTGACATGCGGGTGGGTACCCGTGGACTGCATGAAATAGCATGCTTGTTTTGATTTGGAAGCATGCTATTTGATGCAGTCTACAGGTACCCACCCTCATGTCACCACTAGTAAGGGGATTGACAATGTTAGTTCTGGGACTTTCACACTAATTTTGGTGAGTCTAAATCCGTGCATGTTATTTTGGCATCTAGGATTTCTCACAAGGAATGTACCCATTATGACTACTACGAATAACTGGTTAGCAAACTAAATGCCATCACTGGGTGAAACACATCGTGATTGATCTGTATAGGCAGTGCTCCAGATGGGATTTTGTCGTGAGAGTATTTTACTTTGTTTTTAGAATTGTAAAGTAAATCCAATTTCAAGAGTAAAAATTAGTTTCTTCCGTCGCAAGAGAGTAAAAAAGTGTCTGACAACTATCCAATTTGTGATAACATTAAAACTGTGTTCGAAAACATTACTGACAAAAGAACTTGCTGGTGCGTACTACCCAACTTAATCTTCAATATACCTGGACACAAAACTCTGTTAAGAACTACTACAGATTCCAGCTAGTTGCATCATAAATCAAGTCCCTCACTCTACCAGCATCACTTCTTTGCCTCTTGGGCCTACTGTTGCTGCCCGGCACTACCTACTTGACAGCCACTCCATGTTTTTCGCTCCATCTCTCCTTCCCTTTGCTACTCTGTTTCCCCTGTCTCACTTTCTGATGTTCTGCCTCTCTTTTAATTGTTGCTATGCCACGTTTTAAGGTCTGTTGCTCTGTCACTCTTCCTCTCCCATCTCTGCGTTCTATTATTGCTGTTTCCCTCCTACATTGTGCTGTATCGGTTGATACAACTCCTCTTCCTCTCTTATGTCATTACTCTGGCTATATCGTTTTTTCATTTTCTCTGTTATGGTTGCTACTCCTTTTGATTATCTTTCTTGCACTGCCTCTTATGTTATTGGCCTGCCTTTCTCTAATGCGGATTTTCTATTTCCAGATCTCACTGTCTGCTGTTGATCTGTGTTTTCTTATTTTACGGTCTGTCTTTTTTGCTCTGCTTCTATCCCTCACTCCTATGTTGTGTGTGTGTGTGTGTCCTATTTACCTCTGTTTCCCTTCTCACTTTCTTTGTTGCTCTCTTATGTAGCTCATTGGTCCGTCTCTTCCTGTTGCTCGAATTCCTGTTTGTGGATTGTCTAATGCATTCTTTGTTAACCTGTATTGCTTAGGTTCAGAGTTGCTCTTTTTCTCCTTTTTGTCTTTTGACATGGCACCAATAAATATTTAAAAAGCTGAAAATGCCTTTTCTATTTACAAATCCAGTGCAGCTTTACCATTGTGCGCTCCTTTTTTAGATGTGCGCAAACCTTGTTTGGCTGTTAGGTTGGGAATTATAGAGTTAGAGGTTTCTCACCAGATGCAGTACTTGCTTGAATGCAGATGGCTTGTGCCATTACAAGTATAAGAGCCCAGATGAGATGTGTTCTGACCCCTAGCAAGTATAGCAGCCCTGATGAGATGTGTGTTCCGAGCCAATGTATAGCGGGCCCGATGAGAGGGGATATATGTGATCACTGTGCCGTTTTTACTTCGATTGCCGAACATGCTGATTTTATTTTTTTAAAGAAAAAAAATCAATGCCCTTTTCACCCTAATATATATATATATATATATATACACACACAAGGAGACCCCCAAACCCCTGTTACCCTCTACTTCCATTATATACACTCAAGCCATAAAATAAGCAGTGTCGCATAGCAATTTGCTATGCAATTCTGTAGGTTTGCTAATCAAGTGGACATTTGTGTAGCAAAGTTAGCTATTTAAGTTGCCCTCTTCAATGAAAGCACAGTTCGCCCTGCATTCCTATCTTACCCTCTGTGCTCTCTTCACCCTCTTTTCTCTGTTCACTTCAAGTGCTAATGCAGAGGAAGTGCAGCAGTAATCGTCTCCTCCACTCGTGAGTGCCAAAGGCATGTGTGGGAGTGCTAGGCAGGAATTTACTTCTTGATTGCAATTATTTGAAAAAGAAAGAATCGGGATGATACTTTTTATTAAGCTTTCTATATCCTGTCTGGCAAAAAGATGTATGTGTCGACTTTATATTTTTTTTAAAAAAGATAGTCATGCAATTCCATTTCTAAAATGTAAGCTGTTACATAATGCATAATTACAGTATTGATACTGTAAAACACTGCATCATCTCCATGCTTTACAGCAATGGTTAGGTTAGTGTATCTAAATGTCAGTGTCAAATATATTTCATTTTATTGGGATAAATGCACCATATTGACGAGTGAACACTTTTGAATATACACATGATCACATAATCAAATGCTTTTGATGACAAACTTTGTTTTGCAGGTTGCATACATCTTGCAACGGGTGCTCAACCCATGAGCGAACCCATACTCCTTGATATTGTATATCCTCATCCTGTTGCTTTATACCGGTTACCCTGAATGTGAGAGGACCACAAACTACAATATTCCACCTAGTTTTCCCAGTTCTCTACCTGC
This sequence comes from Ambystoma mexicanum, assembly GCF_040938575.1. Lineage (NCBI taxonomy): Eukaryota > Metazoa > Chordata > Amphibia > Caudata > Ambystomatidae > Ambystoma > Ambystoma mexicanum. The sequence goes on from NC_090921.1 coordinate 1,498,445,295, forward strand.
TACTCAATCCACTCTGCTTAGTCTCTTTCTTGCCTCTTACATAATGAATACACAAAGCAAACTAGATGCTTATGCAAAGTAGTGATCAGTAGTTCTATCCAGTCTGTACATCTACAGATCTACTTCAATACCAAACGCTGAAGTTAGCCTCCAGAGCTCGCTTTGCTTTATGCTTATGATTGTATTATTTGATTGCATTATATATTACCACCTGTGTGGAGACAACTGGACAAACCGTTTTCAGAGCCTTTTTGATCATATCTATTTATTTGTATCCATTCACGCTGCTAAACTTTTACATTTTACAGACTCTGGCTCGCAAAGTCTTTTCGCCCACTCGCATAGTCGAGTAGATTTTATGAAGGCCCAGTAGCATTTACAGGGGAAGTTTGAAACTTTAACATCTTCTTTGTTTGCAGTACATATCAAATACAAGTTTCACTGTGCATGGCTGGCGTCTGGGAGGCAGCAGTGTGCCAAACATAAAGTGGGTTTGTAGAAACATGCAACATTTGACAGAAATCGCATTTTCAATTTGTTGTCCTCCGTGCCTATGGGTCGAGTGCATTTCTCTTAGGCTGAATAGGTGAACTAAGTTACCCGACCTGCAGGTCTAGCTGAAATTTAAAGAAATGGCAAGGCCCGACTCCTCTCACTAATGTTTTATTTCAGCGGTACGCATAACTGCTGTATTTTTGCTCATGTCATGGGTACAAATTTCGTCTTGTGACATTAACAATATCAGTACAAAATTGCTAATCAAATAGGTCTGTTTGCTAATCAAAAAACATTTAATTAGCAAACTCTGCTAATCAATTTTTGAAAACTAATTTATGCCTTGTACACTGTACCTTTCCCATCACAAATATAGGGTCGAAATAAAAAACATTTCCAGTGGTCGCCGTAAAAAAGGCGCATTTATTGTATGATCCGGATGAGAGGTGCGTGTTCTGAATCTGTGAGCATTTAGTCCTTTTTCATAAGTCGAAAGCTAAGTCCGCTCTGTTGCAATTAAATGTTACCTGCATCTTAAATGCATACCTCTGATGCAGACGCATTAACTCACCTATCAACAGGATTTGAACAAACAGGTTATACAATGATCTCTGCAGCAGGGCTATTGATCCTCTGAGCTACCTTTCCCAAAAGGCTGTTGACTGGGGAAAGGCACATAGGGTTAGGGAACTGGCAGTTCCGTGAGAGGCTTGCCTGACATAACTGGCTTGTCAAAAATCTCTCAGCCTGTTTGGACTATCCTGCATGAGTAGGTTCATAATGAGGCTTTGAAATATGATAGATTTTTGGTAGTGGGACTCAGTAATGTGACATGGGAGAAGCAGAAGTTTTGAAAAGCGCAAAGCAGAGTAGGAAAGATCAATTATATGGCAGCATTGCCATCTTCTCGCACTGCCTGCCAGTGTGCATCACATCAGCTCAGGCGGGTGGTGGTAAGGATCTATGGGAAAATACATTTTTACTGTGCAGTCGAACATCCTGCATGTAAAACACATTTTCTGTATTTTTAATCCAGGGGAGACAGCTCGCAGCACCCCCCTTGACATCCACCTACTTTATTAAATCCCCCTACCAAACGCCCCTCTCCATCTATTCTTTGGGGGAAATCTTTTGTTTTCCGTGCAAGGTTTGCTACATTGCAGTAATGGGATTCAGGAGTTTTGGAGTGAAAATGGAGGACTCAGTTCTTGCTCAGTACTTTAGCTCGCTGCAGAAAATGCCAGCACATCTTCGTGCTTTGTCATTACAGCAGCTCTTTCAAGAAAATCTGGTACTTTCCCAAAACATAGCAGTCCTGCTAAGAAATGTGGACATGATGCAATTGACCCTGCTGTGAATAATTGGCGCTGTGCCATGACCTGTTTATAGTAGCTCTGCTGATAAATTACGCTACTTTGACTGAATATATAGCAGTCTTGTTCAGAGGAACCTGTACAATCTGTGCCACTGAAAATATATACAGCACTGCTTGTACCTGCATCCATTGTTCCCGCTTGCGGTGGGCGGCTGGTAAGAAAGGGAGTTAAAGTAAAGTTCTAACTATATGCCCAGCTATTCCTTACTCTCTAATACAGCAAACAATGTACAGTGCCCATTCATGCGTGCACATGCATACAATCTTATGACTAAAATAAACACATTGCCATATAGAACACCAAAAGCTTTTCCTTATCACAAATGCCAAAGAAATGCTTGCTGGGAGGCTCTTCTAAAACCTTGAGACATAAATCGCAAATTATGTGCTGCGGTGATGAAAAGAAAACAAAGTATGAAATTGCCATTATGCTGCAACTGCGATGCCTCTATTAAATCTGATCAAAACAGCGGAAAATGAAGCAGAAATGCAGCGCTAGTTTAAGACCATTTTCATTTTACACAATTCTATGTTTCCTACGGCAATGTGAAAAGCATGATCATGATTCAAAATGGTTAAATAACACAAACGTACACAATGCAGGCAGTTCAACAAAACACAATTTCCCTTCTACATTACCCAGAAAGTATTACCTTGTTATAAATATTAACAGAGGATAACCAGTGACCTCCAAAGATTTGTGGGGGTGCTGCTATAAATAGCCTATGTAAGCTGTAGGCAAGGAAGATTTAAAAGGGCCATATTGACAACAATTCTGTGCGTAAAAAGGCCTTATGCACACCTTATCTGGAGGGCTTTGTATAGGCAACTCTAATTGGATACTCTGTTTCATAATTGGTTAATCTTATATATTTTTTTCCATGCTTTGCCTGTTACTTCACCTACATACCCAACTCCACCCTGGTATGTGTAATTAATTTTCTTCATGAATGCTATGATTTTACTTTTTTGTTTGCCGATTGATCAATGGCTCTTTTGTATATGATTTGATTGACTTGTGTTTTTATCGAATAATAATTACTAACCGTTTCATGTAGTAATTTGGATCATTTAGCAGCCTTGATAAAGACCATTTGTCAATAGATTGCTCTGAAGAGAAATAAAGAATAAAAAACAAAAACCTGTTTTGTTAAGCGCATAAAACTAGCATTTTCAAAATGTATTCGTTTTACTAACAGGTTAAAGCACATTGTGTTATGTCATGTTATATTATGTTGTGTACCAGTCATGTTGCTTTTTACGAGGCATAGAAAGGCTGTTCAGTCAAAGGTGACATGTAGCATTCGATTATTGTTCAAATAAATGTTAGCAGGATTTGGTTCTTTGAAAGGGTACACTGCCTAAAGGATACCTGCAAAAGTAAGCTGGTAAGTAGTGTTGGAGCCCATGGTGGCAACAGTAAAAACACAAATGATCACAGTTCAAGGGTGTTAAACTGTAAATGCAGGGTGGAAAAACGCCTAACCTAAATCTAAGAGTGGAGCATGCTTCGACCATCAAATGAAAAATAAGGCAGTCCTTGGGGCGTCTTGTCAAAGTAAAAGGCCTATTAAAAAAATATATACATGTTGTAATTCCTTACAACTAATTACAGAGAGTGTGGGATAGGGTTTTCAATAAAGTGTTCACAAATAAGCCAGGTTTGATTGCCAGGGGTCTCTCCTTACCCACACTTTTTTAGCACGGTACAAGATAGATCTCTGAGCACGACGCACGCCCTAGCATTCACAGTTTGGTTCTAGCTATCCGGTTTGTCGATGGTTAAGTCTCTTTTCAATAAGTCTCTTTCCTTCGAGGGCCTGATGTATAGAGTTTCTTTCCAAATGGACTTTGGGTGATACTTTTCACCACTGGATCTCCCTCTGCCGGGCTCGGACCCACATGACAAGGGGGACAATTCACTTCCTCTTGTCTTTCAATACTTCTTTCATTCCTAAATCTTAATGTCTTTTTAAACACTTCAGGCTTTGTCCCTTTTGTCTGCTTCCCTCTCCCAGGTTCACTCTTGCCAATTTTTACAAACCGTTCACAGTGGACACCACTCGGTCAGGTTCACTCCCGTCAACACACTATTCATAGGGACCTCAGCCCTCACCCCTTTTTTGTTAGCATCCCTGTTCCGGGTTCACTCTTGGCAATATACTGGCACTTTAGAATTCACCCCTTCTCGTTAGCATCCCTCCGCAGGGTTTACTCTTGCCAACCTTTTCACTCTTGCCAACCTTTGCAACACACTGTTCATGCGCTAATTTCACCAAGCTGGATAAATTTCCCTTTGTTTGACAAACATCTGTTGGTCGAACTTTCAACGGTACAGAGGATTTTACAAGACCCCTGTATGACCACTTGAACCTTTTCTCGCCTTTTCCCCAAGGCCTTCTGTTTACGGTAGTATCTACCATCGGCTAATCGCCGAGTTTCCTGTGTGAGCACCCTCGTGGTGTCGGACTCCTCTGTTGCTGGTTTCCCCCCTGGTTTTCCTCCTATTGTCGCAATAGTTTCATTAAACTTTTCAAAGTTCAAATCAGCCGTTAGCTACTTTCCGTTCAACAAAGTTCTGTTTCTTATCGACTCTCCCCTCGACTCACCGGCTGTGACGAACCGCTTTGCTTTCTTTCTCTTTGGAGTCCATGTTGGTACCACAGAGACAAGCGTCTCCCCCCGGCTTGGTAATTGGCAGAGGAGGATTGTGTGTACCATTGACATCTGCTGCAACACACACTGGCTAATGTTTGCAGTTTTGTGATTCTTTCTGCAGAGGTTTCACAGGCCTTGGTCGGAAAGGGCACGACCGCTCTGCTTGTCACCCTCTCTTTATGCGCCATCTTCTTCTCTTCTTGAACTTCCATGCTGAGTTAGCTCGCATGTCGTGCTGTCTGCCTTCCTTGTCCTGTGCGCTTGTGCTCCACCTTTTATCCCTGTGGGAAAGGGCCATCGGGTGTGTGATTCTGGTCAATTACCTGACTTTGCCTGACCCTTGTATTGGGACATGTCAGTAAACAGCTCTGGTGTTAGTCCGCTGTGTTGTGCAAAAGTGTTTGTCGTAAAAGGGCGGTGGTGGGGGTAGTGTTTTAGATTATCCTACATGGTGAGATGGGGGGGGGTGGGAGGGGGAGAAGGTCTTGTATGGGATTATAACCCTCATACTAGAGGGGTTTGAGATGATCTCTGAAGGCTGGGTTTTGTAGGGTTTGTGCAATGAGTAAGCAGGTTTGTGGGAACTGTAGTTTGTCATTTTCTGACTTCCCAGTTGATTGGTAGGATTTATAAAATAAACCGGAATGGCCGGGCTTGTGAACTGAACAGAGGGGGTGGTGGGGATGGTAGTGTTTTGTCAAGGTAGATTGGGTGTTTGGAAATGAATAATCAGAGGGACTTGGAGAAGAATGGTTGGGGTTGTTTGGATAGGAAACAGAAAAACAGGGATTCTGGGAGTTGTGGTTTTTAAGTGCAACAGGGTTTGGGCTCCCAGAGCTTTTTTGAAAAATATGTTTGTCTATGGTTTATTTAAACCTTTACAATACAAACTTTATATCAAAAATAGAAATGCACATTCACAAGATAAAATTGTATTGAATATGAATACTCCTACGTCCTGTCCCCTTTCCTCCATACTTATGGGACATCTCCCCGTCCTGTGGGACGGGACCGGAGCACTTATGTAAAAAGCATCCAAAAAATGTTTTCAAAAATGTGTCCGTCCCTCTTTCTTGCGTTGGGCCCGGCACGCGGCCGTAACCCTGCCCACCTTGGCTCTGCCCCGCGCATCGCCCATCAGTCCTTTTCTCCGCACGATCGGAGCCGGACGCACTTGCATCCTCGAAGATTTTCTTCCCGTTTTTCCCCTCTCTGGCTCTCGCTAGCATTCGTTTACTAGTCTGTCTTCTAAACTAGATTTTCCAGACTGTTCATCGTCGCTTCGCGAGGGCGGATCCCCATCCTCTGTATTTAGAGTGTTTGGGTCCGGAACACCGTTGGGACTCCTGTTTTTACTGTGACTCCCTTTCGGTCCTGGCTCTTCAACAGCGGTTGGAGCGGTGGGAGGAGGTGTTCGAACTGACTCCTCCTTCGCATTTTCAGGCGTTCCTCGACGAGAAAAAAAAATGCTTGGTAAGTTCTTTGATTTTCAGAGCACCCTGGCCGGGGGATACCTTCCCGGGTTCCTCTCGAGCCGGGAGGGGCGTTGATCTCTCTGTTACCGGGGTTCGCCCTGAGGTGCCTGTCGGGCCTAATAATTCTACCAGAGTTTTCTCCGAGGGTCTCCGTAAGGGGCCTATGTCCACCTAAGTACGCTCCGAGGCCCCTCCTGTGGGGGCTGTGTAGACCCAGTTCTACTGAGTCGTGTGGTACCGGAGCTTGCTCTGATGCCGTTCTTTCGGCTTCCCTCAAAAACAAAACCGAGGTACGCCCTGAGGCCTTGAGGTTACCGAACGCATGTTCGAGGCCCGTGCCGATAAGGGTTCTACCGGGCCTAGGGACGAGGTCCCTCGTACAGAGGCTAAGGCTACCAACAGTTCTGAGGGGCCGGTCAAGGCCCTGTCGGTGACAGCGCACCGTTCCCGCTCTTGTGGTGACACCAGGTCTGTTGAGGGGGCAAAGAAGAAAGTTTCTTCTTTTACCGGCAGTGCTGAGGCTCTTCCTTCGAAGGCTCAGTTGGCGGTTGGTATGTCGCGGAAACATTCCAGGCCTCATAGTACTGGCTCTGCCGAGGTTCCTTACGTTAAGGCTAAAATTAAGACACCCTGATCCATCGACTGGGACCCCTGCCTCACGTGCCGCAGTTCCCCTCAGATGAGGGCAAAATGGTGCCCGTTCCAGCCACGACCGCGGCAGCCATTTTAGGTACTACCTCTACAACTACACCATCGGCCCTTGGTGTAGGGTTTGGTACTTCGGGTGAACCTAAGGTCCTTTGTGCGCATCCTTACCGGCCGGTTTTTGATTGGAACGCCCGGATGCCTCTTCCGCACAATGTTTCGTTGCCCGCGGGGGCGGCTCCCTTGATTTATGTGGATACGTCGGCAGAGGGGCCTGTGTGGCACCCTTCCCCGTTGCGTCCCTGGATTTGTCCACCTCATGAGAGGCCTCCTCAGGTTCCGAAACAATCTCCTGAGGACGCCGTTTTCGGTAAATTTCAATTGCTTATGCGCACCGATCCCATGGGGGAATATTTCAAGGGGCTTTTTAAGGAGATATGTCCACCCGTCCCGTCGGTGGTTCCGCCGCTGGTTCTGCCGGCGCCTCCCTTGCCCGTGGTGCCTCCCCCCTGCGCTTCTGCCTGTGCCACCATTGTCCCCAGTGGACAAGGCAGTGCCTGACTCGGCTCAGCAAGAGCCGGTCCTGTCAGATGGCCCTCAAGGCGATCAGGACAACGAGGACCTGCTGTAACGCTCACCTGATTCCCACGGAGGCGCAGGTCTGGCTTCGAGTGCTGATGCTTCTTCAATGGTGAAGCGCAGGACTCTGAAGATGGACAGGAAGGGCCCCTCTACTCTGGCTTCTCCGGCTCGCAGGAATATTCCCGTGTGTGTGAAAAGGGAGTATTCCCTACTGACTGAGTTATGCTCAAGCCTCCCACTCTCTTCCAACCCTCCACGATACCCTTCCACGATTCCACGTGAAGTCTCACCTTAGGGTCAGGAAGGATGAGCTCTCCATCCTGCTTCTGATGCAGGGGCGCGTTGAAACCCAGTTACTTCACTGGATTGAGGATTATGGGAGTTCAGGTAAGCTTGACTATTCAGGTAAGGCTCTGTAAAAGTTCTGTTGCAAGTTCAAAAGGCCAAGCTTAATAATAATGTTCATTGTCTTTTTCCCCTTAGGGGCCGGGGTTCGGAATGCCGGAGATATGGCGCCGACCCGAAGTGAAACGTGCAGTTCCAGTAAATGACAGGTAAGTTCTGGATGAGCGCTCGGGTAATGTCTTTGCATTTGCTCATTCAATGTCTTTGTCTTTTTTCCCCCCATAGGGGCTGGGGTCCGGATGCCTGGAAGCGACAAGACCCGAAATGAAATGGGAATGACCCAACAGGTAAGACTTAGAAGGAAACTGAGCTTTTCCTATTCCCTTCCTTCTCTCACCTTGTTCTTGTCTTTCTCTCTAGGTTCTGGGAAGTGGCTGTGGATCTGGATGATCGCTGCTGAAGATGGTGGCGTCCAGGAAAGGTGAGTGAAATGCAGCTCTGCAGCGATCGTAGCGAAATGCTTTTAAAATGTCTTCCTTTTCAGGATCGTCGGTGTGATGTCTCTGTGGTGCTGATTTAGCAGGTAAGGTCTTTTGTCTCCCTTTGCAGGTGACCCAGGATACTGACAGGATTGGCTGAGGTCCAGATGCAGGAGCTGACACGGTGAGCGTCCAGCTGCGAGGAGTAGAACAGCGCGAAGCGTGAGTTGCTGATCGGGTGTGGTTTAAATAGCTTTGGAAGAAGTTCCAAGTGTGTATCCTTCCTCCGATCAGGTATGTATCCTTCCCCGACCACACCCGGGTGGAAAGTAATCCCACAGGTAAAGTAGTTCATTCAGGCCTCAAGAGGGCTTGGATGTGGCAGCATGGTCTGCATCAGGTAAGTGCACATTAAAACACTTGAACACATATCTAGCTTTATGAGCCTGGTGCCTAAGGCGCCAGGACAGGGGTCCAACATGAGCCTGGCGCCTAAGGCGCCAGGCCTGCGTCCAAAGGGCCCCAGCTTGGGCCCGCTGGCACTCCCCTGGGGGAAAATGATGCCTGCCTCTGGGGTTGCTGGGTCGGACCTGGCTCCTTGGAGGTAGGCATCATGACAACTGCCCCTCTCTACCAGAGCTTTCTATGACTGGGTACGGGACATGAGCTTCTTGGATGTTCCGGTGCCCGAGGCACCTGCCCCGCAGGAGGGTGTGCTTTCTGGGGCGTTCACCTTGTCTTCTTTGGAGCGTACCATCCTGTTCTTGCAGAAGGACGTTCTGGCCAAGGTCCGAAGAGTTTGGGAAAAGCCACACTCAGGACTTTTTGTAAATAAAAAGATTGACGCGAGGTACAGGCTACATTACTCGGAAGAAGTGGCCTTGTCGTCTTGTCCGCCTCCCTCCTCCACAGTGGTGGCTGCGGGCTCGTTGCAATCCAGACCTGCAGCTTCCTCCTCCGCGACGGCGACTCAGGTCTTGGGAAAGGAGGACCAGCTCCTGGAGTCCCTAGGGAGGAAAATCTTTGCCAATTCGGCCTTGCAGCTCAGGCAGGCCAATGCAGAATTGATTTTGGCGGGAGCTAACATGGGGATGTGGAGAGGTCTGTCGCAGTTTGAGGAGCATATTCCGGTCGAGAAGCTGGAGGATTTCAGAGGCCTTTCCGATGCCAGGGTTTTGGCCCAGGATCTCCTGGAGGCTGCGGCTCGTCACGTAGACACCTCGGCTCGGGGTCTGATACTAGGGCTTGATACCTCGCGGCAAGCATGGCTGCATGCCACTAAGTTCTCGAAGGAGGTGCAAGACAAGGTCCTGGACCTTCCATTTGATGGTAAGGAGCTTTTTCACTCTTCTACCAAAACCAAAGATAGCACTCAGACGGCCAAATCATTATCTGTTCTGGTTAAGCCTCCCTTCAAGACTCAAAGGCCGTTGTCGCAAGGTCGACCTTCCTCTGGTTTTAGGGGCTTCCTCGACCGCAAAAATCGTAGAGTAGATACTCCTGCGGGGAATAACCGCCGTAGACAACAGCGTACACAGTATTTCTCCCGCTCCTCAGCCTCCTCATCCGGTTCAGGTGGCACCGCCACCGATAAACCTGCCAAATGGGGGTTTTCCGTGCTCGCACGAGACCCCGGTGGGAGGACGCATTGCGCCTCATTGGGAGGCTTGGCAGACCATCACAGAAGACAGATGGGTCTTGTCAGTCGCTCGAGCGAGCTTCCGCTTACCTTTAACCCCTACCCCACCCCTCAACCCTCCTTTTCAGCTGTCTGGCTCACCCTCCCTCAAGGCCGAGGTTCAGAAACTTCTGGACCTCAGAGCTGTGGAACCTGTTCCCCTTGGGGAGCGAGGGGAGGGCTTCTACTCCGGGCTGTTTACGGTGCCCAAACCCAACCAGGCTGGCCTGCGCACCATCCTAGACCTTTCCCAGTTCAATCTTTCCTTACCCCAAGAGAAATTCAAGATGATCACGCCCGGCCAGATTCGCTCCTCGTTGCAGGCAGACGATTGGCTCAGCGTGGTGGATCTTCAGGATGCGTACATGCATATCCTGATTTGGAACCCACACAGGAGATACCTCTGTTTCTCCTTGGTCGAGAAGCACTTCCAGTTTCGGGTGCTTCCTTTTGCCCTCAGTTCGGCGCCGCATGTCTTCACGAAGATGATGACGGTGATCGCGCCCCATCTTCGTCTCCAGGGTATCCATGTGTATCCCTATTTGGACGACTGGCTCCTACGCAGCCCTTGCCCGTTGGCAACGGTGGGCAACCTCCAGTCTCTCCTTCAGCTCCTGTTCCATCTTGGGCTGTCGGTGAACTGGCGGAAATCCTCCATGACGGGCTCACAGGACCTGACTTTCCTGGGTTTTCGTTGGAACACGATAGACTGCCGAGTGTATCTGACCGGGGACAGAATGGTGGATCTGTTGGCCACGTGTCAGATGTTTACACAGTCGGAGAGCATGTCGGCCTGGTGGTTCCAGAGGCTTCTGGGCCTCATGGCATCGTGTGTGCTGGCTCTTCCTCTTGCTCGTCTCAAAATGAGACGGACCCAGATGGCTCTTCGGAGTTCCTGGCGTCGGGCTGTGGACACGGAATCCAAACGGATAATGATTCCGGATTCCATGAGAGTGGACCTGGACTGGTGGTCATCTCTCAGCAACGTGTCAGTGGGCGTGGGGTTCCAGGACCCAGCCCCCATGTTGACGATCACGACAGACTCCTCCCTTTTCGGGTGGGGTGCGACGTTAGATCTTCTTCAGGTCTCGGACCTCTGGTCAACTCAGGACAAGCTCCTGCACATAAATCAATTGGAGCTTCTGCCGATTTTTTCTGGCGCTCAAAGCGTACAGACCTCTCATTGTCAACAAGGTGGTCTGCATAAGAACGGACAATGCGGTCTGCATAAGAACGGACAATGCAGTGTTGATGTACTACATAAACAAGCAAGGGGGAACAAAGTCTTCCCCCTCTCGTGGATCTGTCCATTCAGATTTGGGAGTGGGCTGTGCGTCATGGGGTTTGGCTGCTTGCCGTGCACATCCCGGGCCGGCTGAATGTCACCGCGGATGCCCTCAGCCGGCGGACAGTGGTCAGCTATGAGTGGGAGTTGAAGGCAGAGATCCTCTCATGGATTTTCTTGTGTTGGGGCACACCGGAGGTGGACCTCTTCGCCACGGCGGCAAACAAGAAGCTTCCTCAGTACGCCGCCAGAGCGGGGGCTGGGAGCCTCCTCTCTGGGGGACGCACTCGATCCCATGGCACAACATGAGAGCTAACGCCTTCCAGCCGCTACCTCTGGTTCATCGAGCAATTTGGCAGTTGAAGAGCTCTGTCAACTGTTATCTTCTACTAATAGCCCCGTGGTGGCCAGCCAGGTTTTGGTTCTCAGAACTTCAACACCTGTCGGTGTGTCCGCCGATCAGGTTACCAGTAACTCCCGATCTTCTTCACCAAGGGGAACAGCAGATGTGGCACCCCTCCCCACAATCGCTCAACTTGGCGGCATGGTGCCTGAGTTCACGGCTCTAGAGCCTTTGGGTTTGTGTGCGGATAACATGCACATTATCCAGGCAGCCAGGAAACCCTCGACCAGATCCCAATACAAGAGTAAATGGCTCAGGTTCTGTCATTGGTGTTTGGAGAAAGAATTGGACCAGAGGGTGGCGACGATTGACAGTGCTGTCCTTTGTCTCCTCCCTAGCAGAGTCAGGGGTTCATGTCTTGTCCTGCAGGACTTCTCTCTCTCGGCGATTTCCGCCTACCTCTCTACAGACCGGTGTTCTTATTCGTTAACTAACCCGGTGGTGAAGAGACATTTTGCTGGTTTGACACGCCTCTACCCTCCGGTTCGTAGTGTGCACCCGCCTTGGGACCTAAATGTAGTCCTGGCGGCGCTGTGCCATAAACCCTTTGAGCCAATGGCTACGGTTGACCTCAAGTACGTGTCCTGGAAAGTGTCCTTTCTGGTCGCCGTTACGTCAGCGAGGAGAGTGAGTGAGCTCCAGGCGTTGTCGGTGGAGCATCCTTTCTTGGTCTTTCACATGAACAAGGTAGTCCTTCGGACGAACCCAGCTTTCCTACCAAAGGTAGTGACTGAATTACATCTGAATCAGTCGATTTCCCTTTCGGTCTTTTTCCGAACCCTGCCTCGGAGGCGGAAAGGGTTCTACACTGCCTGGATGTCCGAAGAGCTCTTAAGTTCTACCTGGATAGGGCTGCCGAGCTTCGGAGCTCTTCCCAACTGTTTGTGACCTTCGGTAAACCCCAGGGCAGGCCGGCGTCTAAGGCATTCATTTCAAGATGGATTGCTTCCTGTATCACAGAATCTTTCACCGTCCAAAAGCTGAAACCTCCTAAGGGTATCCATGCACATCAGGTGCGAGGCAAGGTAGCTGCGGTTGCTTTTCAGAAGTATGTTCCCTGGGAGTCCACCGTTAAGAGCGGCTACTTGGGCCTCCCTATCTGCTTTCTGTAAGCATTACTGCCTCGATATGAGATCTAGGGCTGACGCTCAGTTCGGCCAGGCTGTGCTGAAGCAACTGTTTCAATAAGGGGTATTTCCATCCACCCATAGTTCCTGTAAGGAGTGCTTGGGAATCTCCCATAAGTATGGAGGAAAGGGGACGGGACGTAGGAGTATTACCAGGTTACTCACCGTAGTGACCACCTTACTCCTAGTCCATAGTCCCCCTTTCCTCCATACGCCCGCCCGCCGTCCCCTCTAATAAGGTTCCTCTGTTATTGCTAATGGGTCTTGGACCCTGCGATAGAAAAGGACTGATGGGCGATGCGCGGAGCGGAGCCAAGGTGGGCGGGGTTATGGCCGCGTGCCGGGCCCCGCACAGGAAAGGGAGGAGGGGACACATTTTTGAAAAAAAAAATTGGGATGCTTTTTACAAAAGTGCCCCGGTCCCATCCCACAGGACGGAGAGATGTCCCATAATTATGGAGGAAAGGGGACTATGGACTAGGAGTAAGGTGGTCACTACAGTGAGTAACCTGGTAACTAAACATCATTCCAATCAACACACTACTATACAAGAAGAAGCACTCCAAATTAGCAAATCTAATTAACCAGCATTTCTTAATTTTCTATAATGAGAAAAAAACAAACAAAATACAAAACAATCAGAAATCCTAAAATCAGACTCTTAAAGCTTCTGAAATACAAGATGGAATTGATGAATCAAAATTTACAAGTAACATTTGTGTGTAGGCAATCCCAAATATATACACAAAGATTTCCGTCGGTTAACACAGAACTCATTAACAAAAACATTTAGGATAGATCACAAAAGTTGTTTAAAAAAGCAATCGCTCTAATCCTTAGTGCAGTGTTGTAACCATGTCTCATTTGGTCACACAACAATTCTCTATTTACACAATGTAAGTGCTCTACAAATTGCTCAAAATATACGATACGTTGTTGGAGCAAAGCTGGACAGATAAGTAAGATATGCTGCAGAGTTTCCTCGGTACCCTCATTCCTACAAAATCTGCACCAAACCCATGAGTCTGACAGCAGCTTCCAACTCTAAAGAATACAATTAGTTCTCACATTTAACATGAATCTCATAAAGGCATTTCGTAAGCTTCTACAAGGATATTTTTCTAAGTAAACTTCAATAGCTGGAAAGAATTTCCAGAATGAGTATATTTGATTAAAATTTCTTGATTGAGAAACTGTGCGTACAGTCTGCTGCCAGTCATCACTTTTCAGAATCCTTTTTACCTTCTGAGGAATAGATAGAAGCATTTCAATTGAAACACCCAAATTGGTAAGACAGGCGTCTACCTTAGCCTTCAGTTGGTTACTAAAACCATTAGTAGGGTCCATACCCGCTACAGTATAAAGATTTTCTGATGGATTTACTAAACATTTTCTCCATAGCAAGATCTTTTCCACATAATAAACGATTGCAATGAATGTAAACCTAGCTCATATCTGATAATTTCCATCGGAACACATTTGGGTATAAAATATAAGATTCCTTTCCACATAAGGCTTTCTAGAGACTTCACCATCTCCATATTTTCAAAATCAAAGAATTCCATACTATTATGATCCTTGCAATTCCCTTCATGATATAGAAAGTTCTCAAGGGTACCATAGTATATTTGCAATATTTAATCTCTAGTTTACGCATTTGCCTTGAGGCCATCTCTGCCTTTGTTCTCAGTTCAGTTTTTATTATGGTTGTGGAGCCAGATCCTATAAAATTATATCCCAAATACTTGAAAGCATTCTGGCACTTGATGCGTTTGCCCTCACAGTGCCATGTGTGACCGAGGAGATTTTTCTTAGGTTTTCCCAGACATGCAATAGTAGTCTTGGATGCATTTATTTTTAAATGTAATTTTGATACAAATATTACAAATGCATTTATCATTCGCTGCAATCCCACTTTGGTACAATCTAGCAGCAAAAAATCATCGGCATAAGCGAACCATTCGGGCACTGTATTACCTAATCTTGGTGCCATCAACCCTTTGTTCTTTAGCGCTTTATTGGCTCCACAGACATAAAGGTTGAACAGGGTAGGTGCAAGCATACAGCCTTGTCGAAGCCTGTTGGGGATATTAATCTCTGAGGTAAGGCGGCCTGCTGAGTTTAACCTAACTTTGATTGTTGTCTCAGAGTACAGTTCTATAATTATCTAAATAAAGATGTTTGGGGATGTTCAGGTCTCTCAATATAGACCACAGGATTGAGCGATCAACCAAATCGAATGCTCTGAGATCCATAGAGGCAACGAAAATTGAGACTCCATTTTTCGTTAGCGCTTTAGATTGAAGACTTTGAGTATTAGTCCCCCACAAGCGGTACCCATATTTTTCTTTAAAGCCTATTTGTCTAGGGTCCAATATGTTTTTACACTTGATCCATTCTTGCATTTCTTCCAATACAATGGAGGCAAATATTTTTGACTCCGGATCCGAAATGGCTATCGGTCTAACTTTCCAGAGCAAATCTAGATCCCTTTTTGTAAATCGGGAGTACAAGTGCTAGTCTCCAAGACTCGGTATAGTTTTAGTACGTAATATATCAGTATGTAGAACCTTGGCCCATACATCAATATCAGTTTTTAAGATCTTATTGGATAAATTATTCGGTCGAGGAGCCGCAGAGTTTTCGGATTTACTGATTAGGCGGAAAATATTTGAAACGGAAGTTTTCAAATACCATGTGGCAACGTTGTTATTAATACCCCCAGAATTGGCCGTGTTGCAGCTATACATTATAGTGAAGTAATCATGCTACCTTCTCTCACTAATTTGAGTGAATAGCATTTCCTCTTGAGACACTTCAACCTTGTTAATGATTTGCCAAAAGTTGGATATGTTGTTTCCTTTTAATGCATTAAGCATTTTCTCCCCATCCAATTGAGCTTGTGTACCCTTAAAATGCATTAGCCAATTTTTATATTGTTGCTTGATTATTTTTTTTTTAATCGCATCAATGTATATAGTCTGCGATATGGCCCTTTTGCTTAACTGAGCGGATTTCGCTTCTCATCAATTGCTTACGCTTATAAACCCCTGTATTGAAGTAATGTGGATGTCTCCTTCCACCCTTGCAATTGGGTATCGTGTTCCCCACCGATTTCAATATAAGATCATTAACGTGTGTTGTAAACGTGGTCGTAGACAAATTGCATATACGTTCTTCGAAATGCATGTTCAAAATTATTTACCATAAGAGAGGAACATTTCTTTGTTTTAGCAAACGTCCACCTCACTCTGTTACCTTTCAGATTCACTAACAAACCCTCAGTATAGCATGATGTTTCGGTTGCAGCTGGATATGGAAAATCAATGTGTAACAGATTATGATCGCTAGTAGGCATCTTAACTACTGCAAGTTTAGAGATGTATTTGTCAAAACCAACAGACACAAATATCTAATCCAAAATAGAGCTGCTGCCTCTAGCATTCCAAGTATGACAGTTGTTATCCATCATCACTAATCCCATAATTTCCACAAAGTTATACCATATAGCTCCCTGTAATTTGGGGTTACCTGCTGCAATTTTGGCCTTACAGTTGTTATGATTAACTTCCGACAATAAGGCATCAGCCACCAGAAGATCAATATTACACTCGGAATTCAAATCCCCTGCTATAATTATGAGACCGTTCACATTAACCGCTCTCCAAGCATCAATTTTTGTGGTCAGGTTATTATTTTCTTTTACTAATTGTGAATTTTAATATTTTAGCGGGTTCCAATATACATTTGTGATGCAGTCACCTGATGTAATTTCCTATGTCACTGTTAGGAAGGAATTTGAGCTAGACCATTCACTAATTTTCACTGCCCCTAGAGTATGTTTGCAGGCAATTAAAAGTCCCCCCCATTGGACGACCTTTGGCCCCCTTTACGGCCTTCATTTGTACTATGTCAAATCCTTCCCCATAAAAAACACTGGTAGCCCAGGTTCCTTGCAAGAGTAACAAGTCATAGGATTGTAAAACATTAGTAACATCAATATTTTGAGTTAAATGTATGTGCCCTCTCGAATTCCAACTTGCCAGTGCGATTTTTCTGCACTTGCTAGAGAGGTTTTCCCAATTCCTTCCGTGAGTTAATAGATTCTCTGAGGGAAAGAGCGAGCCATCTCCACTCTTGCTTGTCAACATTGTCCATTGTTGAATTATTATTTACCACACGGGATCCCACCCCGTTTCTAACTTCAGCACCATTCGATTGAAATTTGTCACTCCTTGTTTGAGTGGGGTGCTCATATTGAAACAAGTCGAAACGCCTACGCTGTAGCGATTCGACCCCCTTTAGCAGCACATTTCTTACTAAAGGTGATGAAATTACCAATTGCACGTAGTCAAATCTGTCTATGGATAAAATCCACTAGAACGAGATCGGCAGATGATATTAATGCAAATTCCGGGATTGCCGCAAACATTGAAAGAATATACGGACGATTTAATGAGATTCGATTTCCCTCCCAAAACAAGGTTGTCAATATAAGACTTGGAAGGTCACTCAAAGCAGGTTTTCTCAAGTCAAGATCCTTTGTTGATTTCTCAAGATTTTGTGTATTTTCGGCAATCGTGTTGACACTTATAACATCTTTCTGACTCTTGTGGGGAGTTTGCCACCCATTCTTGTTCGGAGAAAATGTATCTTCTAAGATTTTCTTGACCACAGTTGTAATTTCATCCTCCTTAATGGATGTATAAATAGCAGGTTTTGTTAGAGTTGCATCAGGGTTGGGCATATCAATATCAGTATTCAAATGGGGATCAGTAACTTCTGGAGTCAACAATACATCGCCCCTAATTACGGGAATAAGTACTGGCTCAGTTAGTGTTACCTTATTTTGAATGGGAGGTTCGGACACAGAGGAGGCCAAGGAAAAACAGCCGGTATGGCACGGGGTATTAACGACCATTTGCTCCTTATTGTACCCTTCTCTATGACCCAACCCCGTATTGACTGAACACGTTGTCTGACTCTTGTCTACATTAAGGGCACGATCACTAATGAGTGAATCATTACCAAATGTATTTTTGCTTGAATTCGTCGCAGCAATATGCCCACTTAAATGGTTATCCACTTTAGCAGATATGGGGTTAGGAACTCATTGCACCCAGAGAGTTAGTTTTAAATATTTCAAATATATCTGCTAGTCCTGTTGTTAAGGTTGATAGCTGTGAAGCAATCTCACATGATTCTTTTTTTTTTTTCTTTTTTTTTTTCTTCATAACATCCGAAATAGTCAACAGCCTCATAATACGCTGGTATTGCATCTGGGGGTCACTGCTTTTACTATTACAGGTACTTCACATTTTATGTGCTGCCCCTGACCTCCCCCCCCCCCCCCCCCCAGGATGGAGATCATATCAACAAAGACCACCTTCCCGGCCTTTCAGCACCATACCCTCCCCCCATAACTCACCCACGCTGTCGCATAACCTGCGCTGATAGCACCCAACTTCATGAACCCCTCCCCCATATCCCACATCTGATCGCAACCCATGACCCCTGCTCCTGAACAACGATGCACCCGGATCCTGCCTGCGCACCCCCGATCCCTCCACATTTGCACCCCCCCTAACATCCCTCCAACTCTACGATCAGAGGAGCACTCTGGTGCACCAAACACACGTCTCCTCAAACGCTCATCCCCCACGCCTCTACCCACCCGAGCACATCAACATCACACATCCATCTTCCCTCTAGCATCTATTGAGAACAACCCCACTCTCCCCATTCATACACCCCGCGCAATATCAAACTCCCAAGCCAGAGGAGCTCTATGGCGCTCCAAACATCACAAGTCCTCCTCCACTACCTTGCCTTCCTTGTGCCCACTGAGGAACTCCCCACCCTGCCTCCCATGCCGCCCTCTCCCTCCCCAGCCTCTTCTCCACCCCTACCCACAGTCCCCCTCGTATCCCTTTACTTCTCTGAAAGTAGCTCGTCTCACCCTTTCTAGAACAGTAGCTTCATCCTCTTCCCCCTCTGACCTTCCTACCCTTTCTCATACCCCTATGGCAACAAAACGCAGAAAGAGTGACTGGCCCTCCCTCGACGCTCCATACATCAGCACTTCGGACAGGGCCTCCCTGTCCTTGTCCTGTACTCCTTTTTCATGTGTGTTCTGTATTGTTTTCTGCCCAAAAAGAGGAAGGGCTGCACTACCAGTAGTCCATATGGACTCCTGGCAGTGCAGCTTTTCCACATTTTGGTTTGGTTAACAGACCCTTTGGATACCCTTGTGGCACCCATGGGTGGGGGTACAACCCTGTGCCCCTGTGTGACCTACAGAGGGGGTATGGGCTGGTGGCAGCTCCATTCTGAATTGGGCAGGTGCTCTGAGTATCCTCCATTTTTGTGAATACCCAGACCCTGCCCTAGGAATCAGTGGATTCCTGATACGAGACAAGATGGCCCCTGTGGCCTCTTGCTTTCTATTGCCCGTTAACTTGTTTTCCCAAAGTCCTGGGAAGCCCTGACTCTGTCCCTTCCACCTAACTGGCAGTTGGGTGGAAGTTCCCTATATAGTATTGTGGGGAAGTCCAGGCCAGACTGGCTGGAGCCTTCCCAGTGACTGTATGTTGTGCGTACACCCTTGGGGTGGGACCTGGGTCCTGGGTGAATGGCGTGTATGACCAATATGCATTTCATGTTATGGGTTTCTGGTATCTAATTCAATGAATGAAACAGCCCTGCACGAAACTGGTATGAATGCAGTGTGGAGTGCTAAATGGCTGGGTACTTGTCACAATACACACTCCTTGTGGTGAGTGTCTGGAGGGAAGTGAATGCACTGTGAACCCGATTGGCTGCCTGCCTGCCTGCCTGCCTGAATTCCCTTCTGAATGATTGGTTGCCAGAGTATGACCAAGCAGAGTGAATGAGAGACCAAACCTTATAACTGGGGACCTCTTACTGATGGTAATCGTTCAGAAGCTGAAGTTAAAACTTGCTGCTAATCCTTGAAGCCCAGCTGGAAGAAGACTTGCTGCTGCGTTTGCTTTAACCCGATCCGAAAGCTGTTGTGTTTGTCGAGGACTGATCCGAGAGAGGACCTGGCTAGGAGACCTCTTCCCGAGCTACAAGGGAACATCGTGCAGACAGCTAACCTTCGACCGGAGAGTGGGAGTGCTGAGGAATCTCGAAGTAAGCACCCGGACATCGAGGCAGTCGAAGTCCATTGCCATTGACCAGGGTTCTGAGGACTCGCCATAACCGCTGGAAGCCCATCGAAACCGTGTTGCCCAGAAGCGGGGATCGATTGACGCCATGCTGCCGGCGACCGGAGCCACATCGCTCCCTTGCCTAGGAACACTTTGAATCAAGGACTCCCTTACTAATCACCTTCAACCACTTTGTCCCACCGGAGAAAGTCAAGGTCACCGAAGAAAATCCGCCGGTGGGTTTCCCGCCACCCAAAGACCAAAAAGACGCTGACGACCTGACACCTTTGCTGGGCCAAAGTTCTCTTTGCGGCAAGGAACTATTGTCGTCGAGGTGCATCGCACGCGTCGTCGTCTTTGCAGGACCGATCGTTGACTAGAACCGACAGGACCGAAGCTGCTGCCTCGACGCCATTGAACCTTTTGATCGAGGAGTTTCAACGCCAAAGTTCACCTTCGAGGACGATCCGTGTCTCGTGCCTTAAAGGGGATCACTCCAGAAGGATCTGTCGACGACCCATCAAAGAAATCTGCTATACCAGTTACATTGGGGTGGTAGAACAATTGCAGACGGAGATAAGACTCTTATAAACAATATATGGACTGTGCTTGTTATCTGATTTACAGGTTTCCCATGTGGGGGGGGGGGGAAATCCTCGCACAGAACTGTGACTTAATAGATGAAGTACTATTCTGCCAATTATTTAACCAACTTGTTTTCCTTGCCAAGTCTAGTGTTGGGTCACTTTATTAACAGATTTGTGTGTCATTTGAAACTGTCTACAGTTGATGCATTTTAATGGAATCAAGAGTAATTGTGGTACCACATAGAAACTTTATTTCATTTTGCCTAAGCACAAAGTGTTATTGTATGTGTAAAATAATCAAAGCCCTATTTATATAAATAACTGTGTTTTCACTAACATTCCTGGTGGGTGCTTGGGGGACTACACTGTACTTAAGAACTAGCCTGCATCACCTCCTGAGAGCTTACGCCTTGATTGCTCGTCCATAGCTACCGAATAGAGAATCTTGGCTGGGGTGTTATGTGCTTCTACTCTGCCAAATAGAGGGCATGAGTACAGATAACACCCCTCCAATCTTTACACCCTCTCCTCCCGTCTCCACCCCTTGCTCTTGACCTCTCACCCAGTACACTTAAACCCCCTGCACCCTTTAGACTCGAACCAGAAACAAATCTACTAACACCACACACCCCAAGTGCTCCACCATCCCCATCCTTCCCACAACATCTCTCGCATACCTACCACCGCCCACCTTCTCTTCCTGCCCCCACTCTTCCTGCCCCCATCGACATAACCCTCTCACCCGACCCTCAAAGTGAACACCCATCCAGTTCACCCCACTACCTCCTCAACCACCCAGAATGATCCTACCACACGCCCATCTCGCCGTGCACCCAAGCCCACTTAGTACTGCCTGCGATGAGCATCACAAAAACCCCCTCCCCTCACAAAGTCATGTGCATACATTTTAATGCCTGCTTCGTGGCAAGAAACGGACACAGTATCTTTGACCTGACCTCATTTTTAGCACTGAAACCTGGTCTCCCAATAGTCGCGCATGAGGCCGAAATCCAAAAGACCAAAACAGCTTATTACAATACACACATTCTGAACCGTGGCAGCAGCAGCAAAGAACTCCACAAGATCATCTCTGAATTTTTGAAACCTACTTGCACCTCTGCGCAATCCTCTCCCACACAATTACTCTGTGACTCCCGCTCGCTACATTTCTACAACACTGCACTTGACAGGATGGCAACCCTTAACACCAAATTCTCCTCCCTCGCCCCCTGCCCTACACCTACCCCTCCTAATACCATTGCCCGGCTCCCACTTCACTGACCTTAGACTCTTTCAAACCCATCTCCAGAGATGAGTTCCTTGACCTAGTATCAGGCAGCAGACCCTTCAAGTCACCCCTCGACCCTGTCCCGCCACTCTTGTGAAGGACATAGTCTTCTCTACCTGCGCAGTAGAACATGCAAGAGTCATACTAAACGACTCCCTCACCTCTGGCATCTTTCCAGTAGCCTTTAAAATAGTGCATGGCAAGCGGTTTCTAAAAAAGGTGTCCCTCGACTCCCTTGACCATAAGAATTACAGGCCGATCTCCAACATCAGATTTCTCGCGAAACTCAATGACCGAAATGCATACTGCCAGCTCAACTACTTTGTAGAATCCAACAAACTCGTCGACCCCCGCACAATCAGGCTTCAGACCTCGACCTGGAAGAAACCAGTCTGATCTCGATCTGGATGATCTCAAGGTTGCAGCAGACTCTGAGGGCTACACAGCGCTGATTCTTCTCGACCTTTCTGCAGCCTTTGATGCCATTAACCATTCAGTCCTACTTGACCGCCTCCATTCCCTGGGCACCTGTGGCTCGGCACTCAAATGGATGGACTCCCTCCTCCGCAACAGGAAACAAATT
The DNA here is from genome assembly GCF_040938575.1 of Ambystoma mexicanum. Lineage (NCBI taxonomy): Eukaryota > Metazoa > Chordata > Amphibia > Caudata > Ambystomatidae > Ambystoma > Ambystoma mexicanum. The sequence continues at coordinate 1,498,467,472 of NC_090921.1, forward strand.
GCCTTCCTCTCCCCTTTTGTCTCAACTGCTCGCGCTGTGAACACTGGAGTTCCCCCAGGCACATGCCTATCTGCTCTCCTTTTCAACCTCTATCTGACCACTCTACCAGGAATCATCCGCACGCGCAACCTCACCTATTAAAACTATGACGATACCCAAATTATCCTAAGAATTCCCAAGACAAGCACCAACCCACGTCCCGACCTTGAAGCTTGTCTCAGGGATATTGATTGATCGATGGATACCAAGTAACCACCTCCTTTTGTACCCTGATAAAACTGAAATCATGGTGTGCATCAATGCTGCCCTTCTCTCACAACCACTCCCATGGCCCACCTCTCTCAGCCCCCTCCTTCTAATATAGTCAAAAACCTAGGCTCCACAATGGACTCAGGCCTAACCCTCTCCCGTCAGATCAATCATGTTTCAAAATCCTGTCACTACCACCTCAAATTCCTTAGATGCATTTTTCCTTACCTCTCCTAACCAAACAGGCTTGCTGCTGTTATGCCTATTGTTATGTCGAGACTGGACTATGCCAACTCCTTATACCTGGGAGCCCTGGCATACCAACTTAAACTCCAAGAGCCCAAAATGCTGTTAAAGAATATCGCCAAGAAGGCACGAATCCTCATGGACCAAAACACCTTGTGTCGACCGAATATTGTACATTATATCCTTCCAAAAACGTGGAATTGCAAAAGTAGTTAATAGTCTCTGTAGGCATACATTTCCCTACAGTTAAGTTTGTTAGAACTGGTAGCAAAACAAATGTGTATGGAACATCGTGACTCGGATCTACCAACAAAAAAGTTAATTGTGTTGTCTGTATGCTCTTACCAACCTGTATTATTAGAAAAGGCCAAGTCTTTTTTGCTGCTTTGCACATAGAGCACTTTAAAGCACTAACCCCACTTTTGCACTTGTGCACTTTAGCAAGTAGGAGCGATTGATTATTCTCTGAAAGATGTATAGACTTGCTGCGAATTGTCAGAATTTTGTATACTACACATTGTTGTGATAGCCTTGTGATATTTTTGAATTCTGTGTCAGTCTTAATGTACGTTTGTGTAATATGAATATTATTAATAAGATGCAAATAAAATTCATTAATATGTTTGATTAAATTAGTTTGTAATGAGAAACGAGAGTTGGGGCATTGTGCAGCATTTGTTATGTGTCACCACAGATTACACAGTTGGCCAACTGGTCTGCACAGAAGAGGGAGGGGGTAGCCCAATACTTGCATGTTTTTTTCTGATTATTGTTCCCCATTTTTTGAGTTGAAACATCCTTGATCTTCCATTCTTTAATCTTGCTTTTTTTTCTTTGTCTTGATTGGTGATAAATGTAACGGCAAATCCCAGTTGCACAAGCCTCTTCAGGATAGGGCATGAAGGTTCATGTGTGGTCTGTTCCTGTGGTTGGTGCTCTCGACCATGAGATTTGTTTGTTCACTTGAAGTAGCTTCTGTACTTTCTTCTCTGTATTGAACTGAAGATGCATTTAGCTGAGTTGTGCATTGTAAAGATGCATACCTGCTGTTTTTTTAGACTTTTATATTAAGCTAATATGGCACTTAGATGTAGGCATATCTGTTAAAGGAGACGCTTGTTATTTCTACTATTTTATGATGCCTGTATGACACCTACTTCACATCTAACATAAGTTTCTATTTTCCAGTGTGTCCAGACCTTGTAGACAAGTACCTTGAAGAGACGTCAATCCGCTATGTGATGCCTCGCACTCAAATCACTGCAGATCAGGACTTGCCTCACCAACACAAATCAGGTAATATTTAGTAACTGGCACTTCACTACTTACTATTTCGTGGTTAGTAATTCTTAGAACATATTGGTAAACATTTGAACAGAGCGTTAGCTGTGCCAATTGTAACATATTTTTAAAGCAGTAGTTGTTGCAGCATAGTACTTCATCATACTTTTGAATTGCCCTACTCTCATTCAACATACTGTCTGCATTGGTTTGCCAAAAAATTATTGTTTTGA